>NW_026652279.1:114101947-114310402 GCF_009828535.3 Hylobates moloch
TCCTCCTCCTTCTCCTCCTCCTTCCTCCTCCTCCTTTTTTTATAGAGATAAGGTCTCCTGTGTTGCCCAGGCTGTTCTTGAACTCTTGGACTGAAGCAATCCTCCTGCCTTGTCCTCCCAAAGTACTGGGATTATAGGTGTGAGCCACTGCACCTGGCCCCTTTTAGAATCTTTTTACTAGCTCTGTTTCATATGCAGCATCTAGGGTGTTTAGATTTACTACTGGGAAGAATAGGAAAAGTACATCTACTTGATCTTCCCAGGAGAAGTCATTCTCACTTTTGACTTTTAAAACTATGGTAGACAAAATTAGCAGTATGTCAGATCAAAGATGTCAAGTCAAATCAAATCAAAGATCGAAGATAGAATCTGCACTCATTTTCATGTAGAAACTTTGACAATGATAACCAAATTATGTATACCCATAAAATAAGCCATCTTTGCAGCAACATTGATCTGGAATATACCAGGGGCTTCTGTCCTTGTGAGAATATGAAAGAAACTAGACTTTGTTCTCTATAATCTCCTTATCTAATTGGGACAAAAGACCAAGATATACAAAATAATCAGAGGGAAATGCTAAATTGCCCTGCAGTCTATTAGGAGAGATGTGGGGGTGGGGCGATAAGTGTCATCAGCCAATATGGTCAGATTGTAAGCCAAATCCACAACTGAAGGTCGTCTTGGGGTAGTTTGTGTTTGTCTGTTTATTTGAGAGAGAGAGTTTCACTCTGTCACTCAGGCTGGAATGCAGTGGCGTGATCTCAGCTCATTGCAACCTCCGCCTCCCAGGTTCAAGTGATTCTCGTGACTCAGCCTCTAGAGTAGCTGGGACTACAGGCGTATGCCACTACGCCTGGCTAATTTTTGTAGTTTTAGTAGAGACGGGGTTTCACCACGTTGGCCAGGCTGGTCTTGAACTCCTGACCTCAGGTGATCTGCCCGCCTCAGCCTCCCAAGGTGCTGGAATTACAGGCGTGAGCCACTACGCCCGGCCTTGGGGTAGTTTATTATACAGACTTGTCAAATGTAATTCAGTCATTTTATTTAAAGCCCACTATGTGCCAGGTCACTGTGCTTAGAACTAGGTAGGATATGAGTATTAGTAAAATGTACTCCTTGGCCTTAATGAGCTCTCAACATTAGTTGAAGTCAAGGGTGGAAAGCAGATCTAAGAAGACAGAACCTTAAATTGCAGCAATGCACCGTGACACATGTTATGTAAATGGTAATTAGGCTCACACAGAAGACAAATTTACAGGAATAGAGAAATAAGAGGCCAGAGGAAGCCACAGAGAGGTGGTGACATTTCGTGTTTGGAAGATGACTAAGGACACAAAAATCACTGCCATGCAAAAAAGCCCATGTGAGGGAGCGCGGTAGAGCGTGTCGGACATGGGGTTACATTGAGGTTCCAGTGTGTAGGATATGTAACTGTATACATTGGCCACTAACACAGTTGGTTATTTTTAAATGTTTATATTTTAATAATTCGCACTATTCTTTGATGTGGTTCAAATCCATTGATTTTTATGATGTTAAAATAAGAAATGTCCAAATGGGGCTGGGTGCAGTGGCTCACGCCTGTAATTCCAGCACTTTGGGAGTCCAAGGTGGGCGGATCACCTGAGGTCGGGAGTTTGAGACCAGCCTGACCAATATGGAGAAACCCCGTCTCTACTAAAAATACAAAATTAGCCAGGCATGGTGGTGCATGCGTGTAATCCCAGTTACTCGGGAGGCTGAGGCAGGAGAAGCGCTTGAACCCGGGAGGCGGAGGTTGCAGTGAGCCGAGATCATGCCATTGAACTCCAGCCTGGGCAACAAGAGTGAACTCCGTCTCAACAACAACAACAACAAAAAAAATAATAAAAAAAGAAATGTCCAGATGGTTTTTTTTAATATATTAATGAATATGCTTGGGTTGTTGGTAGGTGGTATATTCAGTAGATGGTAAATAAATGATCAATTCTTCAGTGAGACACTGACTTTCTATACCTGCATTTATGTACCTTGATTTTTAAAAAATTTTGGATAAACTTGCATGTGTTTGGCCCAAAGAGAGCACAAAGTAGAGGCCCTTAAAGTTCTCTTCAGCTGGTACAGGAAGAGATTATTTTGACTGGTCTTTATGGTCTTCAGCAAAAGAGATTACAATAATCATTTTTTTGGGAGCTAATAATATTTTCATTTGAAGGTAGTTTTTCCACATGCACGTCTATGCTCATTAGCAAAGGATGTAGTGCACCTCCCTGACTACTTTAGGATTTCCTTTTCAGATTTTATGGAACTTGTTAACCTCTGGAATGCCTAAGATTAATTAAAAATATTGTTTTGTGTTTATATTGAGCTATATATTTTATCTGTGTATAATCTATTATATATATATTGCATAGAGTTTATATTGAGCTGTATATAGTAGCCAATATTTGGGGCCTTATGCTTGGAACATTTTTAGAAAAATATTCTATTTTGATTATATGGTCCAGGAATTAATCTATTTTTATTTTTCATTGCAGATGGAGTCGGGTGGTACAGTTTTGAGTACCAACTGGTCTGATGTAGGTAAAAGGAAAGTTGAAATCAATCCTCCTGATGATATGGAATGGAAAAAGTACTAAATAAATTAATTTGCTCTCACTGTATTGTGTATATTCACCTAATGTCCATTGTGTATTGATATTGCATTCTTGAATTTTGAACACTGAATATCTTTTTGAAAGATTATACCTCTTTACCTCTTTGTGCTTTAGAAATTATTTTCCTTCAAGTGTTCAAGTCTAATGAAGAATGAAGATAACATTTTATCACTTCTGTCCTTAAAGATTTCAGACACAGTGAAACTGAATAAAGCCTATCATTTGCTCCTAGATAGATTCATTCTATCTAGTTGTGGGGATGGAGAAATCTTTAATGGTATATTTTCGGTTATTGCCTTATTTTTGATGCAGTATTCTGTCAGTAATTTATTAGACCTGGCAGCTTTGGGTGAACTTAGATTTTTCACCTTCAGTGTTACATTGTGTTTGCTTTTAAAAACTGCTTTTGAATGGAGTTGTAAATACAATTTTTCTATGAAGATGTTTGGTTTATTTACCTTTTTCTTAAGTTTTTAATGAGAACTTTGAGAAATTATCACAGGGAATTCCCATTTAGTTCTTTTAATGGGAAGAATTTGTAATTTTAATTGCACTGAGATATTTTGTTCCTTACCTTGCAAATTTCTGTATAAAACATAGATACCTGAGTTTTAACACACTGCAAATTTATACTAAGGATAATCTGTGAAGGTGGGGCAAAGAAGGTTCTAGGAAAGCCCAACTCCACTTGCTTCTTTTATCACAGCAGGATTCCTGAAATTACAGCATTGATGGGTTTTTTTGGTACTTTTTTTCTTTATTAGAAAATCTCTGTTGTCACGTCCCCATGATTACTTTGGTTTCATTGGTTTATGGTAACTGCTGTGAGAGTAAATTAATGTGTGTATGTTTAGTATTTACTCTGTGCCTAGAATATATAGATATCATGAGAATACAAAAAGTAAAAGACATGATTATTAACTTCAAGGAGCTTATAAATGTAGCAGGGAAAAAAAATAACATTCGTGAAGGAACTGTGGAAAGATTGAATGCTGAACTCGGTATAAATACACTTTAGAGACAGGAAAATGTTCTGTTATTAAAATTGTTTACAGTCTAAGCTGTTATAAAGTATAGGCTATGGATGACCTGTAGATCTGACTTTGTTTTCTCACCATGATTTTCTCAACTGTAATACCCCAGATGTTGGTCTTAGCTCTGTTAAGTGTCACTAACATTTTTATGGCAAAGCACTACTCTATACCCTCAGAGCAGGGGAAGTGGGAGGCAAACGGGTCATCATTTCAGCCTCCAAAACAGTAGGATTTCAGCTCCTTCCTTCTAGTCCTTTGTTGTGGGGTGTAGGGGAGTTACTAAGGAAAGTTTCAGTAAGGTGATACCAGATAGTGCCCAAACCTGTTGTTATAGCTTGTTTAAGCATTCTAGAGTTTTCTCCTTCTGTCCACTTAGAGCTACTAGATACATTTTTTTCTTCTTGAACACTGAAGGAAAAGACAAAATTAAGTTTTTGGTTGGATGGATTTCTAAAGTTTTCTCCTTAGGGAAATAGGATGGTGACTTGTATTCTGTACGTTAAATTTTCTCAGTACCATTAATCCTAAGATGAAGAGGAAGGCTATTGCTGCAGAGGCATAGTTGAGGACGTACAGCAGTACACCAGAGAAAAGAATGCTTAGCTCTAGCAAGTCTTCGGTCATTGACTACCTTCATAATCTTCAATAGGTTTAGGCCTTTCTTAGTTCCTTTGTATATAATCCATAGAGTCTTAGAGTTATAATTAAAGATCCATGGTTCTAAATACAGAAGCATATTTTTACCGCTTAACTTTTTCTTTCTTAAAAATGACACTATTAAAATAGCTGTTTTTGACCAGGTGCGGTAGCTCGTGCTTGTAATCCCAGCATTTTGGGAGGCGGAGGTGGGCAGATCACCTGAGGTCAGGAGTTCAAGACCAGCCTGGCCAACATGGTGAAACCCTGTGTCTACTAAAAATGCAAAAATTAGCTGGGCGTAGTGGCATACGCCTGTAGTCCCAGCTACTTGGGAGGCTGAGGCAGGGAGAATTGCTTGAACCGGGAGGCAGAGCGTGCAGTGAGCCAAGATCATGCCACTACACTCCAGCCTGGGTGACTCCATCTCAAAAAAAATAAATAGCTGTTAAAAAATAAATCTAGTACTATCTTTGGTTGTTTTTAAAGGACATATTATCTAGAATATGCTTACCTATTGTCTAGATTTGCTAAGTGTTGCAGGGTTTGGGATTTTGCTTGTCTGAAGGGAGTTTGTAAAACACATGACTGAAAGCATTATAAAACGCACCTTGTCAAATATGTTAGATTTATAGGTCAAGGGAATTTTGAAACGTAGGCTAGATTGCTGCCCAAGAATCCCACTCTAAAGTACTGCTTTGTTTAATCATTCTAGATAATGGAAGCTTGTAAGCCTCCAGAAAGTTAAAACAAAAAACTTCTTTCTGATTAAGAGCCTCTTAACTCTATCCTTATCGTCTGCTATCTCAATGTAGCTATTAATTGTTCCCTCTTTGTTTCTAGACTCCAATTTTCATTTCTCAAATTTTGGTTCTCTTAGTGCTGTTAGTATTAGTAGCCTTTTGTTTCTTTAGACTGTATATGTTTTTCCTCTTAAGTGTTTCCTTTCCCTTTTTAAGGTTAGTCCTGGAATACATGTTTTTCTTGGTCTTGTAGATTTCATCTCTTCTGATTTCCATAATAATTTGCACCTTGATGAATCCAGAATTCTCCCACTGTCTTCAAAGAATCTGGAATAGAATAATCTGCTTTTTGAACTCTGCTATCTAGTAATCTCTTTAGATATCTATACCACAAGTTTGAAACATCAAGGTCAATTTTGGTAATTTCCTGTCTTATGTCTTAATACCCATTCAGAGTTGATTGCCAACTAACAAGCTCAGCCTTTAGCACTGGCACTTACTGGCCAATCTGTTTTCTGTCTATAGGGAATGAAATGGATTGGAGAAAGAGGATGGCTTGCATTAATAACTCTAGTTTTTAAAAACATTTTTATTCCTTTTTAAAAAAATTTTTTAGAGACACGGTCTTCTTCTATCACCTAGGCTGGAGTGCAGTGGTGCGATCATGGTTCACTGTAGCCTCCAACTCCTAGGCTCAAGTAATCCTCTTGCCTTGGCTTCCCAAAGTGCTGGGATTACAGGTGTGAGTCACTGTGCCTGGCCCACATTTTCATTCTTGGCTCACTGTAGCCTTAATCTTTCAGGCTCAAATGATTCTCCCATCTCAGCCTCCCAAGTAGCTGGGACCACAGGCGTGCACCACCATGACTGGCTAAGTTTTGTATATTTTTTGTAGAACTGGGTTTCACCATGTGCCCAGGCTGGTCTTGAACTTCTGGGCTCAAGTTATCTACCTGCCTCAGCCTCCCCAAAGTGCTGGGATTACAGGAGTGAGCCACCACGCCCAGTCATGAACTTCAAGTAAATATTTAAAATGGAGATATCTCACAATGCTATTGCGAATAATTTAGATAGAAGTTTTAATTTAGTTCAGTACTTAAATATTTTTTGGCTCTTCTTTCCCACTTTACCTTCCTCTGTTCCTTCCCCAGTTACCTACATATCAGATGAGATTATTGATCTCTATCACTGACCCAGAGCAAAATTGCATATTAATTTACCATCTAATCAGCCTAATGCACTTAAATTCCTTGGAATCTTTCCTGTTCAGATAGGTGTGCATCTCTCTGAACTTGTAGCTCTACTGACATTTCCAAAAAAAGGTAGAAGGTTTCTAGGTGGTGTGTGTTTTTGTTAGTTACTAGAGCCACTTACCCTTTGTAACTAGCTCTAAAGAAGTACATCTTTTGCTCATACCTGCTACTGTAACCATATGACAGTATGGATTTAAGTTATTTCTGCCTAGGGGAATTAGATGATAAAAGCTAAAAGGACAAAATACTGGTTTCTGTGCAGGGAAGGGTCATATGTAGTTTTAAATAAAAGGGTTCATCTCTTTTGATGTGGTTTCCCTTTCTCCATCTGTGCGTTTTTTAAATCATAAGATCATTTTACACACACCAAGAGATTTTATTTTGGAAACTTGTGGGGAAAATATTGATTTACCTACAAATGTTACTATTTGGAGCCATCCTTGTGATTGGTTTCTGAGATTAATTTAACTCGTAGCCTCACTTCCTACCTTAGTAAAGTTGCTCCTCCAAATCAGCTAAAATCATATACAATGCTAACTCATTACTGCAAATAGTGGTAGTTACTGTGTGCTAGCATTTCTTATGGACTGGGTGGCACTATCTCATTTTTAATCGCCCTTCAGTAGCATCCCATTATTGCAAATCAGAAAGATGATGGGGCCAAAGTAAAGTTCTTTGCCCAAGTCACTCTACTAGTAAGTAATTGCAATAGCTGGGATTTGAACCCAGGCCTGTCAGACTCCATTACCCATACTTCTGACAACTGCAGTCCTCTCGTCAGGTTAATAAGCTAGATGTGGAATGAATGATTTTTATTACCAAATCAGCTGACTGGAAATGAAGCAGAGAATATTCAAGTTAAAGAACTAATTCTTTTTTTTTTTTTGGAGACAGAGTCTCACTCTGTCGCTCAGGCTGGAATGAAGTGGTACAATCTCGGCTCACTGCAACCTCCACCTCCCGGGTTCAAGCAATTCTTCTGCCTCTTGAGTAGCTGGGATTACAGGCATGCACCGCCATGCCTAGCTAATTTTGTATTTTTAGTAGAGACGAGGTTTCACCATGTTGGTCAGGATGGTCTTGAACTCCTGACCTCATGATCCACCCACCTTGGCCTCCCAAAATGCTGGGATTATAGGCGTGAGCCACTGTGCCCAGCCAAGAACTAATTGTTATATATGAGCTGGGAAGATACATTCCTAGAGATCCTCACTTTCTTAGGTAGGAAAGCTTATTAGGAATCCAAATCTCTTGCCTCATAATGAAAGTAATACAAAGAAGTAGTCTGATTTTTGAGAGGGTGCTGTTTTTCTCAAATCTAGATCATTACAGAGAAACAGTGTACTTTTAACAACTGTTGCATGTGTAAGAAGACTGGTACATGATGCCAATGAAATTTTTTTTCCTTTAACTTGGGAGCTGTCATACCAGTTCCGTTGTACAAATGCTGAGATTGTTTCAAGGTTTTATTCCTACAGACATGTTAGGATTTGTGTGTCACTGATTTCTCCAATAAAATTTGAATGATTCAGGTTATTTCCTTTTTCCTATGTTAGCATTTTGTGTGTGTGTGTATATATATATATAAACATTTGAATTTTGGCTTGTCTGGAGTCTTTTAAATATTTGATATGCCTTCACATTCGGATTTTTAGTTTTATTTTTACATTGAGACTTCTACCTGTATCATTGACTTTACTTTTTCCTATGATTAAAGGATTCAGTTATACAAAAAGATGTTTCAGAAACACTGCTATTTACCTAAAGGTAATTTTCAGCTTCTTTAGAAGGAGTTAGGAAAATGGTCCTTAATACTTATATGGGGTTTTTTTAAAAAACTGTACTCTATAATGCAGCCACAAAAGCTCTAAATAATAAACAATTGTGCATACTATTAATATATATTTAAAGCTTTTGTTAAGTTCGTGAAAAGACAGTATTGCATAGTGGTTAAATGCATGGACTCTGAAGCCATCCTGTTTGGGATCATTCTGGCTACATTGCTTACTAGCTGTGTGACAATGGATAGGTGCTTAATGTCTCTGTGCCTCAGTTTTTGCGTCTATGTAAAGAAAATAATAGGATCCACCTCATGCCTCATGGTCTTAGTTGAATGAATTCATGTAACTCCACAGTTATCTTAATCCAGAAGGCTCGAAATACTAAGGTTTTGTGTGTGTGTGTGTGTGTGTGTGTGTGTGTGTATCTGTATGACAAGTGATATAAAACGTGACCTGAATTTATAATATGAATAGTCACATTTTGCAGCAGAAATATTAAATGTTTAATTATAGAATGCTAGTGCTGATCCTGCTGAAATTGTAACAGAATACAGCAGTTGCCCCTTAACTGTGGCAGATACATTCCAAGACCCCCAGTACTGAATGCTGTATATACTACATTTTTTTATACATGTATACTTATGATAAAGTTTATAAATTAGGCACAGTAAGATAATAATAGAATATACAATATACTGCAATAAAACTTACGTGAACAGTTATTTTTGGACAACAGTTGACTGTGGGTCACTGAAATTGTGGAAAGCAAAACCATGGATAAAGGGGAACTATTAATAGTCTATCTATATTGCATTATCTTCTAAAAACCAAAATTCTGACTTCAAAAACTCATCTGGTCTGAGGGTTTTGGAATTGTGTATCTATGTGTGTGAAGTGCAGAGAGCAGTGCTTCATGTGACAGATAACATCAGATGATCCTAGGCTGGAAGGTGGAAATCCTAGAGAAGCTTTTTTTGTGTTGTAAGTTCAGTCTTTCAAGATTTGGAATTCTGTCTGAGGAAAGTATATCAGCTAGTTAGCAATTGTTACTGTAATTTATAAAATTTGTGCTTTGGAGAGCATAAAAATTCATGAAAAGTTTTAAATAATTTTACTTAAACAGAGCTTAATTATGTAAGTATTGTGAGCAGCACTTTATAAAGAATTGTAAAATAAAATGGTGGCAGAAAATATAAACTAGATGTAGAATGTTAAGGGACTTCCTTCGGAAGTTCTCTGGTTTTCATTTCAATTTCAAAGCTCAAAACAAGGTAAAACTATTAGGATTTGTAAAAAATACAAGGTACAAAATCACGCTGTTTATAAACCACTGATTGTCGTTATTCCCATCAGTGAAAAGAAGCTGATACTTACTTGTTTGTGTTTTTTTTTTTTTTTTTTTGAGACGGAGTCTCGCTCTGTCGCCCAGGCTGGAGTGCAGTGGCGCGATCTCATCTCACTGCAAGCTCTGCCTCCCGGTTCACGCCATTCTCATGCCTCAGCCTCCCAAGTAGCTGGGACTACAGGCACCCGCCACCATGCCCGGCTAATTTTTTGTATTTTTAGTAGATATAGAGTTTCACCGTGTTAGCCAGGATGGTCTCGATCTCCTGACCTTGTGATCCGCCCGCCTCAACCTCCCAAAGTGCTGGGATTACAGGTGTGAGCCACCGCGCCCAGCCTGCTGATAGATGTTTTTATAAGAGTTAATTCATCAATCTTATTATTCCTGCCCCAAATGAATCATTGTGGAGCATATACAAGTGTATAGACATTAATATGGGCTCATTCTCAGCTGGGAGTTCTCACAACTACCACTTTTTACTGATTATCTGTTTTCCAACCTTTTTCTGTGGCTTGAATTGACTAAAAGTGAACACATTCATAAGTAATGAGCTTAGGCTGAGGATATATATCCAGTGGGGGATGAAACATGCTTAAGAAATTGAGTGCATTTCCTTTATTATTATTATTTTGCTATTTCAAAACAATTGACTTTAAAAAATTATACTTCACCACAGACACAGCTGTTGTTTTGTAATGGAAGGAGTAGTAACTTATGAATCTAGACTCTTACAATCCCAGTTCTGACACTTTCATAATTGTGTGTTTTGAGGGCAAGTGACTTATCTGAACTTTTTTCTTATTTATAACACTGGATGATAACCCTCAGGATTGTGAGGATTTAATAACTAAGTCCTGACTCAAATTATGTTATCAATAAATGCTACTTAAATGTAAAGTCCTTTCTGCAAAGGGCACTTAGTCTATTGCATATTCTTTGTTTTTAGTGTTCAGATATCTGCTGTTTCTGAATATGTCATGTATTTTCATTCCTTTTTCTGCCCCTCCTGGGCGTCTCCAGTTTCCTACTGATGTGTCAAAACTGAGTTTGTATGCTACCTCCAGGAAAGCAGTCTAATCTTTTGCTACTCTGTTACTGACTTTTGTGGCATTGGATTGGGTTATTTGCTTGTGGTTGAGACATCACTGGATCCTTTGATGGAGTCATACCAAAACCACAATGTGTCATGAGCATGCTTGAGAGTGCTGATCTATTCCGTGTTTGTCAGATCAGTACATTACAATTGATTCATTTCTTCCCCCGTGTGACTGAGTTTCTTGAGGGCGGGGTCTGGCTTCCATCTTTGTATGTGTAGCACCTGGTACATACAGAACAGGCTCCCAGAATTGGATGGATTTGCTCATGGTCTTATCACTGCACAGAATGCCCTTATTTTCTTCCATTCATTCTATGAGACCTCAATTAAAATGTCAGTACTCTTGTGGAACTCCCCGCTCCATGCCCTCTACTGAAATGCGTTGCCATTCTAGTTGTGATGTGGGAGTGCCTTGTTTATGCCTCTATTTATGACACCTCTCATGGTGTCACATGTTTTAGGGTTAGTTGCGGCTGTATCTGTTTTACTTTGTGTGTCTTGGTCAGTTAGTGTTATTAAGCTTTGGATCTTTGATACATAGCATAGTGCCTTTCACATAGTATGTACTCAAATACTGGAAGTTATTCATCCCAAACCATAGTGTTTAAAATTGGGGTTTTTAAAAAATGTCAAGCCCTTAAAGTTGATCATTTATTTGTCAATGTAAATAGAATAGTAATTTGTTTTCAAAAAGATGAGGTCTTGCTATGTTGCTCAGGCTGGAGTGCAGTGGCTGTTCACAGGCGTGATAATTGTGTGTTATAGCCTCAAAGTCCAGGGCTTGAGTGATCTTCTCGCTTCAGTCTCCTGAGTAGCTGAGACTAGGCGTGCACCACTGTTTCTGACAGGGTTGTAATTTTTAAGTAGGTTTTTAACTCACAGCCACGAGAGCTAATTTTACCTACATTGTTAGAGGTAATAACAGTTATGTAACTAATCAAAACCAGTGTGATATCCAAGTACTTTTTTTTTTTTTTTGCTATTTAATTTTAAGATAGCACTTTTTGGAGGGGTGTCCTGATTTATTTATTTTTTTATTTTTAATTTTTTTAGTAAGGTCTTGCTCTTTGCCCAGACTGGAATGGCATGGTCACAGCTCACTGCAGCCTCCATCTCCTGGGCTCAAGCAATCCTCCTTCCTCATCCTCCTAAGCAGCTGGGACTACAGGTGTGTGCCACCACTCCCGGCTAATTTTTAAATTTTGTGTAGAGATGGGGGTCTTCCTGCATTGCCCAGGTTGGTTTCTCAAACTCCTGGGCTCAAGCCGTCCTCCCACCTTGGCCTCCCAAAGTGTTGGGATTATAGGCGTAAGCCACCGTGCCCGGCTGTTTTTTGTTTTGTTTTGTTTTGTGTTTTAATTGAACGGACTGAAGTTTACTTTCTAACTAGGTTAGCCCTCCGTTGATAAAAAATTATGAGCCCAAATGTCTTGGGGAGAGTACAGGGGAGGCCAGATCTTAAAAGCCAGGCGTGGAATTAGGTTTGAGCATATGTAGCAATCTGGAAACAAAGAGTGAGTCAATTTATAAGCATACCAATTTTCTTGGAGACAAAAGTTTGAATTGCTCACCAGTCCATTTTTTTTCTGGAATCCCTGAAGAAATTTTGAGATATTGAATACTGGAAAACCCTCTTTGATGAGGGTTGTATACCTTATTTTTAAACAGTATTAACACCCTTGAGGCCCTTCAAGTCTTTGCTGTCAAAAGCCATACACTTTTTCTTTGAGTGAGCTTTTACTTTAAGTTATGTAATAGAATAATATAAGTATCTGAAAAAGAACTTGGTTCATGACATCCACTCATTCATTTATGCACTCAGCAAAATTCATTGATTGCCAAATACGTGTCAGACACTGAGCTAGGTGCTAGGTACTAGGTAAACAAAATTCCCTGCCTTCATGGAGCTTAGATTGTGGTGGTGGAAAGAAGCCCTCAGCCTGAATACTCAACTTATGTCTGCCTTTTATTCCTTAACACATTAAACTATAGGTAATAGCATATGTTAGTCTAATCTTTGTTTAGCAAAGCTATTTCTTGTTCTGGAATATAAGTACAGTTACAGCAGAATAAGTACCAAGGCAAGATTGGAGAATGACCGGTTGTGAACAGGGACTTAGGAATATGTGTAGCATAGGATTTTATTTTAGAGTTGTTAAAATCAGATCAACAGAGCATGTTTTTATGGGCCATCTGCCAAGACTAGAGGTAGCTTTGGAACCTCTTATTCCCTGGAATGCAAACATGTATTTGCATTCCATCCACTGTCAGTATGAGGAGACAAAAACGAAGTCAAGATTTTGGAGCTGGAATGGGTCTTAAATATTACGTAGTCCAAACCTTTGGTTTTACAGATGCACTTTTTCCAGAGTGCTGTCATCTCATGTACTTTTTTCTTCATAACAGGTTTTTAATGTAACTCAGATAGTTGGTGATAGACTCTCTCTCAAAACTTATTTATCCTAATCTTTTTTTTTTTTTTTTTTTTTTTAAGAGACAGGGTTTTGCTGTGCTGTCCAGGCACACAGTAGCTCAATCATAGCTCACTGTAACCTCCAACTCCCAGAGTCAAGTGATCCTCCTGCCTCAGCCTCCCAAGTAGCTGGGACTACACTACTAGTGCACTAAGCTAATTTTTAAATTTTTTTTGTAGAGACAGGGTCTTGCTGTGTTGCCCGGGCTGCTCTCTTAACTCCTGGCCTCAAGTAATCCTCTTGCCTTGGCTTCCCAAAGTGCTGGGATTACAAGCGTGAGCCACCATGCTTAGCTGATTTACCCTAATCCTCTGCTGACCTTCTGATATCAGACAACTAAAATGATAACATTGGGCAGCTATTTTGTATAATATATAGGGTAGTGGTTCTTAAGCTTTATTGGTGAGTAACCCTCACTTGGGAAGCTTATTTTTAAAAATGTAGACCTTCATTACTTTCCTCCTGAGATTTTGAATCAGTACCTTTGAGAGAGGGTCCAGTAAATCTTTGTTGTGAATGAACTGATGGTTTTGAAGCAGGTGACCTGGAGGACTGCATGTAGAACACAGTGATGTCAAGGAGTAAAGGAGAGAACAGAAGTGAGATCAGCACTAATCACCTCTAATGCCTTATTTCCAGTAAAGTTTAGAGAAGGGGAAAAGCTACTTGGCTTGCTCCTTTGAAGATTTTGTTTCCCTCTTAACATAGAAATTAAAAGGTAGAGTGATGCTTTTTTTCTTCTTAATCTTGGGAGTCATTATGATTAAGTTATTGAATCCATATCGTATGACAGCACATGATGAAAGAAAATCAGATGTTTGTTTCAATCAAAGTGAAACAAAATGAGAATAACTATTTGGGCAAAACACTATTTTATCACTGCTAAGATATTACTAGAACTGAGCAGAGAAATACTCAGAGAGCCATAGCATAGTACTAATTAATAATGGGGTACTATTTAGCAACTGGAATATTCTCAAATGATGCCTGTTTAATTACCCATAGGTGCTAAGTGGATGTTAAAAATTATGGTGCTGGTCGAATAGGCAGAGTAGAATTTGTGTTAGGGCACATCCCATGAAGATCTTTTTTACTGCTTAATTTTTAAGAGTTACCTCAGTAACTTAACAGGCAGGAATATAGTTTTAATGGAAAGGAAACCACTTGCCTTTAACAGCATTAGTCCCGCTAAGAGAAAGTTTTTGCTTGTCTAGTTTATTACAGGTCTTTGACTTTGTCAGTATATGGCAAATTTAGTATAAAAGATGATTAATTATCTAGGCTGATGAAATACAGGCAGCTGAAAAGAAAATCCTTAGCAATTCATACCTTAGAAGGAACCCTGAAGGACAGGACGCCATAGAAATCCTGTTTTTTTAAAAAAGTAATTTCAAGTAAGTTTGCAAATGCACTGCTAGTAAAAAGTATATAGAGGTATGTCTTTCAGACTATCTTGTTACTATTAGAATTTTTGTAGCCATGTGCAGAGGAGAGAAAAGGTGTTGGATTTTCTGCAGTTCTGATTCAGTTCTAAGTTTAGTGTGAAAACAGTGTTTACAAAGGAGCAGGCACAAAGGTGAGAACAGGAATACGAAACACAACATCTGTAAATTACTGAATTCAGAGGGAATTTAGTGGGGCATATCTCTTAAATGGTTTTGAATAATTTGGTGTTTTAACCAATGACTTAATTTAACTTAGTGGGTATACTGTTACCAGTCCCATTACTGATTTTTATCCCTCTGTGATAACATAACATCCAAATAAAGACTGCTATGTATTTGACTTTAAAACTATAAAGATGTAAAAAAGGTTCACTAAGCCAAACACCTTAGAAAATAGCCTCAGTTATTTGCTATGTTTAGATTATACCTGCATAAAAGTATTTATTTATAAATGTACTTACCTTACACAGTAAGTACCTAAAATTTGTAAATTGAATACTTTTGAATGTAAGCACTTGAAGTAAAACCTGTAGTGAGTTCTTCAGTCAGTCAACACTAAACCTGTTTTGTAAATTTGTTGCTAGTATTATACTAGACTTTCTCAAAATGAAGCACACCTATATATGCATATAGTATATGAGCATGCATATTTGTACAAAAGCCCTTCAAAAGGATTTCAGCTTTTATAAACACCAAAACACTCTCTGCCTGTAAAATGTTTTTGCTGAAATTTGTATCATTAACTCTCAAATTTACATCTTCATGTTTGAGATACACTTTTAGGACTGTCTATGCATGTAGACTTTGGTCAACTCTCTCCTCCTCCCTCAATAAATCAGTTAACTTAAAAAATATATTGTGACCATTTTTATAAAATACATGTTCATAAAACAGATCAACATATTTAGCTTATACAGAAATTAAGTCAATCCACTCACAAAGAATTTCTATTTTGTAAAAATGTAGCTTGTATTTCAGTATAATAAAATCTGATGTAAGAAACTGTCGAGTGGGTTAAGTGGTTATTCTTAGTATTCTATCTACTTTTTTAGTGTCACAGTTATTTGAGGTGCTGGTGGAAGGGGAGGTGTAAAAACACAAGTTTTTGCAGCCAGAAAACGAAAACATTTTCCATGTGCTGACTAAATGGCAGCTGTCACATTTTTCCTTCCATTCCGAGTCAAACTAGGACCTTGAAATCTAACTTGAGATGTTCCATCAGGATTGGTTTGTACCACTACTGAGAATTAAATGAGTATCTGTAATAAAGTACCAGTAATACACATAAGTTATACACGCATACTAACATTTCAGTCAAGATTCAGCACAGCAAACTGGGCTGTATTTGCAACTTTTAGACTGGCCTGGTTAAAAGTAATTTGGGAAATTAGTACCAAGTTGTGAAGAAATTTGTAATTCTTCCCTGTTGCCCTCTCTTCCTTTATTGAATGCTCATCTGTCCACTTCTCTTTCAAAGTAGACCCCTATTTTCATCCTTGAATACAATTTAAGTCTCCTTTGTCATTCCTATCCTTAATCCAACCTTGAATTTTTCCTCTGCTCTTAAATCATCCTGATTTTTTTTCTGTTAAATTGATGTCCTTGGGTATTTAGTGACATTTCATAACAACATAATCCCTTGGCCTGTTAGAAGTAAATTACCCACCTCCTATATTTTCATCTAATTATGAAGCTTTGAAAGGGGGCATCTTTTCAAAAGGCAGCCTTCCCTTACGACCTGCTGTCCTTATTAAGATGCCTCTTTGGCCTGTATGGCACCTGCTCAGTGTTCACATGGGAAGCTACCAAGCCAAGGGGGATTCATCTAAGGTGAAAACTTAACCAGCTCCCTCCTTGCCTGCAACTTTTCATTGGTTCCCTATTTCCTATACACACACACACACACACACACACACACACGAAATCCCCAAATTAACATGCCACTTAAAGCTTCTGCCTACATTTTCATCTTGAAATTCCTACCCCGACCTGAATGCTGTTTTCTTGCTTGTACCATGCAGCTTCACTTCACACCTCTGGTCTTACTCAAACTCCCTGTGCCTGGAATGCAAATCTTTTGTCACCTTCACTTGGCTAACTCCTGCTCATCCCTGAAAATCTAGAGAGAGAGCATTTTCCAAGAAGCCCTTTGCTTCCATCTTTATCAAGGCTTTGTCTGGTGTGCTGAACCCTGATTATCTGTATCTCTCGTAAGACCATATGCTCTTCTGGGCTGGGATCACTAAATCATTCTCTTTATTTTTAGAACCCAGTACAGCTTGCTGAACCATGGGGGTGGGAGATGATATGCAGAACCATTGACGCATGTTTCTTTCGTTAATAGAGTAACAATAGTTTTAAAGACTAAACATGTAGAATTCATAACTGCAGGAAGTAGCTGCTTCCTGAGAACGGTGTGACCATTACATGTCATTACTGTGCCTTTCCTTCATCCCTTTTCTCCAGAGACCTAGGCTTGCTGTATATTTCATTAAATGGAGGGATCTGAGTGTTCACCTGAAAACCAGGTTTTTAAAATTCTGTATCATTTTATAGACTTTAATTGGAAAACACCAGTATTAGGGATTTACTGTGGAATACACAATAATAAGGTGTATTCTGAATATGAGAGTGTAGTGAGATCACGGCATCAAGACCTTTCTGTCCTCTCAGAATCCTGTGTTTTGGAAAACTTACTTCTATTTTCCTTAGGAAAGTTGTTTATCTCTTAAACTGTGGGATGCAAAACTGAAATATCAAAAATATAAAATACCTGCTCATCTTCTTGATCTAATATTTCAATTTCTAAAGACAGTCCTTGTTCCTGAGAGACTTTCTTTATGTCGTTATACATAAATAAGCTATTCCTCCTCAGCTGTATCTGCCAAGCAACACTGTCAGCCCTGTAACTAGGAGAGTAACTTACTGGTAATTGGATCACAGCCGCAGCCTGATTTGTACTACAAAGGTAAAAATCATTATGCTTCTTCATGCCCAGTGACCACTTACTGAAAACAGATTGAGAAAGGTGTGAAGACCTGCTTTTCAGAATGTCAATAAAGTCGTTCCTCCCCATAAGTCTGATTTATCTTTGACTGCATTTTTCTTTATCCTAGTGCTGTTTCCCTGGAGGTGACTCTTAACACAGGTCACATGCCAGTGCACTCAAATAATTCCCCATGAGCTTCCAGTTTGAAGCTAAAAATGTTCACTTTTAGGTAGATTCCATTATATATCCTTTCCTTTTTATGTGTGTTTTTATCTGGGAATTCTGGGGGCACATTTGCAAGAGGAAGAGCAAAAACGATTAAGAACAGTTGAGGAATTCTGTACAAATAACAATGACTTATTTTCATCATGACTTAAAAGGAGCTCAAGTGTACAATTGAGATTTTTGGCAAATTGTAAATTTTCATGTTTATTTCAAAATAGCTTTGGAAGATACAAGCTAGGGAAGACTTATGGCAAGGCAATGCAAATAAAAAATAACATAGTAAAGGGGTTATGGCATTTTAGACTTGAACTACCCTTTTAGTACATTTGCATATACTAAAGTTCTGGGAAACGATTGAAAAAAATTCTGTTAAGAGTGTCAAGAATAACCGCTCAGGTTGAGTGTAAAAGTATTTTGTGGTCCCATCAGCATCAACCTGCCTTATGCTGCTTTGGTTGTCTCTTCAGCTAGTTCTTATTTTACAGCACATGATATATGAAGTGATTTCACACCATGCCCAAGATACGGGCCACCCACCAGCTACATGGCATGATAACTCTGCAGGCCAAACGGCAGCCTTGATAATTATAAGGCCATGGGTAATAACCCCCCAGGGGTTCACAGATCTTCTGGCAGTGGGTGTAGCTCCGTCTACATTCTATACAACAGATTCCTTCGTGATCCAGTCTAGGGTCGAATGTCATGCTTTCCCCTTCCTGCTGCTGTGAAATAAAAGATAATTATTTGTGACAACTGCATAATGAGAAGGTCATAGCATGCATGTTATTTTTAAATAAGATTCTGAATTTTTCACTGCTACAAGAAAGTGTAATCTGCTGTAAAGGGTTTGATCTTGTTTACCTGCTGTCATTCATAATTCCTTTTGACACCAAGGAATCTACACCTACCTCACCTGTCTCTGACTAGAAAGTTGCTTTATCTTTTAAAACGATATCCTGAAGTTCCTCCCTGCCTTTAATGAACTATGGTTACCACTCAGTAACTCAGCTTGTTTTAAGTAGGAAAGTAAGAAGAGGAAGCATTATGATAAAAAGTAGCATTTCTGCCACTGCTAATTCTAAGTCAGTGGAATGCTTGTGGCTTCTTGCAGTAATAGCTTCCAGGGCTCTAGAAGCACATTTTGAAACTCATCAATCTAGGCTAAAGACAGATTTCAATTCCAGTTGCACTGGCTCTGAGAACACTGTCAAGTCATTTAGTTTTCTCCTGCTTTCATTTCAGTAACAAAATGGGGGTGTTACCTCTATAGGGACAAAGGGGTCTCAGGAAAAGACTCCACAAAAACATGTAAAATTCAAGGCCTTAAACTTTACCTTCTAGTTTCTTATGTAAGTATAGTTATAAAAACACAAGATTACATTGGTGAAGTAAAAATCTCCATTTTCACTGCTGGTGAGATTACAGAACTGGAAGGAACTCCCATCCCTCCAGCCCTGCCCGGTTTACATATTTGGTTTTCCTTTTTGGGGACTTCTAAGGGTAGAGATTCTGCATTATTTTTAATATGGTATTGAAGTACATTCCCAAGAAGCCCTTACCTTTAAATTCTTGATTCAATTTAAGCTTCTTTCCTAAAGTTAGCTGATTCTGGTGTTTAAACAAAAAGTCTTTAATCTTAATTTGGGATGTCGGGGGTGGGGGTGGGGGGGAAGTTATTAAAAATTTCAGCCAGGCACAGTGGCTCATGCCTGCAATCCCAGCACTTTGGGAGGCCGAGGCGGGTGGATCACCTGAGGTCAGGAGTTTGAGACCAGCCTGGCCAACATGGTGAAACCAACCCCATCTCTACTAAAAATTGCAAAAAATTAGCCAGGTGTGGTGGTGGACACCTGTAATTCCAGCTACTCGGGAGGCTGAGGCAGGAGAATCTCCTGAACCAGGAGGTAAGATTGTGCCATTGCACTCCCGCCTGGGTAACAGGAGTGAAACTCTGTCTTGAAAAAAAAAAAATTCAAACATACTGGAGAGTAGAGAAAATTACAGATTGAACACTAATAGACTCATCTAGATTGGACGATTGCTAACCTATTGTCAAATTTGCTTTTCCCCTTCCTGCAACAGCAAAAGATAGGGAAATAATTTATATGTCCATCAATGCAAAACCAGTAAAGTAAATTCTGAAGTGAATTCAAAGAGAATTGGAGGAATTGTGACATTTCATCCATAAATACATTAGAATGTGCCCCCCAAAATGAGGATATTTTCCTAAATTTACAACCAGATTGCCATTATCACAAAATTAACAACATGATCTGATACAACCTATATTCAAGTTATGTCATCAAAATATTTATTATCTTACTCTTAAAGCATTCATTTTTTAATTCATCAGACTCACTCCATTCTTTACCTTATTTCTTGAATAGGTTAATCTGGGACAGCAAAAAGACAACCACCTCATTTATTAATTATGGGGCAGGGAGAGTTAAAAGGCCTGTCAGTTGAGGTACTTCCTTATCTGAGGGCCTGACAAAGTTTTAGGATTGAAAGGTTGGGAGGAAATCTCATGTTGTTACCCTAAGATACATTTTTTTAAAGGAATAACTGAATGAGATCATGGAGATAAATGCTTTAACCATTTCTGCTTAAAGTCCAACATATAATAAAGGAAAAAATTGATATAATTGGAGTTTTTCAAGGGATACAGGTCACTCAAGACTGGATCCAAGGCAAAGTCATATCCTGCCCGTCTATAAAGGGGCTGATGCCCTCACCCCTTGAGCCAGATTCAGCCAGCCCAGCTCTCTAGGGAATAAACAATATTAAATTTTATTTGTCTATTCAGATTCTTTTTATTCTTCTTCAAGCTAAGGTAGTAAAGTATTGTGGCGTCCTGAATTTTCTGATAAGCCTTTGGTTATTTAGAAAATACTTTTTGCTCCAAGCTTTTCTAAAATATTTTTAAAATGATAAACTAGGAAATATATTTGCAACACCTGAAATAATGTCGGACTGAATAGGCTACATAGAAAAACGTGCAAATGACTTAGTATATGAAAAGATGCTCACCCTTACACATAATTAAAGACAAGCAAGATAAACAACCAGAAGATACAATTTACACCCAAGAGATTGGTGAAAGTTTTTCTTAAGTTTGATAAGAAGTGGGTCCTTTCATTACTGTTTGCAGAGATATAGCTGATGTAATTCCTTGAAAGGCAATTTGGTATCCTCCATTAAAATGTGAATCTACTTCGATGCAGCAGACTCATGCTTCAGTATTTATGCTAAAGATAGACTTCCATGTGTGTACAAAGGCACAATACTAATAGCTAATATTGAGAAAGTTACTCTTCACCTATGTGTCCCAAGCCCTGTGCTAAAAGAGTTCCACCTGCATTACCTTTATTTACTCCTCATAATCCTGTAGGTCATGTACGAGATTGTATCCTGTAACAGTATTTGCAAACAGCAAAAGACAGGGAAATAATTTATAGCCATGAAAGCATAACTAAATTTCTGTACATTTATGTATACAATGAGTTACTATTAAATGAATAGTAGTCATTAAATGAATGAGGTACTATGTAGGAAAACAATCTCCAAAATATTGTAACTGGAAAGAAAGCAAGGTATAAAAGTTTTGTGTTAAAAGTGTGTGTGTGTATGTGTGTGTCTGTGTGTGTGTACTTATGCAAAGAAACTGGACAAATAGTCATTGTTAATAGGTTGCTTTGGGGAGGGTGTCTGGGGTGGAAGGGAAACACTTCATAGTATATCCTTTTGTACTGTTTTTAAAAATTTCTGCATGTATTTTTAATTTAACTTAGTTTTTAGTTGAAGTCTTGCTCTGTCACCCACGCTGGAGTGCAATGGCGCGATCTTGGCTCACTGCAACCTCAGCCTCCTGAGTAGCTGGGACTACAGGTGCACGTCACTGTGCCGGCTAATTTTTTGTATTTTTAATAGAGACAGGGTTTCACCATGTTGGCCAGGCTGGTCTTGAACTCCTGACCTCAGGTGATCCGCCCACCTCAGCCTCCCAAAGTGCTGGGATTACAAGTGTGAGCCACCGCGCCCGGCCTGTATTTTTTATTTTAAAAACTAGCTACAAATAAATACCTATTCTACTTTTTCACTCCCTGAAAAGTATAATGGTAAATATTTTGTGGAAGATTTGTTTTTAGCACTTCGTGTCATCCTCACAAACATCACTTTTCAGTGTTTCAGCCTAAAGCGTTTTACATCTAAGTGTGGGTCTATCCTCTAACTGGACTGAGAGCCCCTGAGGGCAGAAGGTTCTCCTGACTGTGCACAGAGCCTGGGAAAGAGCAGGTGCCTAAATGACTGTTGAATAAAGTGGATATAAAGGGGGAAAGAGAATACTTCCATTCCATATGTTGCCTCCAGGGAGCACTCTAGGAAACATTTTCAAATAATCAAATTCCTCATATGAATTTGTTTTCATGAATTTGCCTGTGACTCAAAAAAAGGAGAGCACAGAAAACAACCGAATAAGGGTTACCAGCCAATCAGGATTTTACACTACAGAGGTAATGCTTAAGTGATCTTTCCTTAATTATAAACCTTGCAAAAGGCTGGACGCGGTGGCTCACACCTGTAATCCTAACAACATCTTGGGAGGCCAAGGCAGGTGGATCACCTGAGGTCAGGAGTTCAAGAACAGCCTGCCCAAAGTGGTGAAACTCTGTCTCTACTAAAAAAAAAAAATACAAAAAATTAGCTGGGCATGGTGGTGGGCACCTGTAATCCCAGCTACTTGGGAGGCTGAGGCAGGAGAATTGCTTGAACCTGGGAGGCAATTCCCAGGCAGTGAAACAACAACAAAAAAACAACTTTGCAACAAATGAAAATGTATTTTTAAACTAACTGAATAAAAGTCTTAAGTTGAATACTTACATGTGCGTTTGAAACCTCAAGTACAAAGACCGTTTTGGCACTATTTTTTTTTGAGACAGAGTCTCGCCTGTCACCCAGGCTGAAGTGCAGTGTGGCCCAATCTCGGCTCACTGCAACCTCCACCTCCTGTGTTCAAGCAATTCTCCTGCCTCAGCCTCCCAAGTAGCTGGGATTACAGGCATGTGCCACCATGCCTGGCTAATTCTTTGTATCTTTAGTAGAGACAGGGTTTCACCATGTTGGCCAGGCTGGCCTCGAACTCCTGACCTCGTGATCTGCCCACCCCTGCCTCCCAAAGTGCTAGGATTACAGGCGTAAGCCACCACACCCGGCCTTGGCACTATGTTTAATGCATTTGTCTAATCATGTCAAAAAGCACCGAAACGCACATGATAAGGATTATCGGGATTGAAGGCTTGTGAGTCCTCTTGAACACTGGGTCTGGTTTCATTATTCAGTCTTCCAGCGCCTGGGTTGCTCCGTGGTCCACTGCGTGGTCTTTTTGTGGTAGTTGGAACAATTTTTCTTACCACTTCTCTTCTTTCCCTCTGGATTTCTGCAAAAATTTTTGTAAATTAATCCCTTTATTTGAATAAAGAAATTAGATCTGTGTTTATCAGGGTGAAAAACATAAGAAAAGGATATCAAAATTTGTGCATAACCAGGTGGTTTAAAATTTTTGTACTGATGTTTGTAATAATAAAGTATGTTTTAGAGTCTTGGGCTAATAGTTAAACATACAGATAATCTGAATTTGGTTTTGCAATACTAATTGAGAACGACATTGTAAGATGGCCTGGCAAACCTCAACACCACCTCCTCCCTTTCTTTTGGTCTGCCTTCATTACTGGGGCTGAGAAAATAAAACACCACTCATTTCCCCAGCTTCCTTTGCAGTTAGAAGTGGCCAGGTGAGACATATCTGACCAGGGAGACGTCAGCAGAATATGCTAGTGCAGTTTCTGGGAAAGCTTTTGCTTTCTTGGTAAAAGGGGACAGATAGGCTTCCCTGTCTTGTTTTTCCTTTCTTGAACACAGATGTGATAGCTGGAGTTATGAGAGTCAACTTGTGACTATGAAGTGATAGGCACCATAAGCCAGCATGCTACAGGTAGTAAAATGGTAACTGGAAAGAGACTTGATGGTATCGAGTAGCTGATAGTGTCAAAAACCTCCTCTCTCTAGACTTCTGGCTATATGAAAAAAATAAACCTGTGTTTGTTGAAACCACTGTTGATCAAATATTCTGTTAATTGTAGCCCTAAGTATTTCTAATGGATTGACTATATCAGTATAAAGCTTTACAGTTTGCAAGGGAAATATCTTGGTTTATTCTTTTTAAAAATCCTATGGGATAGAAAAAGCAAATGCTTTTATACATGAGGGCATCAAGCCTCAGAAAAGCCAAGTGACTTGGCCAAGATCACAGAATGGGTGGCATTGCTAGGTGCCCAGTGCGAACTCCCTGGCTCTAGTTTACCACATAGCCTCATGGGTCCTGCAGCAGGGCTGATGGCTGCCAATTAACAAAAATACAGGCCAGGAGCGGTAGCTCATGCCTGTAATCCCAGCACTTTGGGAGGCCGACGCGGGCAGATCACCTGAGGTCAGGAGTTCGAGACCAGCCTGGTCAACATGGTGAAACTCCATCTCTACTAAAAATACAATAATTAGCCGGGCGCGGTGGCAGGAACCTGTAATCCCAGCTACTTGGGAGGCTGAGACAGGAGAATCGCTTGAACCCGGGAGGCAGAGGCTGCAGTGAGCCGAGATTGCGCCATTGCACTCAAGCCCAGGTGACAAGAGGGAAACTCCATCTCAAAAAAAAGAAAGTACCACACAGCTTGGATTTTGGTGTCTCTCTGAGCCCCAGTTTCGTTATGTGTAAAATGGGGATAATAATAATATCTTATTCATAGGGTAGTGACAGGGTTAATGAGAATCTATCTAAAGGTGTAAGCAATGTGTTGCGTATAATAAGCACTGAACTATTAGGTGATGAGGATTATATCATGCTTTGTTATTTAGGAGAACTAAGATGTGCTTTAAAGCCATTGGTAGCTTCCACAGATAGCATGGTTGGAGAGGCACCAGTGAGACCTGGATTTGATCACAATTCTGCTTCTTTTAACTCACTAAATGACCTTAGGCAAATTACTTATCTCTGTGAACCTTAGTTTCTTCATCTGTAAAATGGGAACGAGTAGTTACCCCAACAGTTGTTGGCAAAGATTAAATGAGGACAAAGCGTAATGCTCTAGTACCATGCCTGACACACACAGCTCAGCAGGTGTCAGCTCTCCCCGTTCCTTTCTGACCTGTGTTCAGCTGTCATTCCTAGTGTCTCTGATAATACAGCTGCGTGACACTGATGACCTGCTGGCTTCAAGATCCAAGGGCATGGGCCGCTGGACCCTGGAGTGTGCTGCTTTTATTAGAATTAGGTGGTAGGAAGCCTGGCATCATCAGAGGGGGACTTAGGTTCTTGATTGTATTGCAAAATATAACTGTACTTATGAGAGATGGGGGGAATCCATTTTTCATATCTATGATATTCCATTTTATGGGTATAATCAACATTTACCTTTTCTAATCTGGGGACATTGAGGTGTTTTCCACTTTTCTTGTGTACATAATATGTGTAATTCTTGTGTGGATGTTGTGGTGATTGAATACTTAAATGTGGTCACGATATTGGGCTGGGAGAGACCAAGCCACATCTTGGATATGTAGGGAAGAAGCTCTTTCCCCAAGTGAGAAATTACTCATCATATCAGTTGTCTTAGCATTGCCAATAATGCTGTGTTCCGATCGCCAGTGCCCACCCCATGGCCCTGCACTGGCATTTTCCATAGCACCTTGTATCATATTATACAATTTTCTTATTTTAATTTAGTGTGTATTTACTGTCTCCCCTTGCTACAATGCAAAACTCCCTGAGGGCATGGGTTCTTGTCTGTTCTATTCACGGATGCACCTCACGGATGTACCTATAACAAGTATATGGCACATACTAGGCCCTCATGAATGTCTGTCAAATGAGTGAATGAACTCTCTGGGTAAGAGGCTTGTCCTCAATGTGATTAGGGAGAGCTCTAACTGGTAGCACACTGCAGACTCTTGTCCTCAACTGGAAAAGGTGGGAGTTCCTGGGGGATGGAAAGTAAGAAGGCCCACCCAGGTGGCGGCAGGTGTGGAACAGAAAGCCAGAACTTGGCAAGCCATCATAGAACTGTGAGTTGTGACCACCCACAGGAGCAAGAGCAGGAATGGCAACAGCACAGCCCATTTGGCAGCCCCTCTCCTGCCCGCTTCAGCCAGCCAGCCCCTGCTGACTGAGTTTAGAATTCTTTCTTACTGAGCCTGCATGTGGTGTCGAGCTCTTTCTCAGCCCACTGTGCCGGGCAGCTACTGCCAGTGGCTTGTCACTGAATCCTATTTGCCTCACCCAGGCTGGAGAGGAGCCATCTTCTCCAGCTTTGGGACAGAATGAGACTTGTGAACCATAAGAATAAGTTAGTCATGGCAGACTCAGAAACCTGTACTTCCTAAGCCTGGTGGGTATTTTTAAAAATTATAAAATATACATAACGAAATTTACCGTGTTAACCATTTTTAAGTGTACAGTTCAGTGGCATGAAGTACATTCACATTGCTGTGCAATCAATCATCACCACCGTCTAGAACATGTTTCATCTTGCAAAAAATGTAACTGTACCTCTTAAACACTAACTGCCCAGTCTTTTCCCTGTGTGCCCACCAAGCCTAGTGGTTTTAAAGGCCTATATTTTCTTTATTTCCATGCTGCTGTCTGCTAGTCTTCCATAAAATCTTTCAGAAAACATTAGTCTATCTCAGCTGTGCTAGGAGAAAGGCCTTTTTTTCCCACACTTGAACCAGAGCTACAAAATAGGCCTTTGGGAGGCCAGTGTGGTGACTGCAGTAGAAATAGTGAGACAACTCAGGGGACAGAAGAAACTCAGGAGGGAGAGTGAGGCCCACCGGGCTCACCTGCCCTTCATCACCCAGAAATAGCTCAAAGATAGGCTCCAGCCTAGCTGTGAACTCCAGGGAGTCTGCACTTATTTTCACTGGACTTGGAAGCTAATATTCAAGCTCTGAACTTGAGAGGAATCTCAGCCAATACCCACAGCAGCTTTTGGCTGTCCCATAATTCTAGGTTTGAACACAATAAAGACTCGGCGGTATGACAGTTTCTTAGTCCCTTGATTCTATGCCTTAGAAATAAAAAAAAAATGTAAAATTGGAAGGTGCAAACAACTGAGATTAAGGGGCAGAGTGGAAAGAAGTGGGAGTGTCATAAACAAAAGCTGCAGGTAATGCCGTGGCGTTGTCTTCCCGATCTGCCTTCTGTTAACCCTACCGCTCCTTCCCTTCCCTACAACAGTCACGGGCTGTCATTTTCCTGCTCTTTCATCTCTCATGCTAATTACTGAGACACTGCGACATGCATCCTGATTTATCCTCCTTGTTACATGCTCAGGCCTGTGGAGGGGCTTGGAGGAACCTCACATGCATGAACAGGGAAAGTTGTAAACAGCATTAAGATAATTTAAAATGTTACCTTTTGGATAGGTTGGTTTAAGCCAGAAAATAGGAAGGTCGCCGCAGAGTTCTAACACCTTAGAACTCAAGAAGCTCTTGTCCTTCACAGGCTGATCTACAGCCACCCAGATAAGAGAATTTTCTTCATATTTGACTGGCATGATCTTGCCTTCCTGAAAGTAGAAACGATTGCATTTGAGCAAAGAGGACAGTGAAACATGCTGCATATTAAGAGTCACGTGTTGCTAAAAGGTTATTTTGCCTTATAAAAAATTAATGAGAATTCCGAGCATGCATGTGTACATGCGTGCCCTTTAAGGTTCTAATCTCTTCTCTTTGTAGCTCTTTTCACAATATTCAGCACGCCTCCTCCTGTTGCCCTGCCTCTGGATAGCTGTACCATGTGAATATAAGTGCCCTGAGTTGAAGTGAAAATTGCTTGATACCAACTTTGAGATTTCGGTTAATCTATGTTTTTGATCAAAGATGTTTTTGAGGAAAAGCAATTGAACGAAACCTGGAATCCTACAAAGGATAGAGGAACCCTTCATTTGAAGTGAAAATCTTGTGGGGTTTTGTTCTGCAGCTTCTGAACAACAATGGAAAAAGCAAGTGATTGGTTCTTTAATGTCTTCAGTTCAAAGTATTATTTAACATAAACCATTTCTCCATTTCCCAGCTGTAACAACACATATTTCAGATGTTCCTCGCATCAAGCACACCACTGAGATTTCAAAGTTAAACCCTGGATTTTCTTCCACAGTGAGATGCTGAGAATGGTTTGATAACCCAGGAGACAAATTTATCCTGCCAGGTTGTTCCTTTCATGTATTTATTAGTTTGCAATAGCTTGGAGAAATTAAAATGTTTTCTCCTAATTTTTAGCTAAAAGCAGTACTTCATTTATGCTTTCTCCCTCAGGCTTATGGCTGCATTAAAACAACTTAAAGTTATTGGAGGAAGCTTACAGTCAGGTAATCCAGTTATTTACCTTAAATTAAATGGCTTCCATCCAGGAAATGAATGCTCTTTGAGTACTGTAGTTTTTTAAAGTTATACAAAACTGATGAAAAATTTATGAAAGCAAGTGGTACATAAATCTACCCCATCTTAGTCTAAAGTGTGTGGGGAAGAGTGGGGTGATTGGGATAATGCATATAGATGCATCCTCCACGCTAAGAATGTTAAATAAATCTTGAGGCACGTACTTTTGGTTGCCTACCCGATCTCCTTCCTCCCCCAAATCTGCCTTATAACATGATCCTTCTTTTATTGGAAGCAGCAATGAGCCCAGCCCCAGGAGAGACACTTCCTTTCTCTAGTTCTCCTGCAGTTCGGGGTGCCCGGGTGACCAGTGCTAGCCAGCGAGATATAGTCCGAAGTATGCTGAGGGCCTGGGAGGCCTTCTGCTTTTCCTGATTAAAGAGAAGTCGTGGTTGGCATTGCTCAACCTCTTTCTTCTTGACATTTTTACTTGAATGCCAGCTAAGGAAGTCAGGAAGAGGTTGAGCAGTGGCAACCATGATTGGAGCTGGAAGGCAAGATTTTAAAAAATCACAGAAACGCTGGCCACCGAGCCAATGCTTGCAGCCACCTGCCTCCACATTGCTTACTGTGGAGAAAAACAGATCCCGATTTGTGTAAGTTACTCTAAGGGTAGTTTTCCGCTACTGACAGCCAAACATATTCCTAATTCACACAAATATATTGTCTGAATTTGTTTTCGTCCACTAGAGGATCCATCATGCATGACATAAACAACTAAAACACAGGACAAATAATCTACCTCTATGGCCTAAGAATCAGATGCAGACAAAGATTTAAATATAAAAGCATTCACCATCACGGCGAATTTATTTACCATGGTAAATAATGGTATTTAAAAATAGTTATTTTTAATTGTTATTATTTGAAGTAATGAAAAATGGAAGATACCTGAAGTATTTAGGAATAAAAGACTTTTAAAATTATAATCATATGATAAAGCATATGTCCATTATAATTTACATTTTAGAAGAACTAAAGTTATGACAATAATAAGCATGTACAACAGTATAATTTCCTTTATAGAAAGACCATCACACACACACACACACACACACACACACACACACACACACACACACCACACACACACACACACACACACACACACACACACACACACACACACACACGGAGAAAATTCACCAAAACATTAGCATTAGCTTTTTGTGGATTATGCAATTGTAGGTAATTTTATTATCTATACTTTTTTTCCCTAAGATGTCCCAGTATTGAACCATTTGTACATCCCTGAAATAAACCTTATCTTGTCATGACATGTTACTTATTCAACATTTTGCTATATTCCTTTTACTAATATTTTAGTCAAGATTCTTACACCTATTTTCTTTTTTTATTTTTAATTTTTGTGGATCTATAGTAGGTATATACTTACGGGTTACTTAAGATATTTTGATACCAGCATGCGATGCATAATTACCACATCAGGGTAATTACTGCAAGCATTTATGCTTTGTTTCAAACAATCCAGTTATACTCTTAGTTTTTTTTTAAATGTATAATTATTTTTTACTACAGTTTCCCTGCTGTGCTAGCAAATACTAGGTCTTATTTAGTTTTTCTATTTTTTGTTCTTTATAACTATTTTTTGTACCCATTACCATCCTCTCTTCCCCCAACCGTTCCAGCCTCTAGTAATCATCCCTCTACTCTCTATCTCCATGAGTTCAATTGTTTTAATTTTTTTGAATTATACTTTAAATTCTGGGATACATGCTCAGAATATGCAGGTTTGTTACGTAGGTATACACATACCATGCTGGTTTGCTGCACGCATCAACTCGTCATCTACATTAGATATTTCTCCTAATGCTATTCTTCCCCTAGCACCCCCACTCCCTGACAGGCCCCGGTGTGTGATGTTACCCTCCCTGTGTCCATGTTTTCTCATTGCTCAGCTCCTACTTATGAGTGAGAACATGCGGTGTCTGTTTTTCTGTTCCTGTGTTACTTTGCTGAGAATGATGGTTTCCAGCTTCATCCGTGTCCCTGCAAAGGACATGAACTCATCGTTTTTATGGCTGCATAGTATTCCATGGTGTACATGTGCCACATTTTCTTTATCCGGTCTACCATTGATGGGCATTTGGGTTGGTTCCAAGTCTTTGCTATTGTGAATAGTGTTGCAATAAGCATACATATGCACGTGTCTTTATAGTAGAATGATTTATAATCCTTTGGGTATATACCCAGTAATGGGATTGCTGGATCAAATGATATTTCTGGTTCTAGATCCTTGAGGAATCACTACACTGTCTTCCACAATGGTTAAACTAATTTACAGTCCCACCAACAGTGTAAAAACATTCCTATTCCTCCACATCTTCTCCAGCATCTGTTGTTTCCTGACTTTTTAATGATTGCCATTCTAACTGGTATGAGATGGTATCTAATTGTGGTTTTGATTTGCATTTCTGTAATGACCAGTGATGATGAACTTTTTTTCATATGTTTGTTGGCTGCATGAATGTCTTCTTTTGAGAAGTGTCTGTTCATATCCTTCACCCACTTTTTGATGGGGTTGTTTGTTTCTTTCTTGTGAATTTGTTTAAATTCCTTGTAGATTCTGGATATTAGCCCTTTGTCAGATGGATAGATTGCAAAAATTTGTTCTCCCATTCTGTAGGTTGCCTCTTCACTCTGATGATAGTTTCTTTTGCTGTGCAGAAGCTCTTTAATTTAATTAGATCTCATTTGTCAATTTTGGCTTTTATTGCCATTGCTTTTGGTATTTTAGTCATGAAGTCTTTGCCCATGCCTATGTCCTGAATGGTATTGCCTAGGTTTTCTTCTAGGGTTTTTATGATTTTAGGTCTTACATTTAAGTCTTTAATCCAGCTTGAGTTAATTTTTGTATAAGGTGTAAGGAAGGGGTCCAGTTTCAGTTTTCTGCATATGGCTAGCCAGTTTTCCCAAGACCATTTACTAAATAGGGAATCCTTTCCCCATTGCTTGTTTTTGTCAAGTTTGTCAAAGATCTGATGGTTGTAGATGTGTGGCATTATTTCTGAGGGCTCTGTTCTGTTCCATTGATCCATATATCTGTTTTGGTACCAGTACCATGCTGTTTTGGTTACTATAGTCTTGTAGTATAGTTTGAAGTCAGGTAGCGTGATGCCTCCAGCTTTGTTCTTTTTGCTTAGGATTGTCTTGGCTATACGGGCTCTTTTTTGGTTCCATATGAAATTTAAAGTAGTTTTTTCTAATTCTGTGAAGAAAGTCAATGGTAGCTTGATGGGGATAGCATTGAATCTATAAATTACTTTGGGCAATATGGCCATTTTCACGACATTGATTCTTCACATCCATGAGCATGGAATGTTTTTCCATGTGTTTGTGTGCTCTCTTTTTTCATTGAGCAGTAGTTTGTAGTTCTCCTTGAAGAGGTCCTTCACATCCCTTGTAAGTTGTATTCCTAGGTATTTTATTCTCTTTTAGCAATTGTGAATGAGAGTTCCCTCATGATTTGGCTCTCTATCTATTATTGGTGTATAGGAATGCTTGTGATTTTTGCACACTGATTTTTTATCCTGAGACTTTGATGAAGTTGCTTGTCAGCTTAAAGAGATTTTATGCTGAGGCGATGGAGTTTTCTAAATGTACAATCATGTAATCTGCAAAACGAGACAATTTGACTTCCTCTCCTCCTATTAGAATACCCTTTATTTCTTTCTCTTGCCTGATTGCCTTGGCCAGAACTTCCAACACTATGTTGAATAGGAGTGGTGAGAGAGGGCATCCTTGTCTTGTGCTGGTTTTCAAAGGGAATGCTTCCAGTTTTTGCCCATTCAGTATGATATTGACTGTGGGTTTGTCATAAATAGCTTATTATTTTGAGATATGTTCCATCAATACCTAGTTTATTGAAAGTTTTTAGCATGAAGTGGTGTCAAATTTTATTGAAGGCCTTTTCTGTATCTATTGAGATAATCGTGGTTTTTGTCATTGGTTCTGTTTAGGTAATGGATTATGTTGATTGATTTGTGTATGTTGTACCAGCCTTGTATCCCAGGGATGAAGCCGACTTGATCATTGTGGATAAGTTTTTGATATGCTGCTGCATTCAGTTTGCCAGTATTTTATTGAGGAGTTTTGCATCGATGTTCATCAGGGACATTGGCCTGAAATTTTCTTTTTTTATTGTGTCTCTGCCAGGTTTTAGTATCAGGATGATGCTGGTCTCATAAAATGAGTTAGAGAGGAGTCCCTCTTTTTGTATTGTTTGGAATAGTTTCAGAAAGAATGGTACCAGCTCCTTTTTGTACCTCTGGTAGAATCTGGCTGTGAATCTGTCTGGTCCTGGGCTTTTTTTGGTTGGTAGGCTATTAATTACTGCCTCAATTTCAGACCTTCTTATTGGTCTATTCAGGGATTTGACTTCTTCCTGGTTTAGTCTTGGGAGGGTGTATGTGTCCAGGAATTTACCCATTTCTTCTAAATTTTCTAGTTTATTTGTGTAGAGGTGTTTATAGTATTATCTGATGGTAGTTTGTATTTCTTTTTTTTTTTTTTTTTTTTTTTTTTGAGACGGAGTCTCGCTCTGTCACCCAGGCTGGAGTGCAGTGGCGTGATCTCGGCTCACTGCAAGCTCCGCCTCCTGGGTTCACGCCATTCTCCTGCCTCAGCCTCTCCAAGTAGCTGGGACTACAGGCGCCCGCCACCACGCCCGGCTAATTTTTTTGTATTTTTAGTAGAGACGGGGTTTCACCGTGGTCTCGATCTCTTGACCTCGTGATCCGCCCGCCTCGGCCTCCCAAAGTGCTAGGATTACAAGCGTGAGCCACCGCGCTCGGCCGGTAGTTTGTATTTCTGTGGGATCAGTGGTGATATCCCCCTTATCATTTTTTATTGTGTCATTTGATTCTTCTCTCTTTTCTTCTTTATTAGTCTGGCTAGTGGTCTATCTATTTGTTAATCTTTTTTAAAAAACCAGCTCCTGCATTCAATGATTTTTGGAAGGGTTTTTCATATCTGTATCTCCTTCAGTTCTGCTCTGATCTTAGTTATTTCTTGTCTTCTGCTAGCTTTTGAATTTGTTTGCTCTTGCTTCTCTAGTTGTTTTAATCATGATGTTAGGGTGTCAATTTTAGATCTTTCTTGCTTTCTCCTATGGGCATTTTAGTGCTATAAATTTCCCTCTAAACACTGCTTTAGCTGTGTCCCAGAGATTCTGGTACATTGTGTTTTTGTTCTCATTGATTTCAAAGAACATCTTTATTTCTGCCTTCATTTTGTTATTTACTCAGTAGTCATTCAGGAGCAAGTTGTTCAGTTTCCATGTAGTTTTGCAGTTTTGAGTGAGTTTCTTAATACTGAGTTCTAATTTGATTGTACTGTGGTCTGAGAGACTGTTATGATTTCCATTCTTTTGCATTTGCTGAGGAGTGTTTTTCTTCCAATTTTAGAATAATTGTGATGTGGTGCTGAGAAGAATGTATATTCTGTTGATTTGGGATGGAGGGTTCTGTATATGTCTATTAGGTCTGCTTGGTCCAGAGCTGAGTTCAAGTCCTGAATATCCTTGTTAATTTTCTGTCTCATTGATCTGTCTAATATTGAAAGCGGGGTGTTAAAGTCTCTCACTATTATTATGTGGGAGTCTAAGTCTCTTTGTAGGTCTCTAAGAAACTTGCTTTATGAATCTGGGTGCTCCTATATTGGGTGCATATATATTTAGGATAGTTAGTTCTTCTCATTGCATTGATCCTTTTACCATTATGTAATGCCCTTATTTGTCTTTTTTGATCTTTGTTGGTTTAAAGTCTGTTTTATCAGAGACTAGGATTGCAACCCCTGCTTTTTTTGCTTTCCATTTGCTTGGTAAATATTCCTCCATCCCTTTATTTTGAACCTATGTGTGTCTTTGCACGTGAGATGGGTCTCCTGAATACAGCACACCGATGGGTCTGGACTCGTTATTCAATTTGCCTGTCTGTGTCTTTTAATTGCAGGATTTAGCCCATTTACATTTAAGGTTAATATTGTTATGTGTGAATTTGATCCTATCATTCTGATGCTAGCTGGTTATTTTGCCCATTCATTGATGCAGTTTCTTCATAGTGTTGATGGTCTTTACAATTTGGTATGTTTTTGCAGTGGCTGGTACCGGTTTTTCTTTTCCATATTTAGTGCTTCCTTCAGGAGCTCTTGTAAGGCAGGGCTGGTGGTGACAAAATCTCTCAGAATTTGCTTGTCTGTAAAGGATTTTATTTCTCTTTCGCTTATGAGGCTTAGTTTGGCTGGATATGAAATTCTGGGTTGAATATTCTTTTCTTGAAGAGGTTGAATATTGGCCCCCACTCTCTTCTGGCTTGTAGGGTTTCTGCCAAGAGATCCGCTGTTAGTCTGATGGGCTTTCCTTTGTGGGTAACCTGAACTTTCTCTCTGGCTGCTCTTAACATTTTTTCCTTCATTTCAATCTTGGTGAATCTGACGATTATGTGTCTTGGGGTTGCTCTTCTTGAGGAGTATCTTTGTGGTGTTCTCTGTATTTCCTGAATTTGAATGTTAGCCTGCCTTGCTAGGTTGGGGAAGTTCTCCTGGATAATATCCTGAAGAGTGTTTTCCAACTTGGTTGCATTCTCCCTATCACTTTCAGATACACCAATCAAATGTAGGTTTGGTCTTTTCACATAGTCCCATATTGCTTGGAGGCTTTGTTCATTCCTTTTCATTCTTTTTTCTCTAATCTCGTCTTCATGCTGTATTTCATTAAGTTGATCTTCAATCTTGGATATCCTTTCTTCCTTCCACTTAATGGATTTGGATATTGATACTTGTGTATGGTTCATGAAGTTCTCGTGCTGTATTTTTCAGCTCCATCTGGTCATTTAAGTTCTTCTCTAAACTGGTTATTCTAGTTAGCAATTCCTCTAACCTTTTTTCAAGGTTCTTGGCTTCCTTGCATTGGGTTAGAACATGCTCCTTTAGCTCAGAGGAGTTCGTTATTACCCAACTTCTGAAGCCTACTTCTGTCAATTTGTCAAACTCATTCTCCATCCAGATTTGTTCCCTTGCTGGTGAGGAGTTGTGATCCTTTGGAGGAGAAGAGGCATTCTGGTTTTTGGAATTTTCAGCCTTTTTGCACTGGTTTTTCCTTGATGTTGGTGACCTTTGGATGGGGTTCTGTATGGATGTCCTTTTTGTTGATGTTGATGCTATTCTTTTCTGTTTGTTAGTTTTCCTTCTAACTCTCAAGCCCCTCTGCTTCAGGTCTGCTGGAGTTTGCTGAGGTCCACTCCAGACCCTGTATGCCTGGGTATCACCATCAGAGGCTGCAGAACAGCAAAAATTGCTGTCTGTTCCTTCCTCTGGAAGCTTTGTCCCAGAGGGGCACCCATCAGATGCCAGCTGGAGCTCTCCTGTATGAGGTATCTGTCAATCCCTGCTGGGAGGTGTCTCCCAGTCAGGCACAGGGGAGTCAGGGACCCACTTGAGGAGGCAGTCTGTCCCTTAGCCAAGCTTGAGTGCTGTGCTGGGAGATCTGCTGCTCTCTTCAGAGCCAGCAGGCAGGAACGTTTAAGTCTGCTGAGGCTGTGCCCACAGCTGCCCCTTCCCCCAGGTGCTCTGTCCTAGGGAGATGGGAGTTTTGTCTATAAGCCCCTGACTGGGGCTGCTGCCTTTCTTTCAGAGATGCCCTGCCTGGAGAGGAGGAATCTAGAGAGGCAGTCTGGCTACAGCGGCTTTGAAGAGCTGCAGTGGGCTTTGCCCAGTTCGAACTTCCTGGTGGCTTTGTTTACACTGTGAGGGGAAAACTGCCTACTCGAGCCTCAGTAATGGCGGACGCCCCTCCCCCCACCAAGCTCAAGTGTCCCAGGTTGACTTCAAACTGCTGTGCTGGCAGCGAGAATTTCAAGCCAGTGGATCTTAGCTTGCTGGGCTCCATGGGTGTGGGATCTGCTGAGCTAGACAGACCACTTGGCTCCCTGGCTTCAGTCCCCTTTCCAGGGGAGTGAATGGTTCTGTCTTGCTGGTGTTCCTGGCCCCACTGGGGTATGAAGAAAGACTTCTGTGCTAGCTCGATGTCTTCCCAAATGGCCACCCAGTTGAAACCCAGGGCCCTGGTGGTGTAGGCACCCAAGGGAATCTCCTGGTCTGCAGGTTGCAAAGACCATGGGAAAAGCATTGTATCCAGGCTGGAAGGCACTCTTCCTCATGGCATAGTCCCTCACAACTTCCCTTGGCTAGGGGAGGGAGTTCCCCAACCCCTTGAGCTTCCTGGGTAAGTCTATGCCCCACCCTGCTTCGGCTTGCCCTCTGTGGGCTGCACCCACTGTCTAACCACTCCCAGTGAGATAAGCCAGGTACCTTGGTTGGAAATGCAGAAATCACCTGCCTTCTGTGTTGATCTCACTGGGAGCTGCAGATTGGAGCTGTTCCTATTCGGCCATCTCTATATATACTTTTATGTATCTCTCAAATTTCCTGCAGTAACACAGTATTGTTTTTAAAAATCAGAGAAAAATGTATTTAAAAACCCAGAAAACATACTGCAAACTTACGATTAAATCTGGGTCAGCCATTGTTGGGGAATTGGTCCTTGTAGAAGGCAGGAGAGGAGAACAAGTTCTGGGTCCATTTATAGGGAAAATGGCAAGGATTATAGTTCACTGAAGTCTTCATGACAGAAACTGAGGGATATGACTATAAAAAATGGTAATGCAATAAGAGAAGCTCAAGGGTCAGAACAAAGGAGGTCTTGGTCCCGTTTTTATACTTGGTATAACATACTCGCACTGAGAAGATGACCTTTGATTCTGAACAGCGCAGCTCATAAGGAACCAGCTGGAACACCATCAGGAGGGAATGACCAGAGCAAGGAAGGTCTGGAATACATCTCACAGGATGGATGGGAAACAGAGGAAAGGTAGCCAGCTTTACAAACTCACAGGTTTGTTTTTTAGCTTATGTTTTGTTCTGTTTTGAGACACCGCCTGCAGCTGCTCCTATGGGGGCAAACAATCAGGCAGTTTCCAGGCACCTTTGCTTACCCATATAGTTTTCCTCTTTTGCCTTGAGGGAGCTGATACTTGCTTTACCTCCCTCTCAGGAATACTGGGAGGATCAAAGATGATCATAATAAAATTAACAACAATGAGCAGCAGCCGTCTGTCAACCATCAAGTAGATTTGAGGGCCTTGGGCACTGTATGCATACCCCCAGCTTGCAGATGACAGTATCCATAGGGAGTATGAGAACTGAGATGTACATCCACGTTTTTCTGACTTCAAAGCCCATTTTGTCTGCACTCTATCCTGCCACAACTCAAATAAAAGACAATAATCAATGGGACCATTTTGTAAGCCCTAAACTACCATTAAAAGTAAGGTATTATTGTTAAATGTGTCTTTAGAATTCTGTATGCAATTCCTAAACTAAATTTTTAAAAAATCAAGCTCAAAGGCAAGTTATTAATAATAAATGAAAGAAACATGTTTTAAAAACTCACAGATTTGACACATAGAAAAGGAATTAGATATACGTTGTGTAGCTTCAATGGGCTGCACCTGAACCAATGGGAAGAAGTTGCAGAAGGAGCTATCTCAGCTTAATGTAGGGCAAAACAATTAGAACCACCCTCAGTGAAGCTGGCTGGTGTTCGGGTGGGGGATGAGTGCCCTTGGCTGCTTTCCAGCAGAGGCTGTGTGATCCGCTATTGTGGGTCCCTTTAATGAAGACTCTATCTTGTGGAGTCCTTTGTCTTTATTGTGGAGTCTCTTTTGGGTTTGTTTTTTTTTTTTTTTTTTTTGAGCTAGAGTCTCATTCTGTCGCCCAGCCTGGAGTGCACTGGTGCAATCTCAGCTCCCTGCAGCGTCAATCTCCTGGGCTCAAGTGATCCTCCCACCTCTGCCTCCTGAGTAGCTGGGACTATAGGCATGCACCACCACGGCCAGCTAATTTTTTGTATTTTTAGTAGAGATAGGGTTTTGCCGTGTTGTCCAGGCTTGTCTCGAATTCCTGGCCTTAAATGAACTGCCCACCTCGGCCTCCCAAAGTGCTGGGATTATCAGCATAAGCCACCATGCCTGCCTCTATTGTGGAGTCTTAACCACAGATCAGATAATTCCCTAACCCCAGGCAAATAAGGCCATATGAGCACCCAGCCCCTTTATGCACTTTAAAATGTGGCTTCTCAAAACGTTTAAATATACTATATCACGTGAGAAGAATCCCTTGACCCCAATAGGACAAAAACAGTTTAAATTCCTTTGGCAGAGAAGAAATCGAATTTACCATCTAGTCATGAACCTATCCAGATACTAGAAACCAAAAGGGTTGTGCCTTTAGGCTGGGCGCGGTGGCTGACTCCTATAATCCTGGCACTTTGGGAGGCCGAGGCAAGCAGATCACTTGAGGCCAGAAGTTCAAGAAGAGCCTGGCCAACATGGTGAAACCCCGTATCTATTAAAAATACAAGTTAGTTGGATGTGGTGGCATCCCTGTAGTCCCAGCTACTTGGAAGCTGAGACAGGAGAATCGGATGCAGTGAGCCAAAAGCGCCACTGCACTCCAGAGTGAGACTCTGTCTCAATAAAAATAAAAATAAAAACAAAAAATAAAAACCAAAAGGGTTGTGCCTTCAGACAATGTTTGCCAAGCAGTCTCACTGTCTCAGGCATGTTGGTACCCACCAGTTTGGAGGAGATGCTCTGTTTGGTCACGGCGCCCATGTCAGGAATACGAGCCTTCACTTGCGCTTTAATGTAGCACTTCTCTCCTCCAGCAAAACGAATTCCTGTGATGCCCTATGAAACAAAAGTGTATCCATCTATCTATCCATTTGTTCATTTATTCGATTTATTGAGTGTCTACTGTGTTCCAGATGCTGTTCCGGGTACTGGGGATAGGGATGAACAAAAGAGATGGAACTGCCCTCATGGAACTTACCTTTTAGCATTATTTACCAATAATAAAAAACAGCCGGGCGGCCGGGTGCGGTGGCTCACGCCTGTAATCCTAGTACTTTGGGAGGCCGAGGTAGGCAGATCATGAGGTCGGGAGATCAAGACCATACTGGCTAACATGATGAAACCCCATCTCTACTAAAAATACAAAAAAAAAAAAAAAAAAATTAGCCAGGCGTGGTGGTGGGCGCCTGTAGCCCCAGCTACTCAGGAGGCTGAGGCAGGGTGAATAGGGTGAACTGGGGAGGCAGAGCTTGCAGTGAGCCAAGATCGTGCCACTGCACTCCACAGCCTGGGCAACAGAGCAAGACTCCGTCTCAAAACAAAAACAAAAAACAAACAAAAACAGCCAGGCATGGTGGCTTATACCACCAGAACTTTGGGAGGCCGAGGCGGGCAGATCACCTGAGGTCGGGAGTTTGAGACCAGCCTGGCCACCATGGTGAAACCCCATCTCTACTAAAAATACAAAAATTAGCTGGGTGTGGTAGCGGGCTCCTGTAATCCCAGCTACTTGGGAGGCTGAGGCAGGAGAATTGCTTGAACCCGGGAGGCGGAGGTTGCAGACAGCCAAGATCGCCACTGCACTCCAGCCTGGGTGACAGAACAAGGCTCTGTCTCAAAAAAATAAAAACAAGAATAGAGATAAAGTCAGGTAATAACTGTTATGAAGAAAAATAAGACAGGAATGATGAGGTGGTAATTTAGACAGACAGCATAGTCAGGGGAGGTGACTCAATGAGGGGATGATATTTGAGCTGGGACAGAATATATTAGTTATTCCATCTATGTTCACAAGCTCAGATGAAATGCCACCTTCTCCATGCAGCCTTCTCTGAACATCTCAGCCTAAGCAGCTGTCTTTCCTCTGCTTTCCCATAAGTCCTCCCGTCTTCATTCCTCAACTGGGATGCTTACTCAACCATACACAGCCTACTTAGTTATAAGCTTCTTGAGATCAGTATTTGAATTTTTTTTGTTTTCTTTTTTGGTGACCCCACAAAGCTTCTCAAAAGATGTTGGTCAAATTAATTAATTCTATGAATTCAGAATTTTCCTAGGTTACTGAGCCCAGAGTAAACAGTAAAACTTTCTATAGCACCTGGTCCTGAACTTTCCTTCTATACCTTACCCAAGGACTTGGATGGTTTTTTTTGTCTCCTGAGAGATATAAACAATATCTTCTCTTGGTCTGCCTAGGGCCTGCCTCAAGGGAAACATCAGCCACAAAGCTCCAGTCTTGGCGGGCAGCACAGCCCCGATTCTACCCACAGAGGACATGAGGGGTAACAGGATGTTCTGTTCCAAGAATGTTTACTCTCCTCCTGCTGCTGTTAGTTTCAGGACTGGTGAACCTAAAATAATATTAAAGGCCTACAATTTTTATGGTATAATAATGGAGATACTAGCACAAATCTGAACCTTATCAGTCTTCTGTTGAGTTGAGGCAAGTGTTGGGATGATATAGAAATGGTACTGGGGCCAGTGATACGGAATGGGGGAAGAAAACACTTAAAATCTAGGGATCCTGGCTCAAGATTCAGCCCTTTACAATGAAGAAGAAAATTAAATGTAAGTCATGCTGGAGGGGATTCATGGAGAGCTCACCTTATGTAGTCACAGAGCCAGGAGCCCTACAGAAGCTGGTGAGTAAAGGACTGCAGAACACAGAAGAAAAGGCTCATTCTTCCTCAAGCACTTTATTTGTCTTGTGGCTTAATTAATCATGTATACAATGTAACTCATTTCACCTATTTCTCCCAGCACTACTGCTCACTCAGAGAGACAGGGGCATTATCCCCACTTTACAGAAGAGGAACTCCGAGGCTTACTGCTGAGGCTTGGCTCTTAACTGCACCTGAATTCACTGGAGAGGGTTTAAGAACACAGATGCCTGGGCCCCTTCCCAGGGATTCCCATTTGATTGGTTTGCTTTGGGGCCCAAGTATTGGTGGTCTTAAAAGCTCCCCAGGTGTTTATAATTTAAAGGGTTGATGCCAGGGTTGAAGACTACCATATGAAAGAGAAAGGTGTTCAAGGTAACAAAGCTTTTAAAGTGATTGCAATAACCTTTGGACCCAAGTTTCTTTTTATCAGTGGTTCACAAACCTTCCCTTGTATCAAAAATCCCCTGGGTCCCCCGCAAAACTTCAGAACCGTCTTCATTAACAACCACACCTTAAGCTACCAAGAAAATCACAGACACCACTGATGCTGTTTACAGCTAAAATAATAATAATAATCATCATCATCATACAGAGACTATACTACTGCATGTACCCAGAATGAAAGCTGAAGTGCCCTACCTAACCAACACCAAAAGTCCACCCCTACGAAAGCAAATTTAAAAAACTGTAATAAGCAACTATTATATCAGATGCACAGATATCAACACAAGGACACAGGAAGAATGAAAAAGCAATAAAACATGACACTTCCAGAGGAATACAATAATTCTCCAGCAACAGATCACAATCAAAAACAAATTTACGAAATCTCAGGAAAAAAATTAAATATTGATATTAAAGAAGCTCCATGAGATACAAGAGAATACTGAAAAACATGACAAAGAAATCAGAAAGACAATTTAGGATATGAATGAGAAATTTAATAAGGAGATGTATATTATAAAAAAGAATGAAATAAAAATTATAAGACTGAAGAATTCATTGAATGAAATACAATATACACTTAAAAGATTCAACAATAGAGGCCAGGCACAGTGGCTCACGCCTGTAATCTCAGCACTTTGGGAGGCCAAGGTGAGTGGATCACCTGAGGTCAGGAGTTCGAGACCAGCTTGGCCAACATGGCAAAACCCCATCTCTACTAAAAATACAAAAAAATAAAAAATAGCTGGCCATGGTGGTGCATGCCTGTTATCCCAGTTACTCAAGAGGCTGAGGCAGGAGAATCGCTTGGACTCAGGAGGCGGAGGTTGCAGTGAGTTGAAATGGCACCACTGCACTTCAGCCTGGGCAGCAGAGCCAGACTCCATCTCAAAAAAAAAAAAAAAAAAAGATTCAACAATAGACTATTTCAAGCATCTCAGAATTTGAAGAGAAGTCTTTTGAAATAACCCAGACAAAAATAAAGAAAAAAGAATAAAAAAGGGCCAAGCATAGTGTCTCATGCCTGTAATCCCAACATTTTGGGAGGCTGAGGCAGGAGGATTGCTTGAGCCCATGATTTCGCAATGAGCCTGGGCAACATGGTGAGACCCCATTTCTACAAAAAAATTTTAAAAACTAGCTAGGTGTGGTGGTGTGTGCCTGTAGTCCCAGCTACTTGGAAGGGAGAAGGATCACTGGTATATATACCTCCACAATGGAATACTATTTGGCCATAGAAAAGAATGAAATCATGTCGTTTACAGTAACATGGATGGAACTGGAGGTCATTATGTTAAATGAAATAAGCCAAGCACAGAAAGACAAATGTCATATGTTCTCAATCCTATGTGGGAGCTAAAAAAGTTGATCTCATGGAAGCAGAAAGTAATGATAGATACCAGAGGCTGAGAAGGATATATGGGTGGAGCTGGGGGAATGAAGACAGGTTGGTTAATGGGTGGTACAAACATGCAGTTAGATAGAAGAAATAAGTTCTAGGCCAGGCGCGGTGGTTCATGCCTGTAATCCCAGCACTTTGGGAGGCCAAGGCTGGCGGATCACGAGGTCAGGAGATCGAGACCATCCTGGCTAACAGGGTGAAACCCCGTCTCTACTAAAAATACAAAAAATTAGCCCGGCGTGGTGGCAGGCACCTGTAGTCCCAGCTACTCGGGAAGCTGAGGCAGGAGAATGGCGCGAACCCGGGAGGCAGAGCTTGCAGTGAGCTGACATCGCACCACTGCACTCCAGCCTGGGCGACAGAGTGAGACTCCGTCTCAAAAAAAAAAAAAAAGAAATAAGTTCTAATGTTCAGTAGCAGAGTGGGGTGACTATAGTTAGCAACAATGTATTGTATATTTCAAAGTAGCTAGAAGAGAGGACTTGAAATGTTTCCAACACATAGAAATGAAAACCAAATACCCTAACATTATCATTACACATTCTATCATGTAACAAAATATCACATATATCCCATAAATATATAAAATATTTTGTAACAATTTTAAAAAGGCAAATTAAAAAATCACCTGGGCCGGGCCGCGGTGGCTCATGCCTGTAATCCCAGCACTTTGGGAGGCTGAGGCGGGAGGATCACGAGGTCAAGAGATGGAGACCATCCTGGCCAACATGGTGAAACCCCATCTCTACTAAAAATACAAAAATTAGTTGGGCTTGGTGGCGTGCACCTGTAGTCCCAGTTACTCGGGAGGTGGAGGCAGGAGAATTGCTTGAACCCAGGAGGTGGAGGTTGCAGTGAACCAAGATCGCACCACTGCACTCCAGCCTGGTGACAGAGTGAGACTCCATCTCAAAAAAAAAAAAAAAAAAAAAAAAAAAAAAATCACTTGGAGGACTTGTTAAATTAAATAGTGTTGTGCCCCACCCCCAGTTTCCCATTCGGTAGGTCTGGGGTGGGGCCTAAAATCTGCATTTCTAACAAGCCAAGTGATGCTCCACTGGCAGCCCGAGGAATACACGTGGAGAATAACTGCTTTCTCTCATGCTACCTCCTGTAGGGCCGCTGCTCTTACTTGGCATGTAAATTTAGGACTCATAGTTTGAAAAACAGAAGGCAAGGGAGGGAGATGATGCCTTCTTATGTGACATTTTCTCTTAACTTCAAACACATCCCCTGACTGTGAGATGTGTGGAGGGAACGCTATACAACCGTCACCATATCCCCAAAGGGGAAAGCTGATTCTACTGAAGGATTCTCAGCACTGAATGGGAATCTAGTGTTAAGTTGGTTCTGACAGTCAACACACTGCAGTGAGAACTGAAACCCCCATGGGGTGCGAAGTGTGGGAAAGAATTCACACATATTAACCACCGTGTCTAGCTAAAACTCCACATCAAGCAGCCAGATATATTAAGAGATTAAACAGAGGGAACTAAAAGAAGCACAAGAAAGCCAAGCAAACCTCCTGTTTTTGGAAACAGACAGGCTTTAGAAGCTGGTGGTAATGAAGAAATTTGCTAGCAAGGGTGATGAGTGGAGAGTCCAAGAATCTAACATTCTTTTTTCAAAAGAGTGACGTATTCTTACCTTGGCTGCACATTTTTTTCTTTCTAAGGTATCTCATCTATTTCTATGGCTTAAACCAGAGGTTCCCAAGGATGGTAGGGGTTCGTGTCCCCAAGAGGGCACTTTAGAAATCCTTGGAGAAGTTCCTTGTTGTCACAAAGATTGCAGGCACTCCTGACCTTTATTGTACAGGGCCCAGGGATGTCAGGTCCTGCACAGACTGGGACAGTCCTGAAGAACTAATTGTCCTGGGTTGAAGGAAAAAAACCTGTTTGTAAATATCAGTGTCTAGAACCCAATGTTGTTTTATATGTAAACACAAAGTAATTTTTGGCATAATCTTAATGTACAACAAATTTCCTAGGAATGCAATTACTGTGAAATGGAGAGAAAACAGTACTTTTCTTCACTGTTTGAGAAAATTACATAGCATTTAAATTGCCAACACACACTTGTGTCTATCTGCATTTTGGGCTGTGGCATTGACAGTAATTCAGCTACTACTATAAGTGTTTGACTTGATATCTTCTAGTGCATCTGGCTGAACATTTACCTATGAAGTCCGTATTTTTAATATAAATTAGTTTCATTTCATTTTTCCTTTACCTTATAGTTGGAGGCTGAATTGATAGGTTATGCTATCTTTACTTTCTCTAGCTTTTTAAATAAAAAATTTCAAATATTCACAAAATTAAAAGGATTATACAGTGAACCCCCATATGCCCATCAGTTTATTCTTTCAATTTCTTTTTTTTTTTTAATTTTATTATTATTATACTTTAAGTTTTCGGGTACATGTGCACAATGTGCAGGTTTGTTACATATGTATACATGTGCCATGTTGGTGTGCTGCACCCATTAACTCGTCATTTAGCATTAGGTATATTTCCTAATGCTATCCCTCCCCCCTTCCCCCACCTCACAACAGTCCCTGGTGTGTGATGTTCCCCTTCCTGTGTCCATGTGTTCTCATTGTTCAATTCCCACCTATGAGTGAGAACATGTGGTGTTTGGTTTTTTGTCCTTGTGATAGTCTGCTGAGAATGATGGTTTCCAGCTTCATCCATGTCCCTACAAAGGACATGAACTCATCATTTTTTATGGCTGCATAGTATTCCATGGTGTATATGTGCCACATTTTCTTTATCCAGTCTATCGTTGCTGGACATTTGGGTTGGTTCCAAGTCTTTGCTATTGTGAATAGTGCCGCAATTAACATACGTGTGCATGTGTCTTTATAGCAGCATGATTTATAATCCTTTGGTTATATACCCAGTAATGGGATGGCTGGGTCAAATGGTATTTCTAGTTCTAGATCCCTGAGGAATCGCCACACTGACTTCCACAATGGTTGAACTAGTTTACAGTCCCACCAACAGTGTAAAAGTGTTCTTATTTCGCCACATCCTCTCCAGCACCTGTTGTTTCCTGACTTGTTAATGATTGCCATTCTAACTGGTGTGAGATGGTATCTCATTGTGGTTTTGATTTGCATTTCTCTGATGGCCAGTGATGATGAGCATTTTTTCATGTGTTTTTTGGCTGCATAAATGTTTTCTTTTGAGAAGTGTCTGTTCATATCCTTAGCCCACTTTTTGATGGGATATTCTTTCAATTTCTAAGGCTTTTTGTTATATAAATGGGGCATTCAGTCCGAGGGGGTTGGCTTAAAGCAACAGCACTGGTGCTTGTGAGAGTATAACTAGAATGTAACTGATAAAGTATGAATGAACTTGGCTTTTCTATCTCTTAGGGTGGAGAGCCTGGAGCACTTTTTTCAGTGCTATCCTCCGTCGGGGGTTGTTTTTTTCCACTGGGTTCTACTAAAATCTTGGTGGAGTCCTGGATGAACCAGGGAGACTGTTCATTTACAGTTCAAAACCTTTTATAATCTAGCCCCACCTGCATCCCCATCTTCCTTCCTTCCCCAAGTTGGGCTGAACTGGGCTACTTAGAATTAGAACCCTGGAGCGAGCCTGCACATTCATGTTCTCTATTTTTCCCTGGGCCTAGAGAGCCTTCCCCTACCTGTCTGACAGTTGAAATCCTAATTATTCTTCAGGACCTGATTTGGTCATCACTACCTCTGTAAGACCTGCTCCAGTCCGCTATTCAGCAAGGATGTTTCCTCTCTGTTCATAGCTCATTGGAACACATTTTCCAGGCTAACCTGAAGCTATTTCTGTGTGTGTGTCTGCCTCCTGAACTGAACTGAAGGGTCCTTGAGGGAAGGGTCAATCATTTTTGCATTCCGCCTGCTTAGCACCATCTCTTGCACACAGTATGTCTCAATAAATGCTTCTTGAATTTGACTGTTGATTCAAAATACAGGAGAAAGTAATAGTGTAGGTACCATAGTGGCTGATTCATGTGTTTTTGAAAGTTCAGGCTTGTTTAAACCCATAACAGGTTCTATCCATCAAAAAAATGTTCCACTCACCAGTTCTGACTTAGAGAAATGTGGAAGCTATCAAAGAGAATTGATCAGTTTATAAAATATCTGTGGCCCTGTTGGTCTATGAGAACAAAACACAATCGATACCATTATTAGAAAAGAACCAAAGGATTATAAAACAGAAATATAGGTTTGGGATTAAAATATGTTAAAAGAATACTTTTGATACATGAACATCTCAAGAAAGATTAATCTTTTCTTATTCATCTTTGTAGCTCCCTTTGCATATCTTAATATTGTGGCACACCACAGGTATTCAATTTCTGGATTGAATAATGTGTGTTGGGGAGTCACATTTTATTAGTTTATATTGAGTAGTAGAAAGAAAAATGATTTTATCCTGTCCTGGGTCTTGCAGTAAAAGCCTTTAATAAGTGCAGAGAAATTATACTTGTGCATTGACCAGAATCATTTGCAAAGCTATGACTAAACAAAGTGCATCTGGGCACATACAGAGCTGCAGAGGCTGTCCCCAGGGCAGAGACCATTCTGAACATAGTCCTTGTCAGGATCAAATAATATCTAACATCACAGTAGCTCTAATGTTAGCATCTGTTGGGTATTCAAATGGACTTATGAGGTATATTCTGGTACCAACAAGAGGAGTGCTTTCACTCAAATGAAAAGCATCTTTAGCTTTTCTCATCAATCAGAGGAAGATGGGTCGATGAGGTGTTTGTGGACCAATAAGCTATCAGAAGAGACATTATTTTCAAGAGCCTTTTTTCATTATGAAGTTTCACCTACTCCATCTGCAGATTTAACAGGAGAACACAAATAGTGATGCCTCTTCCTCATAGTAAAACATAAAAGAGCATAAAATATTTATGTTGGCCAACAGGAAATTCGGCCTGGAGTGACACTGTGGTTTGCAGATGTACACCGAAACATTGCTGCACAGCTTAATGTCTCAGATTGCCTGTAAATGAAATTTTTGTTAAAAAATCAAAACAAAACAGTCTCCTTTTCAAAGGAGATGTGAATGTTTTATCTCTAATATGCTATGATAATATGCTATGGTCAGAAAACATATGCTATAATAGGAGTATTTGCTCATGGTCATTTTCTGGATTAAATAGGAAATCGGAATTGAGAAAAGTATGCAAATAGATCCCACCTGTTGTTGATGAGATTATTAGGTCATTAAAATATCCCTCTTCTTCAGAAATTTAAATTTCAAATCTTGCAACATTCTTGGATTGTTTTGAGCATTTTATTCATCATGTTACAGAAATCCGCTTGAAAAGAAATAGCTCCTTCAAGTCTTTCTGCCAAGACTTTTATATAATTCCAAGAAGAACCTGCTCTTTTCAATGCTATGGTATTGTGGTTTTTTTTTTTCTTCCAGTTTTAAAAATCAAGTTTTATTTTGACTTCTAGGGACATACCTTTAATTTCCTAGAAGTAAAAAATTTTTTTCAAAACAGCTAAATCCTTATGTACATGAATTCAATAAAGGTGGTTCTTTCTGTTTTTGGTATTTTACAGCTGAAGTGTTGTTTTTTTCTTTTGTAAATATGAAGGACAAAGTTTGGTCCTTTCTCAGAGAGAATATGCTACATGTAGTGGATTAGTGGCACTACAACTGCTGTAAAGAACAGTTACCATTTGGATGTGTGTGAGAAACGCTGCTTCTCCTTGAGTTAGAAAAGTCCTCCAGGCTTGCCTGGTTAAATTCTCTAAATGCATGAAATATACTTACATTCTGGAAATCATTAACTTCAATTGCTTCTTCAGCTCGACTTCCCATTTTAAAGGTCTCCAAGTTGTTCCCAGCATCTATTTCCATTGACCCATCTTGGAATTTCCCATTGATACTCATGGTGTAATGGACATTGTAAATCTGAAAGTGAGCATAAGAGTTAGTGATGCTTTCTTTTTCAAGCAATTCAGGGCTTATCTTTAGAATGGCAGTGTATGAGGTAGTGTCCATATGTTTCAGAGATACAAGAGATAGTCCTTAATAATAATACATTTATATATGACGACTTCCAGCAATCAGTTAATGCAATGATTTCCTTAAAAATACCTTAAGAATAAAACCTTTGGTTGTCTCCGACACCTATTCCAATAGCTCCATAATTTGCAATGCTGGCTGTACTTTAGAAGCAACTGGGTAGACTCTCTGGGTACCATGCCTGGGTTTCACCGTGGACAAATCAAATCAGAAGCTGTGGGGAGGGCGCTTGGGCATAGGTCTTTCTTTTTCTAAAGCTCAATTCTATTATGCATCTGGGTTGAGCACTATTGACGGATAAATGGAAATTGAGGAGGCAGAAGGTTAATTGGGCTCCCAGCTGAACACGTCTGCAGGGCACCTCAATTTCACAAGTTGTTTTCATCCTTTGGTCAAGATTAGGCATGCAGTGTCTCAGGTATATGGTATATGGTATTAGGTATATGGAAAGGACTGCAGACAGGACCAGGGTATGCTTGATGTAGCGCAGCATGTGTGGAAAGGAAGGCCAATGTGCACGTTTGTTTCAGCTCAAAACGGTAGCACTCCCTGAACGACTCTCTGGGGCAGGCCCATGGTGCTGTAGGGCATTTTGTTATGAGATGTGTGGGGAGTGTGGAAGAGGGGGAGGGACCTGGCACTGCAGAAGAGCACCGGTCCAGTGATCAGGAAAACAGGTGGCCACACCAGTCATCTCTGGATCTTGTGAGTTGCCACGAGTGTATAATGAAGTTGGACCTCGTAGGTGGCTTTCATCTATGTCCTTAGAACTGTTGGGATCTCCTGGGCATGGCCTAGAGGTGAGGATGGCACTGTGGCACTCTGTTCTCTCCTGTCCATCCATAGTCTAGCCAGAGTGGCTCTGCTTTTTCTGTCTTATGTGTTGCATTTCTGAGTAACATTTTGTTAGAAAGACAAATTTCAACACTTAAAACATTTTTTTAAAAGTTTGCCACTAATTAGCTGACCTAAAGGGCTCAGACACCTGATTACTGCACTGGTTTCAAAATAACTCGGATGCTACTCCTGCTCAATGTGCTGCTGTCCTGGTAGACCTTTCTGTGTGGCAGGGCTAGGAGGTGGGTTTCTTTGTTTTTTGGATTTAGATGCATATGTATGTATATCTACATATCTTATATATAAATTATATATGTATATATACACATGTATATAAATCTTTAAAGGGGAGGAATGAGAACTGATGAAAAACTGTTGCTACTTAATGTCAGGTCAGCCAGTCAAAACTGCAAATAGCTAAGATCCAATTCAAGTCTGATTTTTCTTCCTCATTATGAAGAGTGACTGCTACATGCGCAAACACTGGAAAAAGGATCTGTTATTGTTGGATCCATTTCTTGAAGAAAACTCATTATTACAAGACCCACAGTGCACTATTTTATTATCAGCAGAGATACAGAAATGGCTTTGCTATCCAGCACCCTTTTAGGAACAGCATTCATTCAGCAGGGCAGAAAATACCAGTGTCCTGTTTCAGCTCAACCGTCCCTCATTGCCCCTCCTTCCCTGTCTCTTTCTGAGGAACTTAGATGTCTGCAATTTACTGTCTTCTAGGCTTCCCTGATCACAAGAGCCACTCCTAGGGGTTCTGATTTAGTGGAGCTAGAGCACAGTCCACCAGTCTCTTTTCCCCTTTCCCCTCAGGTGACCCTTATGATCAGCTAGGTTGGGGAAACCTGTTTTCTTTGGCTGAGACGGAACTCCTGCAGGTGAGGTTTGGAAAGAAGGCTCTGTTCTGTCTGGTGCTCTCTGAGCAGCCAGTGTTCATATAGGTCATTGATGACTGTCAGAAGGAGCCTGGCAGGAAACACCCATGTGAGTGTCTTCCACTCATGTGACAAGAGGTTCTGGTTTGTTTTTTTGTTTGTTTTTTTTTTTTTTTAAAGAACATTGCACATAAGCTTTTACTAGTAAAGCAATGCAACATTTAAGAACATAACCATTTCTAAATTCTTAGCAGTTCTTAAGGAGACAAGGTTGTCACACTAGAAGAGTGGCCTGTTGTCTGAATTTCACATTCCTCCGCCACTACCCCTGGCTGTCTTCTCCCCAGAAAGCCTCGCTAACTAGGTGCAGGGATATCCAATCTTTTGGCTTCCCTGGGCCACAATGGAAGAAGAATTGTCTTGGACCACACATAAAATACACTAACACTAACGATAGCTGATGAATTTTTTTTTAAATCTAAAAAAAAAAAAATCTCATAATGTTTTAACAAAGTTTACGAATTTGTGTTGGGTTGCTTTCAAAACCGCCCTGGGCCACATGCAGGACCACGGATTGGACAAGCTTGACACAGGGCATCTTGGTTGTGCAGCTGCAGCCCACCTTTTTTTTTTTTTTTTGAGATGGAGTCTTGCTCTGTCACCCAAGCTGGGGTGCAGTGGCACAATCTCGACTCACTGCAACCTCCGCCTCCCAGGTTCAAGCCATTCTCCTGCCTCAGCCTCCCAGGGAGCTGGGACTACCGGCATGAGCCACCACACCCAGCTAATTCTTTTTTTTTTTTTTTTTTTTGAGATGGAGTCTTGCTCTGTCGCCCAGGCTAGAGTGCAGTGGCGTGCTCTTGTCTCACTGCAAGCTCCGTCTCCTGGGTTCACACCATTCTCCTGCCTCAGCCTCCCAAGTAGCTGGGACTACAGGCGCCCGCCACCAGGCCCGGCTAATATATATATATATATTTTTAGTAGAGACAGGGTTTCACTGTGTTAGCCAGGATGGTCTCGATCTCATGATCTCGTGAGCCGCCCACCTCGGCTTCCCAAAGTGCTGGGATTACAGGCGTGAGCCACCACGCCCGGCCTTTTTTTGCATTTTTAGTAGAGATGGGATTTCACCATGCTGGCCAGGCTGGCCTTGAACTCCTGACCTCAAGTGATCCTCCTGCCTCGGCCTCCCAAATTGCTGGGATTACAGACGTGAGCCACCACGCCAGGCCTGCAGCCCACCTTTTATGTGCACCTCACCATCTGCATGGGGACAGCAGTGAAGCTGTCCCCCTCCTGAAGCTACTGGGCCAGGGAGGATATTGGGGGAGGAGGCAGTCCAGTTTCTAACATATTAGACTCTGAGCTAGGGACGAGGCTGGGCTGTTGGAGCAGCAATTACCTTATCTGCTCTAAGTCCATGGAGCTGTGGACACCCAAGGCTATTTTTATCCAAATAAGATGAAATTTATTATTTGCCAAAATTCTGCTCAATATGGTGCCTTTTACAGCCAAGGATATTTGCTAATGAGTTTTTAATAAGGCCTACGTTCTATAAGATTAATTACATAATGTTTGGGAAAATGTCTAGAAAAATTAGTCTGAGAGGAAAGGCCCCAAGCAATGATCTCCTTCCCTCATCCCATAGGGTGGGGTTGTCAGTTATTTCATATTGGTGGAAATTTCCCATATTTCAATGCCTTGTTCCATTTACAATAATGTGGATGAAAAATGGTCTCGATATTGGAGCCCAGTTCAGTTGTCCCCTGATTATTAGTACTCCGGTGCTTCATAGTCCTCCAGCTAAATTTCAGTAAACCTGTCCTAAGGGGATTTACCCACATGAAAAGGATAGGAGGTGAATTACAGCTGGTTCTCCTCTATAAACCAATATAGAGGAGCCGAGGCACAGATAATCCCCAAAGAGTGGATAATCCATTTGGTTTGACAAGTCTTTCTGTTTGACAAAGACTTACCTTTTTTGATTACATTTTGTCTGAGCTATTTAGATTTGTATTCAGGCAAAGCAGACCTGTGCATGTGCTATGCCTAGATGGTGCCAAAGTTACTCTATTTAGTATTTTGTGATTTGTTTTTCATACTTAAGTCATATGGATCAGGGAGAAAAAAACTATCATGATTTTCTTCATTCTTCTGTCTGTATAGGATATAGCAATAACTTTGATTGTTGGCAATAAAATGTGATTCACTATTCCTCTGAATTCTTAGAATTTAATACTGCTCTCCTAAACCAGACAACCAACCATCTTGCAGTAAAGTAAAAGATATGAAAAAAGGGAGCTGTGCTTATTCAGTATGATTGTTTAATCTCTCTTTTTAGAAGCTTGTCAGTTAGTGATGTTTACCTTGAATAATTAAGTGACAAATGGTATTCATTTAAAAATATATCATGTCCAGAATCTTTACCAAAAAAAAGCATAGCTATTTTTATCCCCCATTGACCTATACCATCGAGGCTTTGTTATTTAAAAGACAGCATTTACATTCTAAAACCACAGAATTTCCCAAAGAGATGACAATCTAAACCCTGCTATTAATGGAGATGTAGATATTGAAATCATTCTCTTATTCACATTTGCTGTTTCAAACATGAGCATCTGGCCCAGCTTCTATATTTAAAATACAAATACATTAAAGCACTTTTCAAATACCCACAAAATACAGTGCAATTCTGATCTTACAAATCGATGCTTGTAAATTTGATATAGTCTCTAAAACAGACTCGGTGCTAAATGGCATGCTTATCTACATTAGACATTTGAGTTAAAAATACAAATTATGCAGTGACTGCAGAAGATGTGATGTGTAAAATGGTTGAATTGCTTTCAGCACCATTTTCTGTAAGTACTGGAATTCGTTCATGCTTTGCATTTCATGGTAGGAGAGAGAGGAAAAAACAGCAATCACCAATCCTCTGAGGATAGTGATTATGAAAGAGCCCTTTGTGTGTGCCCTGGAGATGGAGTTCTTTTCCATTAGTCGAAATAAGCTTATACCAGACCTGGCAGTGGTCATCAAGATAAAATGCCCCCTTTTACATAGGTGAACACTTTCAGAGTATTTAGAGAACACACTGGAGCTCTGCCCAGTCAACTTAGAAACAGTCTTTATACTCCTCGAGAGCCATGGAGCTTTAAAATAAATAGTTGCATACAAAGAAAGTAGGACAGCAGTTAGTAAAACACCTACTATTAAACCACATGTGATGACTAGGTCAGAACTGATTGTTAAAGAGATTTTCCACCTTTAAGGAAGTTAGACTTTTTGTTTGTTTGTTTGTTTGTTTGTTTGTTTGTTTTTGTTTTCCAGAGAGAAAAGGGAGCGTTCATGGCTAGGTCACAAAAAAACCTTCTGAAAGGCAAATATTCCTTCCCAATAGGTCTGAATATGAGTCTGAATATGCCTCCGCTATCTTTGTCCTGGATTTTACATCCACAGCCTTTCTTAGCAGGGAGAGGCCTTAAAGATCGTCCAGTTCCATTTTTTCCCTTCAGGACGAGTACACTGAGGCCAAAAGGTGACGTGCCTTCCCCACGGTCGCGCCACTGCTTAGTGGGAGATGAGCCGAGAACGGCCTTTCTCGGACCGTCCACTGCATTCTCCTCTACTCTACGCTTCAATCTTCTCGCGTGAAACCTTCACTTGCTTTTCTACAACGTTGACCTAAGGCGGAAAGCCTCATGCCAGCGTGGGATGGGAGAGGGGAGCTCACGCTGGGCCCAAGGGACCCTCCGGCAGCCGCGCGCCCCTCGCCGGCCCGCCCTCGGGCTCCCCCTAGGGGCACCATGAGCGACACGGGGGTCCCCGCGCGCCGCCCTCCAGACTTACGTGACTGTCGGTCCCCTTCCAGAAGTAGAAGGCCCCGATGGCCCCGAAAAGCAGCAGCACAGCTCCCGAAATGAGGACCACGGCTCCCACCTTGAGCAGCCGCGCGGGGCTGGAGGGCTTCACCGTCACCGTAGCGTACGCCTGCGGGCCGGGGCGGGAGAGGGACCGTCACGTTGGTGCCGCCCGCACCTGCGGCCCCCCGCGCACCCGGGCCCCACGCGGTGGCCCCCAGGGAGTGGGGAGTCGGGCGGGAAACAGCTCGCCCGGGCTCCTACGGGTGCCCCTTTCGCCGCGCTCCCTCCCGAGGGTCCTTTGCAGTCGGGCGTGGAAGTGGGATGAGCAAACCCCGCAGCACAGGGCCTTTGCCCCAGGACCTGCACCCTCTACCGGCCACGGGACGCCCCTCCGCACCCGCCTGTGGATGCCGTGACCCCTGCACACTCATACGCGTGGGGCGACACCCCACGCACACATTTGGGACCCAAATTTATCCCCCCGCCAACACACCCATTCGGTGGCACGCACCCCTGAGTCCGAACTGTGTAACTAAATACTCACACAACCCGGGCCCTGCGTGTGGAATCCCTGGCGGTACTCACCGGGGGGCTGCAGAATTCCACGTCATCAGGTCCCACCAGGGCAATGGGAACTTTGTCGGAATTCTCTGTCATGGTTGCGGCGGGAGGAGCGAGGCACTCGGAGACTCCCTGGGCGCCCTGGGCTCTGTCCCGCTGCCCCGACGTGCAGGGCATTTCAACGCCGCGCGCACACACCGTGCACGGTCCCGCCTGGGCCAGCCCAGCGGTCCCCACCCCTTCCAGCGCCTCACCTCTCTCCTCCCTTCACTCTCCCGCCACGGGCAGCTCGTCCTGCACTCCCGGATGCCCCCTTTTCTCCTCACTCTATCCTGTCTACTGGCCCCCCAAACAGCATCCCGGTGACTCTGAATATGTGGGGGTGTTTGCATCCCTCAGAGCAGGATGCTGAATCCTGGGACCCCAAAGAAATACTCAAGTGCCAGAGCAATTAGCCATGCACTGAGGATGTCTTAGAATGTCAGTGGGCTCTGCTGTGACACCTGGCTGGAGGCCATTTCCTGCAGGGTCTTTGTATGTGTATGTTGGGGTGGGGGTGGGGGGAAGATGGCTCATGGAAGGTGAAGGAGAAGACAGCAGCAGAGTGGTGCAGGTGGACAGGGGACACTGGCCTAAGAGTGTAAGGGTTAGGCCACATTCTCACTGGCCTGGCATTGCTGGATGGCCCCTGGGACTGGAAAACGGAGCAGGGTCTTAGAGATGGCTCCTTGCCACCAGTTTTTCTAGGGGCTGGGTACAACTGCAGCAAAAGTGAGAGCTAAGCAGAACAGGGCTGGAGGGAAGGAGTTGGGGAGACCAGAATAAAAGTGCATGCTGGTTGGTTGAATAAATTAAATAAGTGCGAACAAAAGCAACAATGGCAAAGCACACACACACACACACACACACACACACAGAGACACACACACACAGAGTACTGATGTATCCAAAGGAATAACACAAATATATATGTGTGTGTGTGTGTGTGTGTGTGTATATATATATAAAATTTTCACTTTTGGAAATGCCATCTTCCAGTTCCAGGATACATGGTACTTCATTTGGATCCAGGCTTCCTTAAATTGCGTTCGATTCTAGCTTTGTGCACAGCCCTCTGGTGAGGTGTAAGTGAGCAGCACTAGTGCATGGGAGGGATTGAGGCTTCCCCAAAGGGCAGCGGGAGATTGCATGTGCAGGACTGCAGAAGGAGAAAGTGTTGAAGAATCATCCAAGACATGTGATGAAGAGTGAGGTGACAAGCATGATGACCTGGGGCTGGGAAGGAGGGGAGAAGTGGAGGAGACGACTTTCACAGAAGAATCGATAGCACTTGGCAATTCCTGGGCTGTGGGAACTGAGTTTTCAGACCTAGGAGGATTGGGAGAGTGATAGGAACCCTAGGGAAGTGAAAAAGTTGGAAGAAACAGTTTTAGACATGTTGAGCTTGATGTGGGGATGAAAAGTAAAAGAGCCAAGGAAACGTCCTGAGCCTGCATTGGACTCAGCTATGGAAATAGCTGTCTGCGCATCACACTAGACTTAAGGTGCTTGGAAAAAACTCCAGCAAGATCTCCAGCCAGGGCTCATCCCTGGGGCACTGCTGAGGCAGAGTTCAAAGACCTCTTTTCACAAGGGCATTCTTCACAGGAATTTTGGTGAAGGAATAAGAGAAGTAACCGTCAGAGAGGTGGGAGATGGTGCAATATAAAGTAGTACATGTAATTTTTAAAGGCACGTTCAAGAAGGGTGGGCCAGCAGTGTCAAATGCTGAAAAAGGGCACAACCAGAAGGCCATGGGGAACTAGCGAGACAGTAGTTCCATTTACTTCCCTGGGCACAGAAGACACATTGCAAAGGGTTACAGAGTGATTAAAAATATTTGCAACTTATACCACAGACAAGGAACTAGTTTTCTTATATAGTGTTTTCCTAGGAAAACCAAAAGACCAAAAATGTAGTAGAAAAAATGACAAAGAATGAAAACAGAGAGTTGGTGAAGCAAGAAGGAGAAATGGCTCTTAAATGTAAGAAGAATGCACAACAGCACTGTTTTGCCTTTTTTCTTTTTTTTTTCTTTTTTTTTTTTTTTGAGACAGAATCTTGCTCTGTCGCCCAGGCTGGAGTGCAGTGGTGCGATCTTGGCTCACTGTAACCTCCACCTCCCAGGTTCAAGTGGTTCTCCTGCCTCAGCCTCCCAAGTGGCTGGGATTACAGTCACCAGCCACCATGCCAGACTAATTTTTCTATTTTTAATAGAGATGGGGTTTCACCATGTTCGCCAGGCTGGTCTTGAACTCCTGACATCAAGTGATCCGTCCACCTTGGCCTCCCAAAATACTGGGATTACAGGCATGAGCCACCACGCCTGGCCACAACTGCATTCATACAAGGAAATGCAAACCAAAAGTAGACTGGTTCACCTATGAGACTGGAAAAACATAAAAATGCTTGTTAAAACAATCTGTTGAAAAATATGAGGGGCAGTGAATTTATGGACTACTGTAGTGGGTGAATTGGTACAACTTCTATGGAAAGCAATTTAATTCCAAAATGCAAAATGCAGTTTCATTTCTATGGATTTATCCTACAGATGCATTCACAAGGGTGGAAAAATCCTGTATGTGCAATGATGCTCACTGCAGCATGTTTGTTAGAACAAAGCACTAGTAATATCTTCAATGTCCAAAGTAGGGAATTTATGATCCATTCTTACCATGGGGGTTTGGCAGCCCTTTAAAAGAATGAGGCAGCTTTGGATATAGTGATGTAGATAGAACACTCTTTAAGATACTTCAAGTGAAAAAAGCAAAAGGTAGAAAATGTGTAGAAATGCTTCCATTTGTATAAAGAAATACAAACAAGAATAAATGTAAGTATATGCTTTCTGGAAAGATAAATAAGATGCTGGTAGTGGGGGTTGCCTCTGAGGAAAACGTGAAGCTTGGGGAGACTAGTAGAAAGAAGATGCTTAACTGTGAACCTTCTGAAATGTTTTGAATTCTATATTGTGAACACGTATTAGCTATTCAGGAATTGAGTGAATAAAGCACTAAATAACAGTGAGTAGGTGGGGAGGAAGTGAATGCTACAAATGGAGACAATTCTTTTAACAACTTTCAACTTGAGGGGAAGAAGGATGAATGTAAGGAAGTTAGATGAGGGGAGTTAGAGGATCAAGGAAGGTACCACCTTCCCTTGATGAACCTTGAGAAGGAGAGAAGGACTGGAGGGAGTGAGTGGTGTTCACATGATGATGGTTATAGATAATGAAAAGGCAGTAGAAAAAGCAGTAAGGGAGCAAGACTGGGAGGCTCATTGCTGTGGTTTGAATGTGTTTCTCAAAATTCATGTGCTGGAAACTGAATTCCCAATGCAAGTGTTGAGAGGTGGACCTTTACGAGATGATTAGGTCATGAGGAGTCTGCCTTTGTGAACGGATTAATGCCACTATTGCAGGAGTGGGGTAGTTATCATGAGAGTGGGTTCCTGATAAAAGGATGAGTTTGGCCCCCTTTCCCTTTCTCACATGGGCATGTGTTCTCTCATTCTTCCACCTTCTGCCACAAAGGCCCTCATCAGGTACAGCACCTTACTCTTGGACTTCCCAGCCTCCAGAACCATAAGCCAAATAAGCCTGGTTAATAAATTAACCGGCCTGTGGTATTCTGTTTTAGCAGCACAAAATGAACTTAGACACTCGTGAAGAATGAAATCAAAGGGGTGCCCCCTTTCACAGGCTTGCTTTCCTCTACCCACTCTGCTTCTGGGCCCACCTGTAGGCCCATTCCCTGGAAGTTATAACACAACTCTGCTCTCAGGCACTGGGCCAGGTCTGGGTACACAGTAATGAGCACATGAGACATGGCCCCTGCTCTTGATGAGCTTATAGAATAGTGGAAAGCATGGTCATTAAGCAGGTAATCACAAAATATGATGTCATTGCATTTGTAACACATAGTATGAGGAAAAAACATAGGCTACACTAAGATCATATGACATCTAATTTACCCTGAGTGGGGAATGGGGAAAGCACCTGAAGAAGTGTCATTTAGGTTGAAAACTGAGAGAAGGGGAATTTTCCAGCTGGAGATGGGTGAAAGGGTGTGGGAAATGTGGAGGGACAGGATGTTAGAAGGCCATGAAATGGTAGAGTTTGGCATTGGGAAAAGGGAAAGCTAGACCGTAGAGAATAAAAGAAAGAATGGCCAGAGATGACACTACAAAGAGAGACAGTTACCTCAGCTAATAAAGTCTTCCTAGGTTATGTTAAGAATTTTGAAAAATTTCCTCTCAGTATCGGGAAGTCATTAAGGGGTTTAAAGCAGTGGAATGGTGTGATCTGGTTTGCATTTTAAAAATATCATTTTGGCCACTGTGGGGTAGAATAATCAAACTGGAGTGGGCAAAGTAGAAGGGGTAGTTTTTTTTAATTTTAATTTTTTTTTTTTTTTTGAGACAGAGTCTCTCTCTGTTGCCTAGGCTGGAGTACAGTGGCACGATCTCGGCTCACTGCAATCTCTGCCTCTTGGGTTCAAGCAATTCTCCTGCCTCAGCCTCCCGAGTAGCTGGGATTATAGGTGCCCGCCACCACACCCAGCTAATTTTTGTATTTTTAGTAGAGACAGGGTTTCACCATGTTGGCCATGCTGGTCTCAAACTCCTAACATCAGGTAATCTACCCGCCTTTGCCTCCCAAAGTGCTGGGATTACAGGAGTGAGCCACCGCGCCTGACCTTATTTTAATTTTTTAAAGCCAGGGTCTGGCTCTGTTGCCCAGGCTGGAGTGTAGTGGTGGGATCAAGGCTCACTATAACCTTGAACTCCTGAGCTCAAGTGTTTCTCCTGCCTCAGCTTCCTGAGTAGCTACAACTACAGGCATGCACCATGCCTGATTAATTAATATACACATATGTTTATTTTGTAAAGGCAGTGTCTCGTGATGTTGCCCAGGCTGGTCTTGAACTGCTGGCCTCAATTTATCCTCCTCCCTTGGCCTTTCAAAGTGCTAGGATTACAGGCATGAGCCAATGAACCTGGCCCAGAGGCAGACCTTTTAGGAGGCTCTTGCAGTCGTCCAGGCAAGAGATGATGTTGGTCTGAACTAGAATAATTGTAAGTGATACAGATGGGAAGAAATATTAATCCGAAGGAGTCCATTAGGATTTCAGATCCATGCTGGAGGTAGAATCAACACCCTCTGGAGACTGGCTGAGTGTGAGGTGAGTGAGGGAGGAAGTCAGGATGACCTCATGTATCAAGCACAAACAACTGAGTAGATGTAGAAAGCATTGGATGAGTTTTGGATGTGTTAAGTTGAAGAGCTGTGAAAATTCAAGTGCAGATGTTGTACTTGATAGTGTCAGTAAATAAGCCGAGAAGACCATCTGCTGAGACAAAGAGGCTGGAGGAGCCAGCAGGGCTTAGGGAGTGTGGGAGAAGTTGATATCAGTTGTATGAGGAATACAAGAAAGAATTTATAAGAGCAGTGACCATTTGGGGCTGGAGAACATGAAGGAGCCAAGACTCCCATCAGCACTGAATGAACAGAGCAGGTCAGAGGAACCTGGAAGATGTTGAGGGTATTGGATTTTTTTTTTTTTTTTTTGAGTCATGTCTCACTCTGTCAGGCTGGAGTGCAGTGGTGTGATCTTGGCTCACTGTAACCTCAGCCTCCCAGGTTCAGACGATTCTCCTGCCTCAGCCTCCCGAGTAGCTGGGACTACAGGTGCATGCCACCATGCCTGGCTAATTTTTGTATTTTTAGTAGAGACGGGGTTTCTTCATGTTGGCCAGGCTGGTCTCCAACTCCTGGCCTCAAGTGATTGTCTGGCCTCGGCCTCCCAAAGTGCTGAGATTACAGGTGTGAGCCACCGTGCCTGGTAGAGTATTGGATATTGAAGGCTGCCTTGAGAAGGAGAGAGAGTCAGGGGCTAGGTGATTCTAGAATCTGGGTTGGGAAGGAAAATCCACGAAGTGAGGAAGGGTTCATGGAAAAGGAATAGGGAAGGACTGGCATGATGATGGTGTCTGGATGGGACAGGAGAGGGAGAAACTAAGAAGGCTGTAATCAGAGAAGGAGAACTCAGACTTTGAGATTTTAGGGGTGGACCAATTTTGTGTAAAAATGTGGTCTAAAATGTGGACTTACTAACAAAGGATTGGAGCTGATGACACATCTAGGAGTTGAGGATATTGAAGGAAAGGTGTTGAAATTAGTGTGCATTTTGAAGTTGCTGTTTTCATCCATTCAGGCTGCTATAACAAAATACCTTAAATGGGATAACATATAAGCAATAGAAATTTACTGGTCACATTTCTGGAGGCTTGGAAGTGCAAGACCAAGGCACCAGCAGACTTTGTGTCTAATGAGGGCTCCAGTCTCTGGTTCAGGATGGAACTTTTTCACTGCATCTCACACGCAGGAAGGAGCAAACAAGCTCCCTCAGTCCTCTTTATAAAGACACTAATTCTAGGAGCCCGTATGACCCACCATCTTCCAAAGGTCCCTCGTCCCAGTACCACCACATTGGGGATTAGGTTTCAACATATGAATTTGGCAGGGAGGACACAAACATTTATACCACAGCAGTTGCTTTGGGCATGATAGGGACCCGACGGAAAAAAACAAAAAATTCTGTGAGGGAGTTGCAGAAATTGTGACAGAGAGTGGCAGAATGTTCTATGCGGAACTCCCTAGCCAGAGACGAGAGAGAGAAGAAGGTGGTATGAATGGATGCGTGAATGTCAGAAGAAGAGATTTTGCAGATAGAGGGGCCTGGAACAAAGTCCTGGAATGGACAGTGGAGAACCAAAAACAGCCCCTTGTCTCCTGGGAATCCATATAGAGCTTCCCTCTTCCAGAAGGTTTAGGGAGCAATGGAGAGCTCCAATTCATGGCACTGTTATTGTAGTTATGTTTACGTACAGCTTTCCATCACTACTGCTTTCTGAACACTCTGGCGTTTAGATTAGGAGAAGGGGGGTGCTTAGGGACAAGTGGTTAAAGATAAAGGAGAGCCTTTAAGGGAATTCTACTGTGTCACTAACATAATTACTCCAGTCAAGCAGCTGAAGCATCTCTAGAATTTTCTGATGATGATACTGGTGTTTACAACCTAGGTGGAGGGGAGGTGAGAGGGCATTGACGTCTGGCTGTCATAGGCAATTAACTTTTTTTTTTTTTTTTTGAGGCAGAGTCTCGCTCTGTCTCCCAGGCTGGAGTGCAGTGGCGTGATCTCAGCTCACTGCAACCTCTGCCTCCCAGGTTCAAGTGATTCTCCTGCCTCAGCCTCCAGAGTAGCTGGGATTACAGGTGCGCACCATAATGCCTGGCTAATTTTTGTATTTTTAGTAGAGACAGGGTTTCACCATGTTGATCAGGCTGGTCTCGAACTCCTGACCTCGTGATCCGCCCGCCTTGGCCTCCCAAAGTGCTGGGATTACAGGCCTGAGCCACCACACCCGGCCTGGCAATTAACTTTTTGTGCATTATTACAGACCCTACATCCTTGTGCCAATGAACTGGCTCACGGGCTCTATTTGCTTTTCCTTTTCTACTTCCTGTTGTCTAGCCTATTTGGAGGTACTGCAGGGAACATTTTTACATTGGCAAAATAAAAAAAATTGCACTGATGACAGATACACTCCAGAAAATATAATGTCATATTCCAAAGCTAAATACCAGGTGTTCATTCATTATCTGCCTTTTGGAATCATCAAAACAGGGTTTCTTCCCTTTAGTTTAGCAAATTTTGAGCCTTTTAAAAGTGTATTAGTCTACACTCAAATGCCAGAGTGTGCAGGACCTGCACAGAGCATAGTGATATAAGACTATGTATAAATAATTGGAGCTATGCTCTGCCCCTGCACCCCTCATGGCGACCGTATCTTGGCTTGTGGGCTCCATCTCACCCTTCTGCTGTCAAGAACTGAAACCCCTTTCAATGGAGCTTCATGAGGCAGTTGTCTCTGGGGTGACACAAGAACCTTCTCACTGTCTTCAGTCTTGCTCCTTTTCATCTCTTCACCCTGTAGTGACATCACCTTTTCTGAAGTGCAACTCATATCCACTTGCACCTCTGCTCAAGACCCTTCTGTGGCTCCTAGTTCCATCAGAGTCAAGTCCAAATACCTTTGAAGCACATCTGAAGCTCTGGTCCCTTCCCTGCTTTCCTCTTGGCCTGTTTAATTGCCTGTTGTCCGCACAAGACCATCATGTAAGCTTCTGGGAGTTCAGGTCTGTGTCTTATTTACTGTTGTTCGTTGGGCAGATGGATAGTAAATTAATACAGAAAAAGAAAAGCGGGCTGAGCACGGTGGCTCACGCCTGTAATCTCAGCACTTTGGGAGGCCGAAGTGGGTGGATCACCCGAGATCAGGAGTTTGAGACCAGCTATGGCCAATATGGCAAAACCCTGTCTCTACTAAAAGTACAAAAATTAGCTGGGTGTGACTGTGGGTGCCTGTAATCCCAGCTACTCTGGGGGCTGAGGCAGGAGAATCGCTTGAACCTGGGAGGCGGAGGTTGCAGTGAGCTGAGATCATGCCACTGCACTCCAGCCTGGGTGACAAGAGCGAAACTCCATCTCAAAACAAAACAAAAAAAAAAAAAAAAAAGGAAAAGAAAAGAAAGCGGGGCAAGGACCATCCAAAACATGTGCCAAGTCATTGTACAGAAGACCTTGCTGAAGAGGCTCATGTTCCTTGTAAATCGCCACTGCAGAATCATGAATGGGCCAGTCACCTAGGTAAGAATACTTAGGTGGCCAGTGGCCATCATTTTAGGTAAAAACCAGAACTTCTTCTTTGACAGAGGATTTTTGTCTTGCTTTCAAATAGTAGAGGTAGTCTGAGAAATGTAGTTTGGATTTTTGACTATTGGAATTTTTGGAATATTTCAATGATTTATGCAGATAATGGCAGAGAAAATGAAGTATTAGAATGAGCCCAGAAAATCCAGGACCTGTGATCACACATCACAATGATCGTGAAACTGTTGTTGCCTAAACTGTATGACCTGTGTTGTGTTTATTTTGTGAATTCCTGATCCTGATCCCTTTTGTAAGACAGCAAGCTCCTGGCTTGCTGGGGACTGTCTTCTACATCGTAGGAACTTTCCCATGTTTAATATGGTGTGTTGAATGCAGTAGATTGTTGGTAGATGTTTATTGAATGGCTGAATAGGGACTAAGTCAGTTACCTCCTTGGTGCCACAGATGATTGCTCAGGGGAATGGAGACAGACTATTCGGGAACTTCTAGACACTGTTCACAACAGAGCAATTACCATCTAAGCCCATCGATGGGACTTACCCTGGATTTCCCCAGAGAACAGCACATCCAATTAATAGTTTATTCAAAACGACTCTAACTTTTGTGACTTGCCTTGGAATCACCAAGGAGAATGGGCCAGGCCGATAATTTTCAACCCATCAGTATGTTTTTTTCCAACCGTAGTCACCCAGATACCTTTTTCTGTCAAATGTGGAAAACTTCTAAGAAGAATAAGGACTGTGAAAATAGGAAAGCCGACTGAATTCTCTGTGCTGAAAGTAATAAAAATAGGAATGGAGAGAAATGAAGATGGGGAGCATTCTGAAGGATCATTAGGTCTGGCTCCTCTTTATCATTGTTGAATAGTTATTGAGTGTCAACCCACAGCGGGCACAGTAAGCGGGTAGGATCCCTGCACAGCGAGTTAATCCATATGCGAACACAGTGACCCCAATTGCTTTGCAATCGTGAGCCACATGGCCTGTGCCCTTAAAATACATCATTTGGGCAGCTGCCAGAGGGCTGATTTATCCCAGCTGGCCAGAAACAGCCCCAAGATCATCAGCGCTTTTGTTAATTGAGAGAGAGGGGCAGAGGAATCAAGATATTCCTGGGCACCAAGCATCCATTAGCCACCTGGCCTCCCTAAATTATGATCCTGCCATGATTTTCCCAGTGCTTCGACTGAAATTTTAATATTTGGAATGTATTAATAACTCGGAACATGTCATTTCCTAAATAAGCGATGCCCTTCTGGACTCATTGGAGAAGAGAGCCCAGAGAATGGTTGAATAGCACAGATATTGGCTACCCCGTGAGATGAGCAGTGCGGGGGTGACCCTGGAAGTTCTATCCACAAAGCAAATACAAACAGATGCAATATATGAATGGACCTCTGGGTTAATACCCCGGCTTTCTATGCATTTGTTCTATTCACGTAGCATCTTAACAGGGCCAGCCCCAGGAAAAATGGTGAAATAGATGATAATAGCAGCTAGCAATTCTAGAGCACTTACTATGCACATGCCATGTAGATTACACGAGACCCCCACAGGGCACTGGTACATCTCATGGGGATATTTGCTTCATAAAGGCAGGGACTTAGTCTGTCTTAATCACCTTTTTATAATCCCCAGCACTGAGAACAGTTTCTGGTACACAGTAGCTGCTCAGTAAATATCTGGTGAGTGAATAAATGAGTCTCCATGTTAGAAGAGGTAGTTGAGGTATAGCAGAGTTGGCAACCTGTCCAGGTTGTACAACTCTAGAAAGTGACAGAGACAGGATTCATAACCTTGTTCACCACCAAGAGGATCCTCAGGCATCCTCTTGTCTTGGGTGCTTGAAGCCCAATCAGCCTCCCATTCAGGTCTGTTTCCATCAGTGCTTTGTTCTCAAATATTAGCCTTTGTAATAGACTGAATGTTTGTGTCTCTCTAAAATTCATATGTTGAACCCTAACCCCCAATGTGATGGTACTTGGAGGCGGGGCCTTTGGGAGATGATTAAGTTTAGATGAGATCACAAGGGTGGAGAGCCCATGATGGGATTCATGTCTTTGTAAGAAGAGAAAGAGGACAAGAGCCCACCCTTTCCACCATGTGAGGACACAGCGAGAAGGTGGCTGTTTGTAAACCGGGAAGAGAGCCCTCATCAGGAACTGAATCTGCTGGCACCTTGACATTGAACTTTATAGCTTCCAGAACTGTGAGATATAAACATCCGTGGTTTAAGCTACCCAGTCTGTGGAATTTTGTTATAACAGCAGCCTAAGCAAACTAAAGCAACTTTTCAGGCTGACTCATCAGAATTTACCTATCCTGTATCCTATTCATTTAGGACTCTGCTTTCTACCATCCACCATCCAGCTGGGGATATGACCAGCTTCCTGCCTCCCCTTTCTGCTCCCTCACCCCTCCAACATTTCTGTAGTACATCAGAGTTTACAAAGAGAGTTCACATGCAAGATTTCACATGAAGCTCAAAACCTTGTCAAACAGGCAGATAGTCATTACTATCCCCATTTTACAGATAATAAACTGAATTTGGGCAAGATCAAGGGACTTACCACAACCGCATAGCAAAGACTAGGTAGGACTCAGGTCCTCCGACTCCCTAGCCCAGTGACTTCTTCCTCAGGTCCACCTTGTAGATGATATAATAATATGTCATTCACTCAAGAGTGGGTTGCAGTATAACTAGAGGCTGATGGGGAGGTGGTATGTCAACTTACACAAACGACTCCCCTGGGGCAGCATTTTTGGCAGGTAAGCTCAGAGATTTGGAAGTACTTCAGGTGAATCTGAGTTTGCAGGTATCTATTGTTGCTACTCCTAAGCCTGGGGCAGGATCATTTGAAAATGAGCTGCCAGGCCAGGCTCGGTGGCTCACGCCTGTAATCCCAGCACTTTCTGGGGTGGATCATGAGGTCAGGAGATCAAGACCATCCTGGCTAACACGGTGAAACCCTGTTTCTACTAAAAGTACAAAAAATTAGCCGGTCGTGGTGCTGGGCGCCTATAGTCCCAGCTACTCAGGAGGCTGAGGCAGGAGAACGGCGCAAACCCGGGAGGTGGAGCTTGCAGTGTGCTGAGACAGCGCCATTGCACTCCAGCCTGGGCGACAGAGCAAGACTCCATCTCAAAACAACAACAACAAGAATGTACCGATTTTTGCCTCCAAGGAAATCATCCAAAAGAAGAGAAAAATCAATAAAAATGAAAATGATCATTGCGGAGTAATTCATAATAAAGAAAAACCAGAAACAACTTAAGAGTGAGTAGTTAAGTAAATTACATTGTGTCAATTTGATGGACTACCATATAGTCACTAAAAATTGTAATTATGCAGACTATGTAGCATCATAAAATGTGATGATACAATGTTAAACATGCAGAATGGAATAGCAAATTGCAAGTATACTTGATTACGACTCTAAAAATCATGTTTACATGTGGGCAAGGATTGGAAGCAAGAAGAATGGAAACAGATGAGTTCGGCCAGTGAGACTGTAAGGAATCCCCCTTCTTTTTGAATCTGTGTTATGTTGATCTTGTTTGTGCCATCTTAAAAGGATGCTGTTTGGCCCTTTTGGGGATAACTTTCAAGATCGTCAGTCCCAGGAAGACACATAAACAACAACAAGGACTGCAATTCTTGATTCTACCTCGTTGCTGGGTCTCTCCTGGGTGCCTGGCTCTGCTGGTGGGAATTCTCTGATCCACCCTGAGCGTGGCTGTTTGCACAATTGCTCCCAAATAAGAGTGTTGCTGCAGAAACTCAATCATGGGATGAATATTTATATGTAAGTGTGATCATATTCACAGCCATTTACTATATATTTTTTTCATTTAAAAACAACTCAAGCACAGACTGAGAAACATTTTACTTGGAATGTTGTACAGGGAATTGCTTATTAGGGTGTAGAAGTTTGAACGAGATGATCTCAAAGACCTGCTGAATCTGAGTCTAACTCATGAACCGTGTGACCTTTATACACACATGTAGAAGCTGTCAGTTATTCATAGCTCTTTTACTGCTCCAGGCAGATGTAACACATCATCTAAGGAACACCATGCTGGCATGGACTGGCCAGGCTCTGGAGTCCACTAGCTCTGGGGTCAAATCCCAATTCTCCTACGGACGAGCTTTGTGACTGTAGTTGAATTACTTTTTTTCTTTTTTGTGAGACGGAGATTCACTCTTGTTGCCCAGGCCGGAGTGCAATGGCGCGATCTTGACTCACTGCAACTTCCACCTCCCGGGTTCAAGCAATTCTCCTGCCTCAGCCTCCCGAGTAACTGGGATTACCACACCACCGTTCCTGGATAATTTTTGTAGTTTTTTTTTAGTACAGATGGGGTTTCACCGTGTTACCCAGGCTAATCTCGAACTCCTGACCTCAGGTGATCAGCCTGCCTCGGCCTTCCAGAGTTCTGGGATTACAGGCGTGAGCCACTGAGCCGGGCCTACTTTTTCTCTTTTTTTTGAGACGGAGTCTGGCTCTGTTGCCCAGCCTGGAGTGCAGTTGTGCGACCTCGGCTCACCACAACCTCTGCCTCCTGAGTTCAAGCAATTCTCCTGTCTCAGCTTCCCGAGTAGCTGGGAATACAGGCGTGTGCCACCATGCCCAGCTAATTTTTTTGTATTTTTAGTAGAGATGGGGTTTCACCATGTTAGCCAGGCTGGTCTTGAACTCCTGGCCTCAAGTGATCTGCTTGACTTGGCCTCCCAAAGTGCCGGGATTACAGGTGTGAGCCACTGCACCTGGCCAACGAGTTACTTTTTATATCTCTGAATGTCAGGTTTATCATCTGTAGAATCGGAACATCAAAACTTATCCCTATGGGCAACATGGTGAAACACCGTCTCTACTAAAAATACAAAAATAAGCTGAGCATGTGGCCCATGCCCGTAATCCCAGCTACTCAGGAGTCTGAGGCAGGAAAATCACTTGAACTCGGGAGGCAGAGGTTGCAGTGAGCCAAGATTGCACCACTGCACTCCAGCCTGGGCGACAGAATGAGACTATCTCAAACAAACAAACAAAAAAACAAAACACCTATCCCTGAAGGTTGTTGAGAGCACAGAAGTGAGCTAACACGTGGAGATGCCCAGTGAGAGTGGCCAGCATGTAATAGGTGCTGAGTTAAATGAAGACGCACAGTAGTGGCAGAGCGGAGCAAGCTGGTGGGCTTTCACACATGGAAGCACAGGAAAAGTGAATTTTAAGCAGGGATTAAAAAGAGCATATCAATATCATAGAAACAGAAGACTGCTGATAACATATGCCACTACGTAAAGGAAAAGCTGGGAGTTACTGCCAATTTACAAATGGCAAAAATACTGTTTCTCCTGGGAGCAGCTGTAGCAAAAACAAATGTGAACAACCAAGAGGTTCCTAACTTTTCATTTAATTGCAAAAAAAAAATCAAATACATAATCTGAGAATCACCATAGGCACCTGCTCTGCCTTCTCTTGCTAAGCCAAGAAGATCTCATCTGCAGCGATGAGTTCAGCCTTTTGTGCTACATTTCAAAGAAAAGCTTCCCTAATAAGCTGGCTTCTCAGATTGATGCCAGCTACATATATCATGTGAGCTATTTTCTGTTTTAAATCCCTGGCAGTTCTCTTGGGACCAAGATTTCCACTGACATTGAGATTCGGTATTAATTCAAAGACTATCTACATAGTTACATAAGAATTAGAGAAGCGAAAACAGAAAAATGATGGACTTTTGTAACACACTATTAAGTTTTTTTTCCCTCATCCAGATCTACCTTCACTTTGTTTAGGAAAGTAAAGATGTTGAAAAGAAAAAGTGGCACCTATTATTTTGTATAAAACACAAAAAGCAATAAACCATTTTGATTTCTCAAAACTATACCCTGAGCCTGTAAGAACCTTCGAATATATCAGAAACGTGGAAACAAAACTAATGAGTGTGCCCCATGAAGAGATTAAATACAGTATATGGTATTTTCAGAGTCAACAGAAAACCCACTGGGCATTTGTGGCATCTGAAGATTGGTTTTATGAAACCTACTGAGCCAAGTTTTGTGCTGAAGCCAGACCTCTGAAAAAAGTCGGACAGAGGCGCTATTCACAGTACTTGGGGATTTGTATGGAAACAGTTTACAGATTTTCTGACAACCTTGTCTTTCAATTCAGATGAATGAAGCACTATTGTTTGGTCATGAGGAACTTTAATAAAAAAAGTTGTCACCAAAGCTGTTTCTCATTGGCTGCAAGTGTGTGGAAATGACAGTCTTTAAATTTTGCTTGAAAAATGAAATTATACCAGACACCAAAAGCAATGCCAAAATAAAGTTAACTTTGAATTAAAAAAATAAGAAAAGTGACAGAATGCTATGTTAGGACTAATAACCTTTGGACTTTGTTAATAGATTCGTTCTTGTCTCCTACTTGGACCTTGATTTAGATTACTCTAAGAGGAGCGTTTAGGGTTTTCAGGACAATGGAGTATTTTGTAGGTGGCCGCTTGAGTGTTGCTTTGAAACTACCTTACTGCATGCTTTCAATTCAACATATTGACCTGGTGGAGGGCTTAGTGATGGCATATTGAGGCATGCTTAGGTCTTCTAAAATCACAGGTCTTGGTTTCAATGTAAAATTTCAAATATTGTGCTACATATGAATGTACTTGCCTCAGTCCATTCGGTGCTGCCATTAAGGAATTATTGAGACTGCGTAATTTATTTAAGAAAGAGGTTTATTTGACTCTCAGTTCCGCAGGCTGTACAAGAAACATGGTCTCAGGCCGGGTGCAGTGGCTCGTGTCTGTAATCCCAGCACTTTGGGAAGCCGAGGCGAGTGGATCATTTGAGGTCAGGAGTTCAAGACCAGCCTGGCTAACATGGTGAAACCCTATCTCTACTAAAAATACAAAAATTAATCAGGCGTGGTGGCGGGTGCCTGTAATCCCAGCTACTCAGGAGGCTGAGGCAGGAAAATTGCTTGAAACTGGGAGGCAGAGGTTGCAGTGAGCCGAGATCACGCCGCTGCACTCCAGCCTGGGTGACAGAGCGATACTCCACCTCAAAAAAAAAAAAAAAAAAGCATGGCCTCGGCCTCTGTTTCTGATGAGGGCCTCAGGCTCCTTCCACTCACCGCAGAAGGGTACGGGGAGCCCATGTGTAGAGATCACATGGCCAGAGAGGAAGTGAGAGAGAAACGCAGAGGGGTGCCAGGCTCTTTTCAACAGTCAGCTCTCACAGGAATTAATAGAGTGAGGACAGCACCAAGCTGTTCATGAGGGATCTGCCCACGTAACCCAAACACCTCCAATAGGCCCCACCTCCAACACTGAAAATCAAGTTTCAACATGAGGCTTGGAGGGTTCAATATCCAAACTATAGCCATACTTCTTTATGTTAAGACTTCTATAGTTTCTAAGGCATCTTCTATTTGTAAATCAGTTTAAATGGGCTGTTGGGTAGACAATTGCTCTAATACCCAATGAGCTGAAATAATCAACATGGAGCCCAAGGATGCTAAGGATTTCAAAATATCCAGCCCAACAAATGTCAGTTAAGAGGGAAGAAGATTTATTTCTCTATTCTCTTCAAGGCCAGGTGGTTTAGCAGAAAGTGCAATGGATTCGCAGTCAGTAGACCTGGATTTGATTTGAATTCTAATAGAGAAAGAGTGAGACTTGGAATCTGGGATGTGGGTATTGAATTGACCAATCCTAGCAAAGGTGAGACCTTAAAAAGGAAAACTTTCTCGCTTCTCAAAGCCTCAGTTTACTTCTGAGAAATGGGCCTACTAGCAAACATTGTTTTAACAGGACTATAGGGAGAGTTCCACAGGATATGATGAATTTAAAAGCTCTTTGTGTTTTATAAAGCACTATACTAATTTAGCCATTATTCTTACTAGTTGTGTGACCTTGGACATATCTCTTAGCTTTTCTGAGCCTTAGTTTCCTTCTCTGTAAAATGAGGAGAGTAACAGGAGGCTTATCCATCTCATAAATGTATCTTAAAACTCCAAACAAAATGATGTGAAAAAAAAACTGGGTACTCTGCAAAATATTATTTTAACAACTTTTTCTTTTTCTTCTTGGTTTCTTTTTGAGACAGGATCTCATTCTATCCCCTGGGCTGGAATGCAGTGTGATCACAGCTCACTGCAGTCTTGACCGCCCCATCTCAAGCAATCTTCCCACCTTAGCTTCCAGAATAGCTGGGACTACAGGTGCCACCATGTCTGGTTAATTTTTAAACTTTTTTTTATAGAGACAGGGCCTTGCTATTTTGCCCAGGCTGGTCTGGAACCCCTGGGCTCAAGTGATCCTCTTACTTTGACCTCCCAAAGTGCCGCGGTTACAGGCATGAGCCAACATGCTTGGCCTAACTTTTTCAAATTAATTTAAGAATATTTAAGTGGAATGCCCTATTATAAACTTCGGGGTGATTTGATGATTTTTATATCTTGTCGAATGCTGCTATTCGTTTAATTTGATCTACAGGTGATTTTCAAGATTTTAATAATCCCTTAAATAGCCAAAGGCATAATTATATTGGTGGCTTAGCAAAATGATGTTCTCTTGTCACTATGGAATTGTTTTCAACTACTTACAAGACAACCCCTCTTGAAAGTCGACCCATCACTGTATCTACCTTTTCTCCTTTTGGTGGTGGATATGGTCTGTTTTCTAACTTCTCTATTTGCTTCAGTGATGACACATATTAGGGAGCAACACGAGTTCCCTCATTATTCCTTTCACCCTTTGCGAATCTGGAAGAGATGGTCTCTGCTAAAGAGTTGGCATTAGTCACATAGTTTTTGTGGAACAGAAGAGCCTCTGACACACTATGGAAACAGACACATTAAAAATACCTAGATAGGGCCAGGCGTGGTGGCTCATGCCTGTAATCCCAGCACGTTGGGAGGCCAAGGGGGGCGGATCACAAGGTCAGGAGTTTGAGACCAGCGTGGCCAATATAGTGAAACCCCGTCTCTACTAAAAACACAAAAATTAGCCGGGCATGGTGGCACGCACCTGTAGTCCCAGCTACTCAGGGGGCTGAGGCAGGAGAATCGCTTGAACCTGGGAGGCAGAGGTTGTGGTGAGCTGAGACTGTGCCACTGACTCCAGCCTGGGCAACAGAGTGAGACTCCACCTCAACAAAACAAAACAAAACAAAACAAAACAAAACAAAACAAAACAAAACACCTAGACAGGTCGGGCGCCGTGGCTCACGCCTGTAATCACAGCACTTTGGGAGGCCAAGGCGGGCAGACTACTTGAGGTCAGGAGTTCGAGACCAGCCTGGCCAACATGGTGAAACCCCGTCTCTACTAAAACTACAAAAAATTAGCCAGGCGTGGTGGCGCCTGCCTGCAATCCCAGCTACTGCAGAGGCTGAGGCAGGAGAATTGCTGGAACCCAGGAGGCAGAGGTTATAGTGAGCCGGGATCACACCACTGCACTCCAGCCTGGGCAATAGAGCAAGACTTTGTCTCAAAAATAAATAAATAAATAAATTAATTAATTAAAAAAAAAAAGAACACCTAGATAGACAGGACTGAAGAAATTGCATGTGTGCATCCTTGAAGAAAAACCTTTCCTTGCTTTGCAGTAACATTGTAGCCTTTGAGGTATTTTATAAGCTTTCAGTGCCAATGTACCATAATGCTCACATAAGAGCCAACGTGCCTTGAAAGAGTCTGTCACTGCCTTTATTCGGAGAGGGCTGGCTCAGCCCAGCTGAATACATATCCTTTCTTTAGAGAGGAGCCCAAAGGCAGACACTGTTGACATTATCTTCACACTTTCAAATAAAGCAGTCCTTGGTGAAAGGCGGTCTTGTTCCTATCCCAAGATCTATCAATGTTGTCTCCCAGCTGGTCTTTGCATTTCACGGGGGATGTGAACTCTTCTGCATCTCTGCAAAGTCTATCCTTAGCAGGCTCTTACCTAACCAAATAGTGACAAAAGGAAGATTTTTCTTTTCCAGGGGATTTTGACTTCCGAAGAATGACTGTGAGGTTAAAGGGCCATATGAGCTGGTACAGCAAGCCCAAGGACTGAGCTATTTTTCACATTTCTGTGTGCAAAGCTCCCACATGAAAAGCAGAAAATGGCCAATTTAGTTAAAAATTGAGAATGTGAAGTGGCAAAAAGGATTAAGTCTTTCTGAAAAGTAAAATAATAAAAGAAAGCAAGTAACAAAACTGTTTAGCAGCTACTCAAGAGGTAAGAGCAAGGGGCAGCACAGGTAAAGATGTGTGTGTGTGTGTGTGTGTATGTGTGCACGTGTACATATATGCAGTTTGTATTAACAGGCAGGAGGCAGAATAGGTTAGGACAGGCAGTCTTGGGTTGAATTATAGCCCCTAAATTACTTAACTTTTTTGAGTTTTAGTTTTTTCATCTGCAAGCAGGAAAAATAATAGCACCGATTTCATAGGATTACTATGAAGGTTAAATGAAATGTAAGGCATGTAAGACACAGCAAGCACTGGGCATAGAGCAAGCTCTCAGTAAGTAGTAATTATTTTATTATCCCCATGTATTTTCTGTGAATGTAAGTTTGTAGAGATAAAATCAGCAGTTACCCAGTGGTTTCGGGGTTTTGAGATTGGAGTTTCTACCTCCTACCATCATAAAAGGGAAATGCATGTTCTTAGTTCTAAGAATTTTTCTTGTAGTTTTTTTGGGGGGTTAAATTTTTCCTCTATGCTTTCACTTTTTAGAATATTTTTTGAATGGCCACTCGTCTTTTCTCTTTTATTTTCCATTAAAAAATTCTAATTTCTTTGAGCTTTTTGCGACTTTCTCTTTTACTTCCTTTATTCTGCCATAATCTTTCTTGTTCTCAAATGGTTCTTAAAAATAGCATTTTATTTTAGTTTCATTGCTGTAATATCTTCTCCTATCTGTGAGCATATTAATTACAGTTTTAAAAGAAGTTTTCTTTTACTCCCTGCATTGCCTTTTTTCTTACAGGCTTCTTTGTCCCATGTGACGGTTTTGGTCTCTTTTCCTGAAGTAGTTTTCCTCATGTGTTGGGGATCATTGGCTGTCATTCATATCTTTTTTTTTTTTTTTTTGAGACAGAGTCTCGCTCTGTCGCCCAGGCTGGAGTGCAGTGGCGCAATCTCAGCTCACTGCAAGCTCCGCCTCCCGGGTTCACGCCATTCTCCTGCCTCAGCCTCTCCGAGTAGCTGGGACTACAGGCGCCCGCCACCACGCCCGGCTAATTTTTTGTATTTTTAGTAGAGACGGGGTTTCATCGTGGTCTCGATCTCCTGACCTCGTGATCCGCCCGCCTCGGCCTCTCAAAGTGCTGGGATTACAAGCGTGAGCCACCGCGCCCGGCCCGGCTGTCATTCATATCTAAATGTGAGCCCCCTGAAAAGCTAAATGGAAGCCTGGAGTGCGTGGGTAGGATCATGATCTAATATGGTCAATGGGTGGGGATTCGGCTTTTTACTGGGGACACCCAAACATCTTTACCTGTGGGTCTTTCTCTCAGGCCTACCAATTTTCTCTGGAAGGATTCCTCTCTATGATCTTGTCTTGAAGGTTTAAGTTTAGTTCCAGCACCGGGGAAGCAGGAAGGGAAGAGGGATGGAGGTTCTCTCCATTCAGCCTGCGATATTTTAAATCTCCTAATCTTAGGGACATCTCATCTTGCTCTCACCTGTGCCTGAGTCCCGGATTCCAGCACCTGGCTTGTTGATCCCCCCTAGGGTGTGAACCTCATCTTCTGCCTGTTGAAGGAAGGGCTGTTGCCTGGCAATGTGGATGGGACATTTATCGAGGCACAAACTGCTTCTTGCACAGGGTTGTAACCAATCCTCCTGTTTTCAGCCCAACCTTGCCCCTCTGTCTTTCAGGGTACCTGGTACCTATGATCAACTTCTGGGCCTTTCCGGGGTCCTGTGGTGCAAACCGACTTGCCTCTGTTTGCCTTCCTGTGGACACTTAGATTCGGTTTTCTTTGTTGACTTTTCCATGCTGTTTCCATGGTACAAAATGTTATTGACATTTCTCATCTGCTGTTGGCTCTACTCCTGTTCTTTTTGCTTCTGTATATTTTTAGCTCCTTAATTCTTTTGCTGTCATTTTATGGGGTTTTTGGAAGGATTGGAGATAAGCACCTGTGTTTACTTAGTCAGAAGTCCACCCATGAAATTTTTAACAATACACAGGCACCTAGGCCCCGTCCCTAAAGATTCTCATTCAGGGATCCGGGGTGGGATCTGGGCACTGCTATATTTTAAGGGCTCTACAGGAGGCTGATGGAGTGAGCTGACTTCGTGGCCCACTGAGCCCTAATGGAGTGTGGTTTGAACACATTTCTCATGCATAGTTGTCTTTTCTCCTTCTTGCTGAAGCACAACAGTGGAAAACAGGTTTGAAAAGCATTTATTGGGTGCTTTCTATGGCCCTGGAACTGTATTAAAAGATTCTGTTGATTGCTGATGATTGAATGAAACAGTGTTGGCCGTGAAGTTTTGGCTGATGTAAGTCAGTGGTGGCAAAGGTAGGTACTCAAGCACCACATGGGCTTTTCTGGTCTCCCGCCAACTCTTTTCTCTGTGTTGGCTTCATCCTGCATGAGGCTAGGACCGTTTCCACTCTCAGATTTGGTCTTTCATTATTACAGATTCGAGTGGAGAGCGTGAAGATCTCTCCCTCTCACCGCACTATTTGCCTTCCTGCTCAGGTCTGAGCAATGCTGGGAAGACCTCTGGGAGGCCCAGCATGGGCCAGGTTTTACCTCCTAACCCATCATGTTAAGATAATGTCAGCTTCAGATCCCCTAGTAAATGGACAGGAGGGATGGCTCTCCTGAGGGTAAACCTGAGGAGAAGAGAGAGAAATGGTTGTATTTAGAAGGAAAGAGTGCAGGACAAAGAGAAAAATAGATCCATTACAGTCCACACCCTTGGCTATTCAGTGCCTGGGTATGAATGTGCGTGTACACACACACACACACACACACACACACACACACACACACTCCTTCCAAGGCATTTCCAGAAATGTCTCATCCAATTTAATGCAACTATCCCATGGAAAGATTACATGCTTACTTATTTCCTCAGCATCTTGAAATATTTCAAAGTCATGTCTAACTCATATATATCTTGTATACCCAACCACATCATTGGTGACGTTCATTCCTTTTCATCAGTTCCAGGAGAAGCTTCTTAGGATCTTGCAATTTATAGATGATATGATATATTTAAGTACTCTCAATTTGCCCAAATCTCTAAAGTCTCAGTGGGCTGAGTCTCCAGACACGGCAGGTAATCTTTTAACAAAGAGCTTAACTGACTCTTACCAAAGATTGCTATCAGAAAGAAGGAGTCCTGACTGCCTTCACTTGCTATTCTGGTTATCTGTTGCTGCACAGCAAATCACCCAAAACAGTGATTAAAGCAATTACAATAATTTATTTTGCTCACGATTCTGGGGGTTGACTGGGCTCAGCAAGGGAGGCCTTACTCATGGTATCAGACAGAAGCTGAGGGGTTCTTGCAGACTTCATCCCATGAAGGTGGTGACTGAGCTGGGAAGACTCCAATAGCTGGGGCTCCTCAGGCAACCCCCTCCACGCAGTCTGTCCACATGGCAGCCTCGGGGATCTGAATTTCTTCCGTGGTGACTGAAGGCTCCCAGAGTGAGAGTCCCAAGAAAAACTGTCAAAAGCTCCATGGCTTTTTCTTTCCTAACCTCAGAAATCATACAGTGTCATTTCTACTACATTCTGTTAATCCAGGCAGTCACCAAGACCTGCCCAACTTCAAGAAGAAGGAACAGAGACGCTACCTCTTGATGGAAGGAGTGTTAAAGAATTTGCAGATGTTTGTTAAAACCCCCATACCTTGGGAGGCCGAGGCGGGCGGATCACGAGGTTAGGAGATCGAGACCACGGTGAAACCCCGTCTCTACTAAAAATACAAAAAAAATTAGCCGGGCATGGTGGCGGGCGCCTGTAGTCCCAGCTACTCGGAGAGGCTGAGGCAGGAGAATGGCATGAACCTGGGAGGCAGAGCTTGCAGTGAGCCGAGATCGCGCCACTGCACTCCAGCCTGGGCGACAGAGCGAGACTCCGTCTCAAAAACAAACAAACAAACAAACAAAACCAAAAAACCCCATACCCTTAATTTAGCCAGTTCCACATTTCAGGTTCTGTTACTTTAAATACCCCACTTCTGGCTATTACAGGATTCTTTTGCCTGTATGGGACATAACCACAATTCAAATTAGCATATAGCCAAACTACAGAAGGTCCAGGTGACTGGAGCCAGGGGCTTCAATATCTGCTGTCTAGGTTCCTTTTGAAGAGTCTCATTGACTTGCTTAGGGCACACACCCATCCCTCCACCAGTGAGGGTAGTTATGGGGTGTGTACCGTCCTTGGCATAACTTGGAATGGGTGATCACCTCTTGATTTGTCACTGTCTTCAAGGTCATGTAAAAAGGCAGCAATTCCCATTTGGATTGCTACGGTGAAGTTGGGAGAGGAAGGGTAATTCCCCAAGAGAAGAGGAATGCTTTCCCAGAAGAGGCAGAGGTGATGGGCTGGCTGAGCCACACAATTCCACTCAACGTTTGCATCTGTCATCTCATTTCATTCCAGCAACAACCTACCATGCAGTAGTGATACTTTAGTTACTCTCTTTTAGCAAATGAGAGAAAAAAAAAAGAGGCTTAGGGATATTCAATGTCACGTTCAAGGTCACACAGCCAAGTGTGGCAGCGTGAGTGCTTGAGCCCAAGCATGCCTGAGTGCAAAGTCCGTGCTCTTAATATTCTTCTTTCTCTCCTGCTGGTAGCCCACGGTCTTCAGCGCAGTCAGTGTAGGTGAGAGTCTAGAGGACTCTCACCTAAAGAGGGTGAGAGAGAGCGCCCCAGGAGGAGCCCAGGAGGGTCTCTAGCCACTGGTTCTGACATTTCACTTTCTTTCCCGGCTACCCCACCGTCTTCTGCCTGCCATCGTTTCCACTTGAGCTTCTGTCACCACTCCTCCAAGTACCACGTGGGGAGGTGGACTGATCTTTGTTCATTACTTGGGTCCAGGTGTCTGCATCCTTTCTGCCCATGGTTCAGTTGAAGTGAAGTTGGACTTTTCCCAAGGAAATATTCTTAGGAAATGCACTGGAAAAACAAATCCAAACCAGACAACACAGAAATACAAGAGGGAGGAAATGAATGTGATCACAGAGTGCTGAATTCTTTACTTTAGTTTCACAAAAGTTCTGCCACCAATTAGTCTGGGTGCCACTGCTGGCCAGGGCACCCTGGCTTGTTTCTTTCCCCAGCATTTCCTGGTATGATTTCACAGAGACATTTTCACCAGCTTCTTCTTGAGGCTGGTTCATAAGGGTAGGTTTAGTGTAGTTGGTCACAAAGGCCTAGACTCACCAGTGGCCACCAGGTCTCCAGGGAGGAAACCATCACCCTTCATCAATGACCTTCTCTCACCTGAAAAAGACTGGATGGCCCCATACCTTCCAAGGTCTAGGATCTTGTAGGATCACCACGAGAGTTCCTGAATTTCCTCCATTCAGCTCGTTTGCAGGGCCCAGGTCCTTGACGTGGTCAAAACCCAATAGATGGCTGGGCGTGGTGGCTCACACCTGTAATCCCAGCACTTTGGGAGGCCAAGGTGGGAAAATCACTCGAGGTCAGGAGTTCGAGACCAGCCTGGCCAACATGGTGAAACCCCATCTCTACTAAAAATAAAAAAATTAGCCAAGCATGGTGGCAGAGACCTGTAATTCCAGCTACTTGGGAGGCTGAGGTAGGAGAATCGCTTGAACCCAGAAGGTGGAGGTTGCAGTGAGTCAAGATTGCACCACTGCACTCCAGCCTGGGTGAGAGAGCGAGTCTCTGTCTCAAAAAAGTAAACAAACAAAAATCTAATAGAGATCAGGGCCTTTTGCTCAGACCTTTTCCAGGGGATCCTCCTGGGGCATGGCATGGCAGAATTCTGATCACTGTAATTTTTCAGTCTCAAAATGCCACATGTGTACAGTAATGACAACCCACATGTAGTTAGAGGAAGGGGGAACAACAAGAGATTTCCCTTTCTAGATCTTTGTAGACCCCAATATTACAGGAGAAACTTCTGTTTGTGCAAGAAAGAAGCAGAAGCACCTGAGGCAGTTGTTGTTTCCAAGCTTAGGGCTCAGGGGTTGGGGAGGGAACATTGTTTTAAAACAGTCGAATGCATGACAAAGTAAAATCACAACAGTTTGACAGCACAATTTTAATAAGTTTTGCTTTTTTTCTGGCACCGAGATTCATCAAATCATGGCTTGAAGCAATAGAGGGAATGATAAGGAAAGAAACAAGTGTTGAGACATAAGTAGTCACTGTGGTGGGCGCCTTGAATGTTATTTGGTTGTGAGAATTGTTCACACCATTGATATTCCCAAATGCTTTACCAGCTTAAATTAAAAAATGATTATTTAATATATTCAGCTCTTCTGCCTACCCTTGAGAGAACAAACATTACGGCCTTCAAAGTCAGTGAAGGTGGAGCAGGAGTGGATTCATAACTCTGCAAAGCCCTTCTCACCCACCCCTGTCTCCTGCAAGTTGGGGTCATGTTCCACCACCTTGCAGGCTGCAGCCGAAAGCCATGGAGAACTCAGCTTTTCTGGGGTGCTTCAGAAGATGTGCAGGGATGTGATGCTGGTGGAGGGAGAGGGGTGGCAACTGCTGGGGCCTCCATAGAATGCTTTGACATTCTAGAAATCCTGTAATTCAGTCAATTATTATGATCATGATTATTATGATTATTTTTGTAGACAGGGTCTCATTCCGTTGTCCAGGCTGAAGTGCAGTGTCGTGATCATAGCTCAATGTAACCTCAAATCCCTGAGATCAACAATCCTCCTGCCTCAGCCTCCCCAGTAGCTAGGACTACAGGTGTGCACTACCACGCCCAGCTAATTAAAAAAAAATTTTTTTGTAGGCTGGGCATGGTGGCTAATGCCTACAATACCAGTACTTTGGGAGGCCAAGCCAGGTGGATCACATGAGGTCAGGAGTTTGAGACCAGTCTGGCCAACATGGTGAAACCCCGTCTCTACTAAAAATACAAAAATTACCTGGGCAGGGTGGTGCACACCTGTTAATTCCAGCTACTCAGGAGGCTGAGGCATGAGAATTTCTCGAACCTGGGAGGCAGAAGTTGCAGTGAGCTGAGACCACATCACTGCACTCCAGCCTGGGCAAGAGAGTGAGACTGTCATCTCTAAAAAAAAAACTTTAGAATGGGGGTCTCACTCTGTTGCCCAGGCTGGTCTTGAATTCCTGGCCTCAGACAATCCTCCTGCCTTGGCCTCCCAAAGCACTGGGAATACAGGAGTGAGCCACTATCCCCAGCCTCATTTCATCATTGAATCATTCTTTCATCTATTTCCTGTGCAATGCTGCATGCTGACTCTGTGCTGGGTGTTGCAGATGCAGGTGAGAAACAGGCAGTCCTACTTCTTGACTCTAAAGATTGTTCTCTGTCCCTACCTGGAGCCCCGGGCCTGCCTGGGGGGTTGGGAGGCCCTCTGAAGCAGGTTTGCCTCCAAGTGTAACACAGTCCTACTGGACCTTAGGAAAATTCGTGAACGTAGTGACAGTTCAGGTATCTGTCGAGGTGTTCTACCTGGGGAGGTGTTGGGGGTGTAGGAGCCTGGTGTTGTTCTGGGCATTGCACTAAATAGGTGACTGGCCCTTGTAAGGCTGGCTCTGTGATATTCCCTTACTACACAGTCCTGTGAGCCTGGGGTTTTTGGGTTTCTGACAGCCTGCTTCAAATGAGGATAAAATCTGACTTCCTCATTAGCATCAGTGACAGATGGCCTGCATATCCTGACTACCCTAAGTAACACCAAATAAGAATGATACACACGTTTGTGAAGGATTTCACACTTAAAGTTGTCAAATCGTGTCGGTTTTCTACCTCTGCAGTATCTCTCCCATTCATCAATTTTCCCCTTCCCATCTCTACCGTCCTAGTTCAATCCCTCATTATCTCTTGCCTAAGCTTATTGCGTCTGCTTTCTTACTAGTTTCTCTGCCCCCATTCTCTCTGTCTTTGAAATCATCCCACATAATGCTGCTGGATTAATCTTAAAGTAGAGCTCAGATCGCATCATTCCTTGACTCAGAAACATTCTGAGAGTTCCTTCCATTGTTTATTAAATTAAGAGAACACTCTTTAGGCCTAGCACAAGGTAGGCACCCCCTCCACCACGTGGCTACGTCTTCCCTCCCTGTATTTTCTCCCATAGCTCATGCTCATACACCCAACATTTCAGCCAGCTTGGGTACCGCTGGTTTGCAAGCTTGCCCTGCATGTTATTGCTTCTCTGCTTTTGCTTTTCCTGGCTTTCTGATTGAAAAGTTCCTTCTCATGATCTTTGCTGACTGAAACCCTACCTATCCTTCCAGACCCAGCTAAAATGCTTCATCAATCATAAGCCTTTCCTGTTCCCACAATGGTGGTATCCTTGTTCCTACCTGAGCCACCATAGCAAGTACTTTGTCCCTCTCTTATGACAATTGTCATAATTAGAGGTGAGCACCCTCTTTGGATAGCAAGCTCGTGAGGCCAGTGACTTATGTCAGGCACCCAGAGAATGTCTATTGACTGTGGTGAAGGAGTAGCTCATCCATCTGCGCATTCCTGGCAGGTAGTACGTATCATATGGGTCTTCCTGTTTTGTGGAAAAATAGAACTGAGACCCTTTAGATAAGCTACCATTGTGATGGTAAAGCAACAGTAGTTCATACATTGCATACATGTTCATGATTACAGTGTGGAATGTACAAACAGAAATCCAACCCAAACTAGTTTAATCAAGAAAAGGACTCATTGGAAGGACATGAGTTTGCAGAAATGAAGAGAAAGATGAAGGGTAGTTTTGGGGACCTTAGGGACTAGAACCAACAGTGCTGTGTGTTGCACAGACCTTATTCACATCTGTTAGTGATTTCTCTCTGGGAGTTAACATTAAGATAATGGTGGAGGTACTGAGTAGTGAGAAGGATGAATGAGTATGGAGTGGGCTTGCCTGGGTCGTATATGACCAAATAAGGAGATTAAGTGAATGAACAAGCTTGGTCTTAGTGCTTTTGGCCCAAACTGTGAGATTTATGAGAAGACATCCCTCCAGATTGACCCTAATTGTTTTCTATAGCTCCTGCAGACCCACAGGGGCAGCCTCACTTTTCCTTTTGCAGATGGACAGAAGAGTCAGAATGCTATGGTCTGAATGTTTGTGTCGCCAAATTCATATGTTAAAATCCTTACCTCTGAGGTGATGGTATTAGGAGATGGGGCCTTTTAGGGGTTATTAGGTTAATTAATCATACATTGGATAAGTGCCTTTATAAAAGAGACCCCAGAGAGCTAGCTTGGCCCTTCTTCCATGTGAAGACACAGTGAGAAGTCACCATCTATGAACCAGGAAATGGGCCCTCACCAGACATCGAATCTGCTGGTGTCTTGATCTTAATCTTGGACTTCTCGGCCTCCAGAGCTGTGAGCAGTAAATTTCTGTTGTTTATAAGCCACCTAGTCTAAGGTATTACATTTTGTTTTAGCAGCTCAAAGGGACTAAGACAAGAGAGTCAGAAGGACAAGTAACAGAGAGCTCAGAGCTGGAGCTGGAGATGGCTGGTTATGATGGTGGAAGCAGGGAGCAGGGTGGGTGAATGGCCAAGCCACTCCAAGGATTATAGTTCTTGACTCCTAATTCTGGTTTAGGCATGGCACATTGGAAGTTGAGCCTTTTAATTGACATAAGTTGATAAAAATGTCCTTGTAGCAGGAGCAATGAGATCACTGGAAAGGACTTGGAAGAATAACTGAAGAAGCAGGTAATGAGAGACACATGAATCTGTGAGTCTATGACTGATGATAAGAAACATCTGCCTACCAGAGGTAATGTGAATATTTAACATTGTGAATCCATAAATATTTAACTACATTCAAATATTTAGCTACTAAAATTGCCTGTCTAAAAAAATGAGATTTTCTGAATACAGGGCCATTTTTCTCAAGGCACAGTGTAGTCTAAGCAATTCATTAAAAAAATCATTTTTGACAACTTACCATCGATTACAGAGTGCAGCCTGGTGCGTGGTGGGATCCCATCTGATACACTGATCAGAGAGAGTGTAATAAAAGCCCTGATCTGGCTATCTCTCATCACACATAGGATGTCAGAAAACTGCTCCTGGTTTCTTGACATTTATAGATCATATCCTTCCCTGGCTTTCCCTAGGGCATCTTGTGAGACTCTCCTCTGAGCAAAATTATTGTGCCACAGTGTAGAAAATATATGCACTAAGGAAATGGTTAACAACAACAAACCAAATAATAGCTAACAGTGGGAGTTGAACTTGTGAAGGAGGAGGAGCGGAAGGCAAATCTCCAGGACCTTTGGCTGCAGACACATCCTCAGGCAAATTAATGCGTGGAAATGGAGGACGTGGGACTTAATCCTCCGGAACCATCTGTACCCCGTGTCCTTAGGAAAGCCCAACCCCAGGGCTCCAGTTCTTCAGTCTGAAGATTGCTGCTCTTCACACATTTTTTGTCTCTCCAATTCTTATCTGCCTCTGAAGCACATTTTTCTCTCTCAACACTTTCTCTACCTGCCAAGCAAAAAGAAGGGGCCTCGGTAGGCCTCTACCTACCCGGTCCTTATCAATTCCATCACCATTGCCGAAGTCTTTACCACCTCCACTTCCATTCCCATCACAGCCTCCTTGATTTCCAAACTACGGTTGTCCACTTTAAGCACTTCCTTCTCTATTACTTGATAAATGATTAAATGATTATCCAACATGGACTTTGGTTCTGTCTGCTACCTTAGAGAGGCCCAAGGAGTTAATGCCCTTTGACGACATGGAAGAGACACATGTGTGTAAGTGTATCGGCAAAGGGGCGTTTATGACATCAGCAGTATTGTTACTGGAAAGGGGCCCCAATCCAGACCCCAAGATAGGGTTCTTGGATCTCACGCAAGAAAGAATTTGAGGCTAGTCCATAGAGCAAAGTGAAAGCAAGTTTATTAAGAAAGTAAAGGAAATAAAGAAATTTCTTTGTTCTCCCTCCCTCCCTCCCTCCCTCCTTCCCTCCTTCCCACCTTCCTTCCTTCCTTCCTTCCTTCCTTCCTTCCTTCCTTCCTTCCTTCCTTCCTTCCTTCCTTCCTTCTTTCCTTCCTTCCTTCTCTGTCTCTCTCTCTGTCTCTCTCTCTCTCTCTCTCGACAAGGTCTTCTGCTGCTGCCTAGGCTGGAGTGCACTGGTACGATCACAGCTCACTGTAGCCTCTACCTCTGGGGCTTGGGTGATTCTTCCACCTCAGCTTCCCAAGTAGCTGGGACTACAGGTACACACCACCACACCCTAATTTTTGTATTTTTTGTAGACGTGGGATTTCGCCATGTTGCCCAGGCTGGTCTGGAACTCCTGGGCTCAAGTGATCTGCCTGCCTCGGCCTCCCAAAGTGCTGAGATTACAGGCATGAGCCACCATGCCTAGCCCTAACTTTTCTTTAAAGAAGCAGAAATAAAAGTACAGACAAAGAAAAAATGTAAAATACACTAAACTATTGATAATGTAAATTATCTCTGGAGGGAAGGACTCTGGGGGAATTTTTCTTTTTAAAATACTTGTATGGCCGAGTGTAGTGGCTCATGCCTGTAATCCCAGCACTTTGGGAGGCCGAGGTGGGTGGATCACCTGAGGTCGGGAGTTCGAGACCAGCCTGACCAACATGGAGAAACCCCATCTCTACTAAAAATGCAAAATTAGCCAGGCATGGTGGCACATGCTTGTTATCCCAGCTACTCAGGAGGCCGAGGCAGGAGAATCGCTTGAACCCGAGAGGCGGGGGTTGCAGTGAGCTGAGATCACGCCATTGCACTCCAGCCTGGGCAACAAGAGAGAAACTCCGTCTAAAAATAAATAAATAAATAAATAAATAAATAAAATACTTGTATAATATTTGATTTTTTTTGTTAGCATAAAAGACAAAAACTCTTCCTTAAGGCATCTGCCCTAGTTACCCCCCTCAGCTCCTTAGCACATTGTACGTTTTTAAGTCCTTATTTCAACCTTGGTTGTTTCACATATTAGTCGTCTCTCCTGAAATGTAAACTCCTTGCACCCAGGATTTGTGTGACTTATTTTTGTATAAGGCTGACCATATTAAATTGCCAATATCTGACCTGTTTCCTCCTATAAAAACAGCAGTTCAACAGAGTCTAGCCTGCTGTCTCCTCAGCACTCAGCACCGAGCCAGGCTCTTGACTGAACTGACTTGAATAGATTTTACGTTGGTATTTGTTGTTTAGAAATAGGCTGGTTTTCTGTCTCACACGAACATCCTTAAATTTATTCACAGTGTTAATACAATTTGCAGGGTAATTTATACTTGCATTTTGTAAATATAGTTCTGGTGTGTGTATAGTGGGACGATTATTGATGTGTTTGTGCAGGGAGAAAGAGATTGAAAATGGAACTTCAAGATGAATTCTAGAAGCAGCACCGCCTCTGACTGTGAGGAAAAATAGGTAAACCTTCAATTCTTTCTGGTTCTTGATTTCTTTTTAAGACTTGTCAGCTAAAGAAAGTGAGGAGGCTTGAACCAAGGCCAGTGTAATTTTTTCTACCTGAAGGAAGCCTTCAAACTGCCTGGCTCTGAGAGAGAACGCTGACGGTGGGGTTGGATGGGGCTGACTGTCAGCATGTGACTTCTTTAAGGACAGCCCATTTGTCTGGAGGAATTATCCATATTTCGTGGGTAAGGATTTGTCCTTTCTTTTCTTCATTACAAACAGGTATGATATTAGACTTTAGTGATTGAACTCTGGCCTCAAATTTTCCCCAGGCTCAGATAAGAGTTCTCTTTTTGAACATAGGAGGTCAGTTTGCTGTTAGAGAAAAAAATTAACTATGCAAACTTGGGAACCTAGACAACAGCCCTCCTTTTTAAAGAAATCTCTCTCTCTCTCTCCTCCTTCTCTCTCTCTCTCTCTCTCTCTGTGTGTGTGTGTGTGTGTGTAATTTCAACTTTTATTTTAGATTCAGGAGTACATAAGCAGGTTTGTTACATGGGTTATTGTATGATGCTGAGGTTTGGGGTGTGATTGAATCCATCACACAGGTAGTGAGCACAGCACTCAATAGGTAGTTTTTCAAGCCTTGCCTCCTCCCTCCCTCCTCCTTCTTGTAGTCCTGGGTGTCTATTGTTCCCATCTTTATGTCCATGTGTACCAAATGTTTAGCTCCCATTTATAAGTGAGAATATGCAAAATTCGGTTTTCTGTTTCTGTGCTAATTTGCTTAGGATAATGGCCTCTAGCTGCATCCATGTTGCTGCAAAGGACATGATTTAGTTCTTTTTCATGGCTGTATAGTATCCCATGGTGTATATGTACTACATTTTCTTTATCCAATCCACCATTGATGGGCACTTCAGTTGATTCTCTGTCTTTGTGACTGTGAATAGCACTGTGATGAACATACGACTACATGTGGGTTTTTTTGGAAGAGTGGTTTATTTTCCTTTGGATATGCACCCAGTAATGGGATTGCGGGGTCGAATGGTTGTTCCATTTTTAGTTCTTTGAGAAATCTCCAAACTGCTTTCCACATTGGTTGAACTAATTTACGTTTCCACCAACAGTGTAAAAGGGTTCCCGTTTTTCCCCAGCCTTGCCAACATCTGTTATTTTTTGACTTTTTAATAATAGCCAAGGAATGTGTGCGTTTGAAGAAGAGATTGCCACTTCTCACAGATGGTGCATTCTCCTTTGAGAGAAAAGCCTGAGACATACACCCATGGATCTGAGGCACTAGAGGGGTGGGAGAAGAGGGCAGGTCCTTGATCTCTTCCACCTGCTGTGCCTGGACAGCCTGTCTCTCCGCCAGCCCTGGCAGGAGGCCAGCCTTGCCCAGAATGAGCCAGGTAGGGTCAAAGCTGAGAAATAGAATGGTCGTTGAGCTTGGAAGTGGCATCGTAAGGTTTTTTAAGTAACTTAAAATCAGAGTTCATTAGAAAATTGGAGTCAGAGGGATCTTACAGATTGTCTTGTTTCCTAAGGTTCTGTAGGATATTTTTAGGTGTTGAGAAACAAGGGAGGAGGCGTTCTAGGGTCACGGCAGTTTGGGAAAAGCTGATTTAGCAGATGCTGCTGGTGCTCTGCTGTATCCCTCTAGTCTTACTGCTTCAGTGCAAGAGGCTGACGTCCAGGAGCTCGAGTCTGAATCTTTTTGTCTAGAGTCCTTTCTGAAGCCATGGAGGGCTGTTCTGTCCTCAAATAATGGGCCAAGAGTGCCAGGAGCTTGACACTCACCACAAGCTGTCCTCAGCCTATGACTGGCAGGAGGTGGTGTATAAACACCCCAGCTCCCCCACCCTTTAGGTGTGATCACTGAACTGTGTCCTATTCTAGCTTCTAGAATTTCTGCAGTGGGATTGTGAGCTGGTTGTCCCAAGGGCAGCTAACTTGATTACGTATCCTGTAAGACTGACTTTCCTTCCTGATTTCCTTACTGTTTTCCCTTCACTTCCCAAACAAACTATTTGTACTCAAATCCTTGGCTCAGTGTCTGCTTCGGGAGCCCAAAGTGAGATCGTGGGTAAAGAAAACTGAACAGATTTCTTTACCACAGAACTTTGCAGATCCTTTAACATGCTAATGTGTTTTGTGAATATCCAAAAGAGGGATTAAGTCTGCAGCATGTCCCAAATATTTGACTACAAAACCATATTTTTTCCCCACAGATATCTCTTGACATCAGTATTCCAAGCAAAATATTTTGGGAGACATTCTCTTTATTTCACTGATGAAAACGTTGTCGATCTCTACATTTTACTGACCAGAGGACTAGTTGCAGGAAAGTCAAAGACTTCTCTCAAGTGTCACAGCCAGGAATGACAGAATTATGGTTAGAATCTTGGTTTCCTGATTACCTGGTCCTCTTATCTCTTCACTACACCATTTTGCATCTGCACATCATTACAGGGCAGCCCAGGGTCAAAGTTCTGAAGCCAAAAAACACAGAATTGGGAGTTAGGTCCCAGGGATTCTGTCTGGTCTCCATCGCCAGCCAGCTGTGCCTCTCTGCTCAGCCGTTTATAATAATCCTTTGCTTCCCCCCTCTTCATCTATTACCAGAGAGTTAAGTTAGCCTTTTTTCTTGTGGTAAAATATGCATAATATAAAATTTACCAGCCGGGCTTGGTAGCTCATGCCTGTAATCCCAGCAGTTTGGGAGACCAAGGGGGCCAGATCACCTGAGGCCAGGAGTTCAAGACTAGCTTGGCCAACAGTGAAACCCCATCTCTACTAAAAATACAAAAATCAGCAGAGCATGGTGGTGTGGTCCTGTAATCCCAGCTACTTGGGATGCTGAGGCAGGAGAATCACATGAACCTGGGAGGTGGAGTTTGCAATGAGCTGAGATTACACCACTGTACTCCAGCTTGCCTGGGTGACAGAGCAAGACTTTGTCTCAAAAAGATAAAAATAAAAATAAATAAAAGTTACCATTTATATCACTTTTAGGTGTACAGTTCAGTGGCATTAATTACATTCACACTGTTGTGCTACCATCACTACCATCCATCTTCAGAACTTGTTTATCTTCCCAGACTGAAACTTCATACCCATCAGACAATAACTCCTCACTCTCCTTTCTCCCCAGCTCCTGGCAACCACCCTTCTACTTTCTGTCTGTATGAATCTGACTATGCGAGGTACCTCATTGTATTAGTTTGTTCTCTCATGGCTATAAAAAAAATACCTGAGACTGGGTAATTTATAAAGAAAAGAGGTTTAATTGGCTCATGGTTCTGCAGGCCGTACAGGAAGCATGGCAGCACTGCTTGGCTTCTGGGAAGGCCTCAGGAAACTTACAGTCATGGTAGAAGGGGAAACGGGAGCAGGCACTTCACACGGCCAGAGCAGGAAGAAGAGAGATTGAGGTGGAAGGTGCCACACACTTTTAAACAATCAGATTTCACAAGAACTCACTACCACAAGAACAGCACCAAGAGGATGGTGCTAAACTGCTCATGAGAAAACCACCCCTATGATCCAATCATCTCCCACCAGGTCCCATCTTCAACACCAGGGATTACAATTCAATAGGAGATTTGATGGGGACACAGATCCAAACCATATCACTCATAGAAGTAGAATCATACAATATTTGTCCTTTGTGTCTGGCTTATTTCACTTAGTATAATGTTTTCAAGGTTCATTCATGTTGTAAAATGTGTCAGAATTTCCCTTAAGGCTGAATACTATTCCACTGTATGTGTATACCACATTTTGTGTATCCATTCATCCTTCAATGAACATTTGGGTCGTTTCTACCTTCTGGCTACCATGAAATAATGCTGCCAGGAAGACTGGTGTACAAATATCTATTCTGGTACCTGCGTTCAGTTCTTTTGTGTATATATGAAGAAGTGGGATTGCTGTGTATATACAGAATCATATGATGGGTCTATGTTTATTTTTTTTGAGGAACTGCTGTACTTTTTTCCATAATGGCTGTACCATTTTACATTTCTATCAGCAGTGCACAAAGGTTCCAATTTTCCTCATCCTCACCAATACTTACTATTTTCTGTTTTTTTTTATTTTTCATTTTTATTTTTTTGTTGTTGTTTTTAAATAATAGCCCTCCAAGTGGGTGTGAAGCGGTATCTCATTATGGTTTTGATTTACATATCTCTAATAATTAGTGAAGTTTTGGTCAGGTACGGTGGCTCACGCCTGTAATCCCAGCACTTTGGGAGGCCGAGGTGGGCGGATCACCTGAGGCTGGGAGTTTGAGACCAGCATGACCAACCTGGAGAAACCCATCTCCACTAAAAATACAAAATTATCCAGGCATGGTGGGGCATGCCTGTAATCCCAGCTACTTGGGAGGTTGAAGCAGGAGAATTGCTTGAACCTGGGAGGCGGAAGTTGCAGTGAGCCAAGATCGTGCCATTGCACTCCAGCCTGGGCAACAAGAGGGAAACTCTGTCTCAAAAAAAATTTAATAATAATTAGTGAGGTTTGAACATCTTTTTGCATGTTTATTGGTTATCTGTATATCTTCTTTGGAGAAATGTCTCTTCAAGTCCTTTGCCCATTTTTAAATTGGGCTTTTTTTGTTGGGTTGTAGGAGTTATTTTTTAATATGCTTTGGATGTTAATCTCTGTTAACTGACTTTTAAAAAACATTTTTACAAATTTCTTTATTCTCTTATTTATTGGAAGACAGCTGGATTCTTAGATTTGCTTCTCTATTTAGTCTTTTATGATTTCACACATCAAAACCCCCCTTGGAAAACTCTGTTGGACACTTGTGAAAGAATGAGTGTGAAACAGAGAAATTAACATCTTAGTTTACTATAAAAATAGTTTTGATCTCATGAACCCTTTCAAGAGTCTTAGGAACCCCCCAGGTTCCCTGACCACACTTTAACAACCACTGTGTTAGCTGACTTTTAAAGGCTTCTTCTTGTCTGAAAATCTACACATCTTAAAATCCCACCAACGGTAACTCAATAGACCTTATGCTATACCGTAGGTAGCCTAGAACCTGGCCACTCAAAATTTACATTCCAGATGGCAGCATCAGCATCACCTGGGAGCTCGTTAGAAATGCAGACCCTTGGGCCTTACCCCAGACCTCCCGAGTCAGAGTCAGCCTTGAACAAGCTCCCAGGTGACTCATATAATGCCGACGCCTGAGAAGCACTGCTCGAGAACACAGCGTGGCTGTGTATGATAGAAGAGGAATCAGGGATTTTTTTTTCTTCAATTTTTGGTTCCAGAATGATCCCATCCTGGCATTCTTGCACTTTCTACTATTAAAAAGTAAGACCAAACTGTGCAGTTCTGATGGTGCAGGTCACGAGTGTATGGCCCTTCTTAACCCTGACATGCTGAGACGGATGTTTCTCTAGGGTTGAATCAGATCAATCCATATGTCTATATCTTTTTCTATCTATTTCTCTTCTCTCTGCTCCAAAAATAAATGTGGCCAGTGGCTGTACCTTCTGTTTCTTTCCAGAAAAAAAAGGGAACAGATTCCCATGTTGCTTTTCAGTGATCCATCTGACACAGTGCTTGATTTCTTAGCTGCTCTGTGTAAACTGCTTGTAGGCAATTCTCTTCTTAACCTCCAACTGGGGCTTTGTGGAGCTGAGGTGGTTATTATCTCGGCAAGTTAGTGACATCAATCCATCCTTTCTCCTGTGGGACTGTTTGCCTTTAATGAGCACACTCCCCGAGTGTCCACTTCTGAGCCCCTGGGGCAGGGGCAGTAGCCAAGGATGAGAACTACCCATCCCGCTCTGCACAGGAACCTTTGAATCAATGACACCTGTTCACTACACCCTTCATCTGATCGTTAGCCTTGAAACATACTCTTGGCTCAGGTAGATTTCTGGAAATGACAATAATGCACAAAATACTCATCCTGATAGACACAGACATACAGCCCCTGATAGAATATGGGGCTGGCTGCTTATTATTGTGTTCCCTCATGGCAAGTCTTGCTTTTAATGGCTTACTGAACTCATCCCCTATTCAGTCTAAGTTGTCTTCTAATGATGTGAACGTTATCTTTGTTTATACTTATTTGCATTACTTACAGCACTCAGGTAGCAGGAACTTCAAACTAAAATGCATAGTTTCTCACCATTCCTTAGCAGGACCAAAAAGAAGGAAGTGGGAGGGGGGCATCTACATGTAAAATGATATTCAGCATTAGTCAAAAATCTCAGTCTATTGCCTGTGATGCTCTCACGGAGTGACTTCAGGGACAGGGGAAATGAGGACATGTGCAGAGGATGTGGTGTTTGACTGGCCAACATCCATTCTTCTCCCTTTGATTAGAGTAAGCCTATTGCAATTATTCTGTCCCCTTGCTTGTGGTTGATTCTGGAAGGACACATGATGAAATGAGGAATGCAGGGATGTCTCAGGGTAAAGTGAAGGCGGGAAGATTCTGAGAGGTATCTATTTCTAAGAAAAGGTGTTTCCTTTTTCCCCTTAACCTTGTTAGATTGGGGAGTGATGCCTGGAGTCCTCCTGTCATATTGCTGCAAGACTGAGAACGAAACCAGCACTGAGGGGTGCAGAGGAAAGAGACAGAAGGACCTGGGACCCGCTGACATTGCTGAGCTGGGGGATCAACAAACCCTGAGATCCTGATCCGTTTTGTGAGACAGTTAATTTCCTCATTGTTTAAGTCAGTGTCAGTTAGGATTTTTGTTTCCAGTAGCCAAAAGCATCCTAAGAGACACAGAGGGAAATTACCGACAGTTTCCCAATATTTTAGTCCTTTGGGTTTATTTAGCTTACAGTGCTGTAAGTTCATGGAAGAAAACAGATCTATATTCCAAAGTGCACGGTACAAACACATTCCAAAGCTGTATATAAATTAAATATAACTTTTAATGTTTACTTACATTGTAGCTGACCTACCCCCATGACTTTTTTTTTTCTAACACAGATAATTAAAAGCTGGCTATTGGCTGGGCGCGGTGGCTCTTGTCTGTAACCCCAGCACTTTGGGAGGCCGAGGCAGGCGGATCACGAGGTCAGGAGATCAAGACCATCCTGGCTAACACGGTGAAACCCCATCTCTAATAAAATACAAAAAATTAGCTGTGCATGGCGGCAGGTGCCTGTTGTCCCAGCTACTCAGGAGGCTGAGGCAGAAGCATGACGTGAACCCGGGAGGCGGAGGCTGCAGTGAGCCAAGATCACATCACTGCACTCCAGCCTGGGCAACAGTGTGAGACTCCATCTCAAAAAATAAAAAGCTGGCCACTGAACTGTGCATCTTTTGGGTATAGTGGGGTAACCCTGTGTGCAGTGTTTTCCATCTCAGTCTATTCCTTTTGAGCTTGGTTGTGGGTCCATCTATGATATGGGCTCACAGCCCATAATGTGGGCTTAAGGATCTTAAAATTACATGTTTCAATTCCATTAGTGTGGAGGTAGGATAAAATTGATTTGTAAAGGGAACGCCTTTAAAATGAAGTTCTAATTATTTTCTGAATAATTGATTCATGTATATGGTACCTAATTTAAAGCCACAAAAGGGTATACAGTAAAAAGAAAATCTTCTTATCCCTGGCTCCAGTCACGCAGTTCCCTTTCCTCGAGGCAATCACTGATACTGTTTATGAAAGGAAAACCTATCTCCTCAATCCACTCAGGCCTCGGGTCAACCCAGGACATGGGCATGGGGGGTACCTATGATATTCTGGAGAAGGTGGATTGGGCCATAGACCAAGACTCACTAAAATAGTGCTCTGGTCTTGTCTTGAGAGAACAGCTGAGCCACTGCACTTAAGGAGTTCATCTGGATCTCTTAGGCCTCTGTAGCCTCACCTGTGGAACGGGGATAATAAAGCCTAGTTTACTCTTCTCATGAGGTTAGATTTTACATGCGATGGAACAGTGAAAGTTCTCTGGAAAAATGAAAAACAATAGCAGTTGCATGCAGACCAGTGAAACTAGTTTACCTCATTAGGGTCCAAAAATTGGATAAATATTTTCTTTCACATATTTAGAATTCTGTTTAATGTTTCAATAATTTCTGCCTGAGCTAAGATATAAATGTAAAAATAAAGGATTATGGAACCTATTGTCACTAGGCTGTAAATTAGTTGGCTCCACTATTTTTGACCCCTTCTGAGGTACAGGAAGCTTTAGGATTTAGGTAGATTGTTTTTCCACCCTAGGCATTGAATGTTTTTGCTGGCACTTCAGTGCAGGGGTAAAAAATGGAGAAGCAGGACCCAGTTTGCACAATTCCTAGCTGGTGACTGTGGTGGCTTCCAGAATAGTATGGTGGCCATGGTGGGTCAACCTGATGGGGAGGGTAAGCTCCTGCAGTCAGTTCCCTGGTCCTGGACTCTGGGGTGCCTTTCCAGGTGTGTAGGCAGTGCATGTATGCCTGGCAGTGTGCTGGGGTCAGCAAAGCAGGCACCACTCAGAGGCAAGGTGGTGGCATCAGGACTCCTCATGCTAGGCCTGAATTCTTACTAAAGGAGCAAGCCATCATTGCAGAGAAATTACAACCCAGCCTCTGTTTAAACAGGGGGCTTTTAGGCAGAGCTGCGGGCAGCTGAGTGGGAAAGCACCCAGCGCCTCCAGGGCTTAGCTCGGTTGGGTAAATGAGGGTTGACTAGCTGGGAAAAAGCCAGCATTGTGAGGGGCCAACTGTAGCCTGCTGCGGGAGACCCACGAGTGGAACGGGATCCTGTCAGAACGGTGTGTATTTATTCTGGCAGCTTCCTCAGTAAAGCCATGCTAAGCCCCATCTGGGATACTGTCAGGTATGAAAGGGCGCTTCATCTTCTGCAAGGCGCCTTTCAGCGGCCTCCAGGCATTTGCGGTTAATCTGTTTAGATTGAGAGCTGGGCGGAGACACTGCCCCTTTGTGGAGGGCTGCTGTGGCTGAGAGAGGCTCTGATTCTTTTCTGTTTTATTTCTTTTTTTCCCTCTGAAAACCAGGCCTCTCTGAATTAGGACTCAAGCTACTGCCCTAGGATTGGGCCAAGAATTTGTGGTAGCCATGGCAACAGCACCTTCTCCTACCTGAGCAGGATTTTCCTCAGCCTTCAGGTGCGTTCTGCACTCCCACCCCAGGTCTCTGTGGGTGAGCCCCTTTGTGCTCAGGTGGTCACTTCTGGAATGAGGGGTGCCACTGTCCCCACTGACAGTGTCATTCCTGTTGCTTCCTACTGTCCCCTACCCAGGTCCAACCCCAACGTATTTGTGAATTTGGCAAAATTGGATTTTGATTCTTTACCACCTGTATCACATTTTTCCTTTCCATTTCAAGGAAAACTCGCAAAGTGTTTAGGAAATCAGGAAGCAATTAGGTACAAGACTCTGGAATGAAGGTTTCTGAGTTTGACTGGGAGCTTCTACATTTCCCAAGTACAGTACATGTGTTTGGGCAAGGCGCTTAGTCCCTCAGTTTTCTGATCTATAAAAGGGGATGAACAGTGCTTTCCTCCTTGGACTCAGGGAGAATGAAATCAGGATAATGTGTGCAAAGTTTTTGGCATGCAGCCTGGCCCATAGTAAGAACTCACAAATAGGATATTAGCCATTGTTAGTGTTAGAAGCTATGCACAACTCTTTTAGGCTGAAGCAATACAGGAGGCAGCCGGCAGAGGCAGATACCTGAGGCCTTATGGCTTAGTCCATCCTGTCCATGTGACGGGCACACCCAGCTCCTTCTAACTCTCACTGCGGTTTCTAGCCTATTTCTGGCTACTGGGTCATCAGCTGCTCTCACAACTGCGTTGCAGCCCACAGTCTCCGTGCCTCCATCTTGGTTTGAGTTAAGCTGGTTAACTGCAGCTGTTTCCTGAATTCACCCTTACCTCTTTTTCTAAAAATTATCAATCAGATTCAGAGTGGTTGTTGCTTAGTTTTGTCATTACTTTCCAAATTTATTCTTATACCTATATTATATATACAAGCATTATCTATGGAGTATGACTTCATAGCAACATTCTCAACCCTGCGTGTAATCATTGTTTGCTTATTTTTGTTCTAATTTGGTACGTATGCGTTAAGCCCAGTCTTCTCTGGGTTGGGTTCTGGTTGAAGAAGTTATCAATGGGATTAGGGATGGGGCTGATTGACTCAGTGGCAGAAGTCATGATGTCTTTCATCACTGAAGGCTTTCAGCAGTCAGGAGCTGTGTCCAGTTTATGCCTTTCTCACTGCTTTATATGTTCTCCTTTTAAGATTAACTCAAAGGAGTGGCAAACTTTGAATCACCAAATTCTTTCCTGCTGCCAGTGAGAGTTAAGGATAATTACACAGACATTTGACATTTGCTTCAGAGAAGGAAATGTTCAATGTTAATAATTAAATGAACCTTTTATTTTTTTCCTCGAATCTTGCTGTGTTTCATGAAAGGAACCCACATGGTGATGGCTTATACATTTATGAATTATATTCTAAGAACAAATACATACTTCATTTCTCTGTAAGGGGAAGATCATCTAGAGGATATGAAGATGATGCAGATGCAGGCTGGGGAAGGGTTTAGGTCCTCTCACCTGGAAAGAGGGGTAAATAACAGGATGCCTCAGAGGGTGTTAAGGGGATGAAATTACTTAATACACAAAAAGCACTTATCAGTGTGCCTTGGACATAGCAAGTGCTCAGTAAATGGTGGTGGTTATTAACACAGGTGCGTTCCTCCGTCTGAGTCCTGATGCTATTGGCCACTTATACCCTGAATTGCACTTTATTTTTATGGCCAGTAGCCAAGCAAAGAGACTGACACTTAGCTGGAAAATACAATTATCTGTAAAAGCTGTGTGGCCATTCTGGGGTTTATAAGGAGGAAGATGTGTGTAAGATGCCTAGAATTACAATTTGTTGAGTCAAATAATAGCTGAGCCAGCAAGGGTCTTTGACACCATTTAGTGAATTGTTTTATAAATGAAGGTCCAAGAAAGTGAAGCAAAAGACCCGAGATTTTCCAGCAAGTAGTGGCATACCACAGTAGAAGCTGGCTCTTCAGACTCCCAGACCAGCGTCTACCCTATTCTACAAGGGTACCATTCTCAACACTGGGCCAATATCATTGGCATGAGCCAGAGGAGGTGGTGTGGGATTGGGGGGTGGGGACACAGTCCCTAATATTACTTCCACCCTAGGCCAAAGAAGAGAAGGGATGCTGTTTCACTAGAGGTCCAGTTTCTCCAGAGCAGTGATTCCCAATCTTTTTGAGAATGAGGAATACTTTTTTTTTCTTTTTTTTGAGACGTCTCACTCTGTCACCCAGGCTGAAGTGCAATGGCACGATCTCAGCTCACTGCAACCTCCACCTCCTGGGTTCAAGTGATTCTCCTGACTCAGCCTCCCAAATAGCTGGGACTACAGGTGCAGGCCACCACACCCGGCTAATTTTTTTATTTTTAGTAAAGATGGGATTTCACCATGTTAGCCAGGCTAGTCTCGAACTCCTGACCTCAGGTGATCTGCCTGCCTCAGCCTCTCAAAGTGCTGGGATTACAGGCATGAACCACTGCGCCCAGCCTGAGAATGAGGAATACTTTCTTACATTGATAAATTTCATTGATCTTTCTCCCCATTTCCAGCATGATATAGCAGCTATTGACTTGATATTCAGCGTTAGAGAAAATGTATAATAATACAATACCAGCCACTGTAACTTGCCAGCACTTTACAGTGAAGATGTACATGCATTTGAAAAGTGGTTTACCTATATTATTTATTCAGACTACCAATGATGCTTGGATGGCATTTAGATTTGTGAGCAGCTTGCAATAACGTCATTACCTCACTAGATGACTTTCCCATCCACTGCCATGAAGGGCTGTTGGTTTCCTTTACTTTCTGAGAGTTACGAAAGGGGGATAATAACATAGGGATAGGTAGCAAAAATAAAGAGGAGCAGAAGGCTAAACCATTCTGGTCCTTTTTCTAAAATGGTCCAAGGCTAAGCTGTCAGCTACAAGGAACAAGGCTTGAGTAGAAAAAAAAAACATGAAAACAAAGCTCTTTCTTGTTCTTTCATATAAATGCAATGGTGAATTGATACCCAATTTGGAATGTTGGCTGAAATAGTCTGAGAGCCAAAGTATTTGGGGGCAGTTATGGTTCATTAACTGCAGTGAAAAACACAGAGAGACAGTCAAAGCTGAAGGTTCAGCAGCCAGGCCTGTGCATTTTCTGATATGAGATACGTGTAACAGAAACAGATGGTATTTATTGCAAAATTCGGACTCCATTTTGTCTATCCCAGGGAAGAGCTGGGAGGTGTGGAGAGAGGGGTTTCTGACGGGCATAGACATCGGCTCCTTGAAGTAGTTTTGGGGCTGGTCTGGGCCTGTGGACAAGGACTACTGAGTAAATAGAGTAAGAACTCCCCACTCCTGGGTGAGCCTCCGCGCTGGAGTCTCTTGAGAAGATGGTGGGTGGGACTTCCGGTTACTGCAGCATGAGAGGTCAGTGATTCCTCTTCACAAAACAAGCAGAAAACTAGAATAAAATTGTCAAGAATAACCATTTCAAAGCACTGTAAATTGACCAAAGGCGGACAACAAATTGTGAAGCTTTTATTCCTGAAAAACTGCTGGAGCTTCGGGTAAGAACAGCAGGAGTCTTTGGCCTTCTTGCCTGGAGCTGCTCCATCTTCTCCCACCAGCCCAGCTGGCCAGAACTGGAGCTTTAAAAGCGCAGGGCTGGCCATGAAAATGAGCAATTTGCTGCCAGGAGGGATGGACTCACTTCGGTGTGTGTGTGTGTGTGTGTGTGTGTGTGTGTGTGTGTAAACCTGTGGCTTTGCTGGCTAAATGTGGAAGACTCAATTGGGAGAGAATGAGGAAAATCTGTGACTTTGCTAGCCCAAGATTGTGTTCTTAGTTGGGGCGGGCTGTGGACCAGCAGGAAATTTAATGGGGAGATCCCGGAAATAAAAGAGTGCCACAAAAGAGCAGAGATAAATCCTCTACATATTCCTGGCTGACTGGAAGATTGTGTTGCATAGGGGAGACCCAAGAGGGCCCAGGGAGACTGAAAACCAAGAAGAACTGAGAACTGGCTGCAACTTTCAATGTGTTCCCCAACTTTCACACAGACCAATTGGTAGAAGGATGGAGACCTCATCAGATGACCCCAGTGCACTTTCCACTGAACCATATGTCAAAGACACTGGAGAAACGTGAGGTCATGAAGTGATACTGGATTCCAGTTGAGTGACATGTTATTTCATGTGCTTCCATAGCTATATTGTTGCGGCAGTGTGGCTTAGTAGGAACACAGGTTTGCATTAGACAGAATGGGGTTTTAATCCCAGCTCTCTCTCTTACTATTTGTGTGAATTTGACGAGTTATGCAGCCTCTCTATATCTTAGTCAATCCTTGTAAAATTCCAGTGAAGTTGGCATTATTACCATCCTCATGTTCTAAAATGCAGTGGCATGGAGACTTTTTAATATGTAAAATCTTTTTTTTGCAAGGACTAAAAATTATAATTGCTATGAAGGATATACCACATGGTAGGTGCTTAATAATTTTTTAAGTTTGTTATTGTTGTTATTGCTGATGATGCAGAAAAAGAACTAGAGCCAAGCTGATAAACGCAGAGAGCTTATCCCCCCAGAGAGTCACCAAGAAAATCATAAGATGCTGGCATTAATGCTATAGTGGGTGAGACCTCTACATGGGCTCTGTATTGGTTTTTTATTGCTGCCGTAACCAATTGTCACAAATTTAGTGGCTTAAAACAACACAAAGTTTCATTTCATAGCTCTGTGGGTGAGAAGTTTAGGTAGAGTGTGTGGCCTCATTGAGCTCTCTGCTTCGAGGCTAAAATTAAGATGTGAGTAAGGCTGAGTTCCTTTCTGGAATCTCCATGTCTGAACCCAGCTCTAGGCTCGTTCAGGTTGTTGGCTAAATCAAGTTCCTTGCAGTTGTGTGATGGGGTCCCTGGTTTCCTGCTGGCCTGTCAGAGGCTGATCCTTGCTCCTCAGTGCTGCTTGAATTCCTTCTTGTATTTTCCATGTGGCCCTTCTCCAGCAGCAGGGCATCTTGTTCCTCTCATGCTCAGGATTTCTCCAACTTTTCCTTGTGCTGAATCTCCCTGACTCATGTGGGCCCACTGGATAAACCAGGCTAATTGCTGTATTTTATAGTCCATGAGCTGAATCACAGCTGCAAAGGCCCCTATTCACAGGTTCCAGGAATTAGGGCATGGACATTTTTGTGGAGCCGGGGGCGGGGGAGTACATTCTGCCTACGACGACCTCTGAAGGAAGAACAGGTTATAGGCCAGTTCTTGGGATAGGAAGACACATTCAGATGAAACCAGGAGCGTCTAGACTTTAGGGAATGTGAAAATGTGTAGATTTGTGTCAGTGAGGCTGTCTCTAATGGAGATCTGTTATTTTTGTCCACTCAACATTCCTTTCTTTGGGAGAGATGCCCTTTCTTCATTCTTTGTGGTTTTTATGGGGCTGCCAAATACAGGATTCCATCTACTTGGCGCAGGGATAGACTCATGGCCTCAAATGGTCCAATTGTATCACCATCACCTCTCCCAGGAATCTGCTCCTGAGTGGAGACACACAGGCACTGGAGGTGATTGCAGTGGAATGATGGTATGTCAGCATCCTAGGGAGGGGTCCCTGAGTCCTGTTTTTGAGTTCATGGGAGCAGCCTTCATTTAGTTCTTTCTGGGAGCTGGTTGTTCAGCTCTTCCTTAAACGCTGGGATCCTCTTAGAATTCTTCCCATAAATACCCTTTCTGGCTCAAGTTACCAGAGTTGGTTTCCGTTGCCCACACCAAGAATCCTAACTGATGCCTCTCCCGGCCATGGCCACCACCCTCAGTACACAAAAGAGCATTTATTCAAGTCTCCTTGCTCACAGCCATGCTGGGAATGAATTACTGACATGGTTTCTGATCTCTGTAATGGAGCTTCTTACCTTGAGCCATGTCTTTTTAACACTTCCTTCATTAACCCTGATAGGGTTAATCCTGAGCAGACTTACAGAAAAGTAGTTAGTAACATGTAATGCTTCAAAAATCAGATTCCATTTAAAGCATCAGCCAGACAGGCAGAAATCACCACTACTTAGCCTTTTATTACACACTGTATGTGAATTACAAGCGCACAATATAATGCTCATTCAAGATGATGGCCTGAATCATAAAATTTCAAATATGAAATGTCCTCTGTTTATTTCAGCAGGAAAGCATGCATTACGACCAGGATCCTTGTTTATTTTTTATGATTCAGTGCTTTAAGGAGTAAGCCCAAATTACATGGCACTTTCACTCCTCCCGCGTGCCTCATCCCCTGACAAGGAAAGGATCAAAGAGGTGTTACAGTAGGGAGGAATTAAGATTCAGATTGTGAACAAGGCATCAACCGTTGTATTTCTGGCATGATGAGCTGAAGGGAGTGTTCTGAGTGACTCGCATTTATTCAAAGGAAGGTTGAAGCGGGTCACCACTCCTCTTGCCCCGGCTCTGACCACGATTCTTGAGGAAGGGAGTGTTTCAGGATCTGTTCTGATCACTTAAAAGGCAGGGACTCCAGATGGGCAAGAAAGTGGCCCTTGCTTGGTGCTCTTGGGAAAAGCTTTGATGTGAGGAGTACACTATTCATTTTGATCCTTTCTGAAGAGAGTTACAGCAAATTTAGTTCCACCCAACCTCTCACAAGGTCACATATCCAGTTGGTTCTCGGTGAAGATTAAGATGTAATGAGTCTGCCTGCTGAGATATCCACCGTAGACCCCCTCACTATGTCTCTTCATACCCCAGGAGCCCAATTTCTCTAAAGAAGAAATTTGCAGAAACAATTCGCTCCCTCAGCCTAATTTCCCTCTTAGGCAGGAGAACAATCTCTCAAAGACAATTCTGTCAAATAATAATAGTAATACAGGCGCCACAACCACCTCCTGTTTTTATACCACACTGCCCTTCCAGAGGGACAGAATGCTTTGAAGATCCTCTCTCCTTCCAGAAGACAAGGAGCTATTGCTCCCTCTTGAACTCCCAGGAGGCTGGGTGGTGATCAGCCTGAAAGAATTTGTTCTTCACAAAATCACCCCGTACCCTGTGATCTTCTCAGAGCTTGTAAATGGAGTTTTTGATGCCATAGTCTATGGAGGGTTTTTCTTCTTTCTTTTTTTCTTTTCTTCTCTCCCTCCTCCTCCTCCACTATTTTCCATTTCTTTTCTTTGTTCTTTTAGTCGGATTGAGCAGTTAGGATGATACTGCTTACAGTCATCTGCCAAGGAGGCTTCTTTTCAAGCTTAGAAGAAGTCAGTGGTGCTTTTCTGGTCCTTGGGCCTGTCAGCGGTCCTCTAGACTCACACAGGGTAATGGGTAGCCTCCACGGTGAGTCAGCTGCCGCCTTCCATGACTGGCTGTATTGTTTTCCTCTGCAGTGACTGGGCCAGCACTCCATCCCTTTAACACAAAGGCATTGTTATTGACTAGTTTTGAAGGAAAATTTATTTTCCTCCACCCTCCTAAACCACAACTTCAATGCCTCCTCCTCCTCCTCTTCATGATAGTCGCAGTAGGATGTTCAATTATAGCTAAAAGCCCTAGATTTAAGTGACAGATTAAGAGGCTCGGCAGGTTGTTCCTCTAATGTTCATTTCACCTGTTGGTTTATTTTTTAACCTGCAGGCACTGGGTTTTAGGTAAGCCTTTTGACAAGGTGCTGTTTGCTGATGCATCCTGTGGTGGTCTGGCCCCTCTCTGCAGGGCACTGGATGTGGTCTTTGGGCAAAGTCAGCTGCAGGAAGGGCACTGCCCACCACCATGGCACCTTTGATCCCTGGCCCCAGTGCCAGAGGCTCTGGCCATACAAAGTGACTGGAGGGCAGGAAGAAGCCCTGTGACACCCCCTCCTGTCCCAGCCTGGCACAGAGCCTGGCACACAGTGGGTGCTCCATACAGTCTGCAGGGTGAAAGAATGAAACGCTCCGAAGCCAAGAAGCTTAAGTGTCTGCATTTGCTTCAGATGGAGATAAGGGGAGAACTACAAATGCTGCCCACTTCTGAAATTACAAAGGAAAAAAAATGCCTTTTTTTCATTTTGGCTTTATTATGCTTTAAAGGGCATATTTCTTGCTCTCAGTAGCTCAGGCCCTCTTCCTCTCCTCCCCCAAGGACCCTTCCCAGGAGTCTTTGATCCCCCTGGGGCCTCACAGGAAATTGCTCTCAGCTGCTCACCTCTTCACTCGGGACCTCGTTATAAATTGAGGGCAGGGCTTTCCAGGGAACTTTATACTTTAATAAGGATGCAAGATTTCTAGATTCTAAATGAAATTTCAGTGGTGGAATTCCAGATTCCCTTCACGGGTAAAAGAGAAGCCATCTGAGAGATTTCCCCTATAGTTTCTCAAAGCCCACTCGCACCTTCCTGTACGAGTGAGGCCGATACCTCAGACACCTAGGAGTTTCCTGGTTCACTACTGAGCAGAGACGGTGAGGAATTCAGGAGCTGCTTTAGGTTGAGCTCAGCTCCTGTCTCACTTTAGGTGTTGAGCCGAAGGCACTGAACACCTCCTGCACCTTCCCACATCTTTCATAGTCCCAGGGCCCTGTACTTCACTGGGACATTCAGGGCACTCTGGGCAACTTGTCCTCCAAAGCCCCATCAGTCTGGCGTTGTCCAGGTGCTGGAGCTGATCTGACTCTTGACTGACTAGGTTGCCGCTGTTAGGTGCTCTAGGCATGCCTGGAATTTCCCTTCACTGTATTTGGATTTTCTATGTGTCTTCTTCTCCCAGTGGGCTGTAAGTTCCTTGAGGGTAGGGATGGTCTTTCTTATTTTATATTCCTAGTGCCTAGTACAGTGCCCAGCCCATTATAAATAAGAATAAAAATATTGAGAAAGAGGGAGAGTAGGAGGGGAGAGAGAGAGAGAGAAGAAGGAGAAGAAAAAAAGGCAAGGGGGAGGAGGAGGAGAGGAAGGAAGAAATTGCAGATTAGGCACCTAGTTTCTGCTCTTTACGACTAGTCTAATAACTAATTGCCACCCTGGCTCTAAAAGAAAGCTAGTGTCTGTACATCTCTATGGATTTGAGTTTCCATCCTGAGGGCAATTGATTCTCTCACTGAGAATTGGACTTGTCTTATAGCTGTGATGGCACCATCTAATATGTAATTAAAGCTAGGTTTTTTCCTCCCATCTCCTTGATCCTCATTGTTAGTAACTACCCGAATCTTAAGCCCCCCTTTGAAGTCAGATACTGTTGGTATTTTACATTTAGCTTTTATCAGCAACCAGTTGGTGTGTGGTAATTGCAAATTATCTGAACAAGAGGCAAATTGTATAGCGAGAATCTGAAAAGGTCAGGGGAGCTGCGTCTAGAAACGGCAGCTAGAGAATTGAAGAAACTTGACTTGAAGAATTATTTTTAGACAATCACTAAGCCCTGCTAAATTAGACTGGAAATGCATGTGGTATTTAGTACCTGGTCCTTCTGCAATTAGCAAACTGGGGCAGAACTTTCTCACATGAGTGGTGTGTGTCTGTGTGTGTGTGTGCGCACGCATGTTCCTGCACGCGTGCATGTGAACAAGATTCAGCCAGGCTAATGGTCAGCTGCCACTCCCTGGTTGGGCCATCTGGTTGTTAGGTCCAGCATCTATTCTGAGTGGTCGGTGCTCAGGCTGTCTATATTAATTATTAAACATAACGGGCCAGGTGCAGTGGCTCACATCTGTAATCCTAGCACTTTGGGAGGCCGAGGAGGGTGTATTACTTGAGGTCAGGAGTTTGAGCCCGGCATGGCCAATAGAGTGAAACTCTGTCTCTACTAAAAACACAAAAATTAGCCAGGTGGTGTCATGCACCTGTAGTCCCAGCCATTCGGGAGGCTGAGGCAGGAGAATAGCTTGAACTCGGGAGGCTGAAGTTTCAGTGAGCCAAGATGGCACTACTGCACTTCAGCCTGGGTAACAGAGAAGACTCAATCTAAAAAACAACAACAAAAAAGAATAACAATTTTCTCTGAAGCAGTGAGGCTTAAACATCTGCATTTGCTTCAGCTGGAGAGACAGGGAGAACTACAAATGCTAGCCATTCCTCCTGAAGAAAAAAATGCCTCTTTTTCTCTCTCTCTGTCTCTCTTTCTGCCGCTCCTTTGGCCACAAAGTGTATGTTAAAGTTTAGGCAAGTTTCAAACACAAAAAATTGTATTTTCATATCTTGCATTTTAGGCTAATCTGGAAGTTTAGCTTAAACTCAATGTGGAAATAATGTGAATTAAGTTTTGAATCATGTCAGCTGTGAAGCTGCCCCTCTCTCATCCCTCCCATCCATGTCCCAGGCCATTATTTCCGTTATGTCAGCAGAGTCTGTCCCTCCACGCAGTCACGTTTGGAGCTCCCCTTCTGTGTCTGCAATTTTCCAGGGAGCACAGGAGTGTGGAGTTTGAGGCTTTCAGGATTTTCCCCTTAGTTCTTCTGCCGAGCCATTGCCAGGAGAGGAGGGATCCATGGAGTTCAACCCTGACTCCAACTTCTCTGCTCTCTGCACCGGCCAAGGAGTGCCCACCATCTCAGTGTCTTCAGGCCTTTCCGGGAGCCGCATTAGGTCTCCTGAGTCACCAGAGTGTGGGCCTTGCTGCATTGGCCTTGCCCAGGGGACCCCCCCCAGCAGACAGACCCCCAATGGCCACCACCCCGCAGGCTGAAAGGTGACTGATAGGGCACACGGCCCCCACTCCTAGAAAGCAGCTGCTGAGAAATCCATCTTCCAGGCCAAGGCAGTACTGGTCCCAGACACCTTTCCTCCCAGTTGCCCTGAGCTCTTTTCAAAAGACTAGGGTGGAGGTTCTTAAGGGCCTTCTTTTTCCTTCTGACCAGAAGCCTGAGTGCACTGACTCCTAACTATGAGCTCCCCCATGTCCCCCTGTGCCTTTGCCAAGGGTTGCCACCCCATCTTCCATTTTCGTCTCTTTCCTTCCCCACCATTCCTTGTCTCCACCTTCACCATTGTTTTTTATTTTTATGTTCTTTACCTTTTGTCCCTGTCTTTCTCTCTGAACACTCCCATCTCCACCACTCCCTGCAAAGCCAGCTTCCTCCCTGGGTCATAGCCCCTTCCCCAAGAAGGAAGGCCCTCTTCCAGCCCTGCCTGCACCCCCAACCCTTCTCGCCTCTCCACATATCCAAATGCTGCTGGATTTCCAGGCCCATCTCCCTTTTCCCCCTGCCCCTGCCTCAGCTTCCTCCCCGCTGCACTACATGCCGCAGGGCCAGGGCCAGCCTGTGGTTTCATTTTCTTTTGTTTCTTGTTTCTTGTATGCCAACTTTTCCCTCCCCTGCCTCCCCTCCCCTCCCCACTGTGAGCTCTTTAGGGATAGGTAATACACCCATATTTCCTTTTGGTTCCCCTCATAGCCTGGAAGGTGCTTTAAAAAACACTTGTAATCCTAGCACTTTGGAGGCCGAGTGGGGTGGAACCGAGGTGGAGAGATCAAGACCATCCTGGCCAACATGGTGAAACCCCTTCTCTACTAAAAATAAAAAAATTAGCTGGGCATGGTGGCGTGGGCCTGTAGTCCCAGCTATTCGGGAGGCTGAGGCAGGAGAATCGCTTGAACCTGGGAGGCAGAGGTTGCAGTGAGCCGAGATCGTGCCACTGCACTCCAGCCCGGAGACACAGCGAGATTCCATCACAAACAAACAAAAAACTAACACTTGTTTGGCCAGGTGCAGTGGCTCTCGCATGTATTCCTAGCACTTTGAGAGGCCAAGGTGGGAGGATCACTTGAGGCCAGGAGTTCCAGACCAGCCTGGGCTACATAGCGAGAACCCATCTCTACAAAAAAATTGAAAAATTAGCCGTGTGTGGTGGTGCACACCTGTAGTCCCAGATACTTGGGAGGCTGAGGCAGGAGGAGTGCTTGAGCCTAGGAGTTCAAGGCTGCAGTGAGTTATGATCACACCACTGCACTCTGTCTAGCCTGGGTGACAGAGCAAGACCTTGTCTCAAAGACAAACAGTTGTAAAACAAAAACAAAAACAAGGCCGGGTGCGGTGGCTCAAGCCTGTAATCCCAGTGCTTTGGGAGGCTGAGGCGGGTGGATCACGAGGTCAGGAGATCGAGACCATCCTGGCTAACACGGTGAAACCCTGTCTCTACTAAAAATACAAAAAATTAGCCAGGCGTGGTGACAGGCGCCTGTAGTCCCAGCTACTCAGGAGGCTGAGGCAGGAGAATGGCGTGAGCCTGGGAGGCGGAGGTTGCAGTGAGCCGAGATCGTGCCACTGCACTCCAGCCTGAGCGACAGAGTGAAACTCCATCTCAAAACAAACAGACAACAACAACAACAACAACAAAAAACCCCCAAAAACACTTGCTGACTGGTTGATGCATTTATTGAATGAGGTGATCAAGCCAGTCTAGCTTCTTGCAGGACTAAGGTCAAGCCTCTGAGCTGAGTTGTCTTCTCTGACAAGTCCATGGGGAGAACTGGAGTGTGGGCCTGGGTGGGAGCCCAGGCTTTGGAGCAGAGAATTACAGAATCAAATCCTAGCTCTATCACTGACCAGCTGGGGGACATCGGCAAGTGATCCCACCATTGGGAGCCTCAGTTTCTTCATCATTAAATGGGGATGATAATAGCCTCTGGGTTGCTGTGAAGGTTAGATGGGATGGTGTTTTAAAGGACCACTGAATGCCGTTTTATTCTCTCCTTCAGCCCCTGCTCGTGAAGACACAGGGGCCAAGCCCTGGGGGGACAGCATCCCTGGAGTGCTGTCAGTGTCAACTGAGAGAGATGATATGAGCCAGGGAAGCAGAGGGGTAGCAGCACCCAGGTCCAGCTGGCTGGGGCTGCTCACAGTTACTCTGGGATACTGGAAAGTTATGCCAATACATCAGGGATGGATGTGCAACCTATTCTTGCTCACACTCCACATCTGCTCCACCTGTCAGCTTCCTTAGGCAGGTGCTGATGACTTTGGGGCCCTGGGAGAGTGCAGACAGGGAACCTTTCTAGATTTATCTTCTGGGTGAGGCTGTGGGGCTCCCGGGGTGCAGATGGTGTTGGCCTCACTGCCCATGACAGAGAATGAGATCCCACCCTGTGTGCTCAGTTACAGTTCATGCCCCATCATGATGTGATGATTCTGCAGTGTCACCAGGGTCAGAGCAGGCACTTTGGAGTCACACAGACATTGGTTCAAATTCTTCAACAACTGGCTGTGTGATCATGGCCAGTAACTCAATCTCCTTGAGCTTCGATTTTCCTATCTGTAAAAATGGGGATTGGACTGCACAGTGGCTCACAGCTATAATCCCACCACACTGGGAGGCTGAGGCAGGAGGATTGCTTGAGGCCAGGAGTTTGAGACCAGCTTGGGCAACAAGACCCTCATCTCTACAAAAATTTTAAAAATTAGCCAGGTGTGGTGGTGCATGCCTGTAGTCCTAGCTATTTGGGAGACTGAGGTGGAGGGTGTTTCTTGATTGTGCCTGGGAAGTTGAGGCTTCAGTGAGCTATGATGGCGCCAATGCATCTCAGCCTGGTCGACAGAGCAAGACTTCATCTCAAAAAAAAGGAGGGGGGATGATTACATCAACCTCATGAAATAAAGGTAAGATGAGATAAAGCATGCCAAGCTTCTAGTAGAGGCCAAAGAGAATGCTCTCAATAAAACATAACAGAACATACCAGGCCCAGAGGCACCATGTGCCATGACCTATTGACTGGAGAAGAATGCGGAGGAAATGAAAGGTCCAACTTCATGGATACACAAATGCTGGGGTTTGGAGCTAATGCTGAGAAGACGCCCCACTGGACTGACAGACTCCAACTCTCTGAGCTCAAGACTGACTGTCTTTATTCTGAAATTTCTGAAGTGGTCATGGGGGATACCACAGGCCACATGCACACAAAGGTCTAGGCATCATGGTAGCTTGAGCAACCGAGTCCTCCCACTGTGGGGTTTTCATGTGTGTGAGATGTGAAATGTAGCATGCCCTGACATCATTTTAATAAGGCTCAGGCACTTTCAGGAAATGCTCCAGAGTCTTTCACTGAAACCATTGTGCTGTCAAAAGCTGACATTATAATGACATTGCAGAAGGGACTCCCTGGGAAATCACTGCTCATTCCCTTTCAGGCAGTTCGTTTACCTGCAGAAGCTGGACCCGCTGCTCTGCTCTGCAGCATCTGGCGATTGACATGATCCTGTAAGTCAATTTTGCAGCTGAGTGGACTGAGGTCCCAGAAAGCCAAAGGCCTGAAGTGGAAAATACAGAGCAGGTGACTCATTAAGCCTTGAGTCTAGGACTTGAGCCCCAAGGAACAGCCTATGCACTGCTGATCTTATTGGATATTAGGAGGCCTGATTGGACTGTGGCCTCATTTTGGGCCAGTGTAGGAAGGAAGAGAGAGCTTGAGAATATTTTCCACTGCTGATTTTTCGGGGGTTTTCATGCATTTATTCTTCTACCCAGCGCACTTTGATTCTTCATCCAATTCCCATTGTCTGCCTAAAACTTTCCCCTTTCCCCTTCCATTCTGTTCTATCCAAGGTGCTTGCAAATGTCCTCCCTTCTCTTCAGATGCTCCCTACCTCCATCCCAACTAGGCGGATGGTCACGAGAAGACTGAGGCCCACTGGAATTATCTCTGGCCATCTCCCCTCCACTCCATTATATCTCTGGTTTGTCACCTCCCCTGCCCTCCACTTTCCAGTTTCAGAAGATGAGGTGGACATTTTCCTCAACAGAGGCAGCCTTGGAGGCCATCATTTCCATTGGGACCCTGTGTTCTCTCCTGTAGTCTGGATTGTTTCTCTTTTTCTCCACTGGCCCTTCTCCAGCTTTCAGACACTTGACCTGCTCCCCCAGTTCTACTTCTTTTCACTGGTGAGCTTCTTTACCAGTCATCCTCATCTGCCGTCAACATTATCTGGGGCATATCCCTGGGGCAGCTTACACCTCCTCAGTGGGGACCTTCCCTAGCTTCTTATTCAGATGGCACCCCTGACATCAGGGGCGTCTCTCCAGTGGTCAAGCTGCGCAGTGCCCATCCCTTAATACTCTGTAATCTTGGGTGCTCTTAGCTGCCCATCTTCCTTGAAGCTCTTTCCTCAGAGGGTCCCCATGACATTCAATTCTCTGAGTTCTCATCATACTTCTGAACTGTTTCTCTCTCATTCTCTTGGCATCTCTTCCTCTCTTCATACCAGATCTACGCAACTTTCGGCTCAATGCATTATTTCCGTATTTTCTTTTTTTTTTTTTTTTTGAGACAGAATCTCACTCTGTCACCAGGCTGGAGTGCAGTGGTGCTATCTCAGCTCACGGCAACCTCCACCTCCCAGGTTTAAGCGATTCTCCTGCCTCAGCCTCCGGAATAGCTGGGACTACAGGCACACGCCACTACGCCCAGCTAATTTTAGTATTTTTAGTAGAGATGGGGTTTCACCATGTTGGCCAGGATGGTTTCGATTTCTCGACCTCATGATCCACCTGCCTTGCTCCCAAAGTGCTGGGATTACAGGTATGAGCCACTGTGGCCAGCCCATTCCCCTATTTTCTATTCTTTTTCTGAAAATGCACTCATTCTCATGTCTCTAAGTTCTTTGGGGGAGGAGGTGACCCTCAAAGCTGTACTAAGACAAGGTGTGGGTTTAAGAAGAAAATGAGAAATAGTTGGTAAAGGAAACTGAGATATTGAGAATGTGGGAGGTGCTTGTTTATTTTTGGGGTTGTTGGCATTTTAAGGGATTGTTCCAGTGTATCCCATCATTGTTCATTCCCTGGCTTCCTATTTCCTCCCTTGCATTATGCAAATATTAATTCAATATTCTATTTATGGATTCAGGAACCATAGTCTTCAGCTGTGTTGTTTACTGGGTGACTTCAAGATGAATGACAGGTCTAAAACCCTTCCTGCCTGGTTCGTGAAAACCAATCTTCTGTGCCTCAGCCATTCTGATGAGATGTGATGTAGGACTGACCTTTGCACGGACTGATCGGGGGATACACAGACCCCAGGCTGGGCATGATCCATTGGTTTGATTATGCAGAGCCGGCCTTATTCAGGCTGGCTCGCATAGCTTTTATTTGTAGTAGTATTCCTGTTTCAGAAGCAGAGTGCTGCCCAGGATGAGGGAGTGCCAACTATTCCTTTTCTATTATGCTCTCTTTTCAAGGGAACAACATTTGAACAGCATCCAAACTAAGCATCCCTAAAACTTGCCCTCAAGACCAAGAGGCTTCCCTTCCCAGTCCTTAAATCAGTCTCTGTGTCTGCATCTGGCTTTTAAGATTTTCGTGAACTCCCTCAACATCACTGACAAACTGGGAGATGCCCGAATCTCAGCAGAAATCAATCAAGTGTTACAATTTTGGGGAACAAAAAGTTGCTCTGTTTTCTGACTTGTACCACAAACAGCGGCTGCAATCTGTCATTATGACTGAGAGTATGTCACAACAATCTGTTTTGATTCTTTAGGAAAGAAAGGCATCTTGCTCTCCTCCAGCTACAGCTAATTTGGAAAATTTGCAAGCTGACATGCAACTTGATTAAAATGACCTGGAGCCACCAATTCTTTCAAAATGCAACTCAGTGCTTACAATCCCAGACCTCCTGTAATCCAGTTATCTCCTCTAAAGCTTTTTTGGGGAGGAAGGGAGGAGATGGGGGAGAGGAAGAGCTATATGTTATAACCCACATAGAGTTTTTTTTTTTGAGACGGAGTCTCGCTCTGTCGCCCAGCCTTGAGTGCAGTGGTGCGATCTCAGCTCACCGCAAGCTCCGCCTCCCGGGTTCACGCCATTCTCCTGCCTCAGCCTCCCGAGTAGCTGGGACTACAGGCGCCTGCCACCACGCCCGGCTAATTTTTTGTATTTTTAGTAGAGAGGGGGTTTCACCATGTTAGCCGGGATTGTCTCGATCTCCTGACCTCATGAACTGCCCACCTCGGCCTCCTGAAGTGCTGGGATTACAGATGTGAGACACCACGCCCGGCCAAGTCTGACGTTTCTAAGAGATTGGTGTGTGTTTCACAGTTCTGGGTACAAAGCAGGGACATCATCCAAGTGAAGCACCAGGGTTGGAGCTGGAGACTATTTTGACATTGTGGTTTCACTCCTATTCCATAGTTTTAGAAAATATATAGGAAATTGTCCCATTTTGAATGGGCTCACCCCACTTGGTCTTGGTCAAACCTTGGCTACATTGAGAGTATTGATATTTCCTTCTTGGAAAACCAATGGGTAAAACACAACAATCACAGTTTGGCCAATTCCAGCAGTGGGAACCATAAGGTCCTACGTGATGGAAACTGAGGCAGTGTTCAAAAGTCAGAGTTTAGGTTTGGTCTATAGATATGTTTCTGTGAATACCTTGGCTTTCCTTATGGCTTCTACAAATGTGTATTATTGGCCCGTCAGTGAAGGAGGATGTTAATGTAGGAGGTATTAATGTGAGCTGCCGTGGGTGCCCACAGCTGCATTGTTCACTAAGACAATGTATAATTACTAAGAGACAATATATAATTACATGTTGAATTGTGTGCTGCAAACTGTTAAGTGTTGACGTTTTAGCTTGGAGAGGGGAGTGCCAATACTGGTTGAGACCACATACACACGGACACTCATTTGTTGGGAACTGTACAGTAATGAGAATCATTCCTGAATCCTGTTGCCTTGGCAACCTTTTCTAAAATGATGTCGATAAAGAGCTAGCAACACTTATCAATGAAGCCAGCATGTCTTGGGAAGGAAAGCTGCTGAAAACAAGGCATCAAGCATCAGACCAAACTGGCATTTAGAGGGATGGCTCTGTCTAAAGTCTGGTAAAGATGAGAAATGTGGGATCAGATATTAAGGTCATGGTTATCAGCAATAGCCCCCATGACACCCTGGCCAAACACATATCCACTGTCAAGATGGTGGGACATTCACCAGCTCAGGCTCCAGATCTTGTTCATGTCAGATCTTCTGTTTTTGTGTGGTTGGGCAATACCTGAGATGCCAGAAGGGACACCCTAGGGTGAGGCAGCACCCCTGTCTGGAAGACATACAACTCCAGGGTAGCAAGGATGTCCGGACATTTTCCCTCTTCCTGGTCACTCTTGGCTTATTGTAAATTTCTGGTCTGATTTGGTTTTTGCAACACTCTGAGGTGGTAAGACTGATATAGTTAGTCCCTTTTTAAAGGTAACAAAAATAAGGCCAGCAAAGATTAAGTAACTTGTTTATGCTGTCTTAGAGACAAGTCAGTGCTAAAACCAGGGATTTGATTTGTTCTTCCTGCCAGGTGATGTGGAATCCCTCAGGAATCCCACTGTCCACCTACCCCACCTCAGGACCTGCAACATTTCTCATTTCTTATTCAGCACAGCTGACAAGGGCTCACTCTGTGGTTCTGGGTTCAAGTCCTGCCTGTGCATACTGAACTCTGACTCAGGCTCCTGAAGTCAGGTGGGCAGGGCAGGGCAGCTGACTCCTGCATCACCCTGGGCTGAGGCGGGCAAAGCTCCTCTGGTGCCCGCACCCGGTCAGGTGCCTCCCCTGGTTTTCAGTGAAGAAAGACTGATGAATCTCTCTGGGAATAATATTTTATCTTGAGAATATCAATAAAAAGATTGTGAGACTGCATTTCAAAGTTTCTTTTTAGAGCAGTAAATCTTGTTCAGATTTTTCTTTTCTTTTCTTTCTTTTCTTTTTTTTCTTTTTTGAGGTGGAATCTTGCTTTCTCCCCCAGGCTGGAGTGCAATGGTGCGATCTCAGCTCACTGCAACCTCCTGCTCCTGGGTTGAAGCGATTCTCCTGTTTCAGCGCCCCAAGTAGCTGGGATTACAGGCACACGCTACCACGCTTGGCTAATTTTTTTAGTAGAGACAGAGTTTCACCATGTTAGCCAGGCTGGTCTCGAACTCCTGACCTCAGGTGATCCACCCGCTTCTGCCTTCCAAAGTGCTGGGAATACAGGCGTGAGTCACTGTGCCCGGCTTTTCTGGATTTTTCTTACCCATTTTAATTATGTTATTTTAAATTATATACCATCAAGTGCAGCTTGACTGCATTCAGACCAAAACATTTACCCAGGCATCTTCCAGATATGGGACTTCAATTATTGTTTATATTAGTGTCAATCCTGAGATTGAATGAGCAAAAGTGTGCAAATTTGCATGCTGTTAAAGGCCATCTACAAAAAACACTCAGAGAAAAAGATTAGAGCATAAATTGTCTATAGTGGCATATGTCTAAGCCCTGGGCTCCTAAGAGGAGCGAAATTCTTATAAAAAGCCCCTTTGCCCTTGTTAATTACAGAATAACTGATTGGAAGGGGCAGTATCCTCCTAGTATATCCCTTCATATGCCACAGTTCATTCCCTCCCTTCTTCTTCCTTCCTTCCTTCCTTCCTTCCTTCCTTCCATCCTTCCCTCCCTCCCTCCCTCCCTCCCTGCTTCCCTCCCTCCCTCCTTCCCACTCTATTTATTGTGCCCTGACTGTTTTATCAAGCACAGCTCTGGGCACTGGGGATATGAAGGTATCTGAGGTAGAGACCTTGCCCATATAGGGTTCTTCTTCTGGTTGGAAATAGACACAAGGTTTTGATGACCTCTCACCAAAGTGATGTGGGTACACAGAGAAGATCAACAAGGTCAAGGTCAGGAAAGCGCTCATGGAGCGGGTAACCTTTCTGTTGGGCTCCAGAGGAGGGTAAGAATTTGCCAGTTGGAGAAAGTATTTGTGGGAGGGGAAGGGACTTTCTAGGCAAAAGGAATGGCATGATTAAAGGTGCGATGACAAAAAGCAGTGGCTTAGGGAATATATTCAGTTACTGGATGTGGCAGAAAAACTACAACAAAATTTGCATTCTCTAATACCATAGAATAGCTGCCCAGCCACGGACTACATTTCCCAAATGCATTTGTTTCCAGATGGGGACATGTAACTAGTATTCTTATCAGTGGTTAAGGTGGTCAAGAAGTGAGCCTACTTTTCCATTCTGTATTCCCTATCTGCTGACTAGGATGCTAAAGATTCTGAATGCCAGGCAATGGAAAAGTCACCAAATGGAAGAAACCTGGGCCTTGAATCACTATGGATGACCACCCACTGACAAGTGACTCCTGCATTTCACTAATAGTACCATGTCAGTAAGCAGTAGATTTTTATTGTGGAAGGCACTGAAAAAAATTGAGATTTCTTTATTACTGGAGCTGGCATTACCGTAGGTGTGACCAGATGGCATCTTAATATGCGTTCAAAAAGAAATGAAGAAAAGAAAGAAAGAAAGAGAGAGAGAGAGAAAAGATTCCACAGTGAACTAAATTTGAGAAACACTGAATTCAGCAGGCTTCATGATTGCAGGATGTTACAAGCTTTTAATATGCTAAGGTGTGTTATGAATCTCCAAGAGAGATCTAGTGTGCAGTGTTTTCTTAATGTCTTTGGCCATGCAATGATTTTGTTAATACTTGTGAACATACTGTCGTTCTGTAGAAGTCAGTTAGGGGAAAGCTAAAGTCAACACATGGCAATGTGTTGAGGTAGGAAAGGCAGGGCCCGTGGGGTGCTCCCTTCCTTCCCCCTCCCTCCCCACTCCCTCAAGTTCTGGTTTCTAAGCTTTTCTCTCAGCCCTCAAACGAGGCATGCTTGGTATTGTGTTTCTGGTCTTTGCTCTGCCTGGATTTTTCTCCATTCATTTATTCAACTTTTTTCCCAAAGCCCAGCTTTCTTTGTGAACCGCATCTCCAAGTCAGAGTGAATTCTGTCCCTCTTGGCCTTCATAGCACATGGCTTCCATTTCTGCTTTTCGCCTCCTTTGTTCCACCTTACAACGTGAGGAATGGCTCATGCGTCTGTCTTCCTCATTGGAAGTAAATTCCTTGAGGCTGGGCGCAGTGGCTAATGCCTGTAATCCCGGCACTTTTGGAGGCCGACAAGGGTGGATCACCCGAGGTCAGGAGTTTGAGACCAGCCTGGTCAACATGTAGAAACTCTGTCTCTACTAAAAATACAAAAATTAGCCAGGCGTGGTGGCATGTGCCTGCAGTTCCAGCTACCCGGGAGGCTGAGGCAGGTTAATTGCTTGAACCTGGGAGGTGGAGATTGCAGTGAGTCAAGACTATACCACTGCACTCCAGCCTGGGTGACTGAGCAGGACTCTGTCTCGAAAAAAAAAAAAAAGTAAATTCCAAGTATAATATAATGCTTACACAAAAGGTACACATAGTATGGATATCGACCTGGATGAATTTTCATGAACACTCCTATGCAATCGACAGTCCAATCAAGAAACAGCATTACCAGCACCCTAGAAACCCCTGTGGTCGCTACCCTCACCAGGATAATCACCATCCTGACTTTCAGCACCATAGATTATTTCACCTGTTTTGTAATTTACTCAAATGAAGTCATACAGCATGTACTGTTTCCTGTCTGACTTTTGTAAAAGGCATTCATATATTTGTGTGTAGATATAGGCCATTTAAAGAATTTCATTGCATGAATAAAGCATAATTTATTTGTTCTACTGTTGATGAGTATTTAGGTAGTTTCCAGCTTTATGCTTTACAAATAGTGTTGCTGTGAGCATTCAAGTTCATGTCTGTAATGAGCATATAGATGCATTACTGCTGGGTGTATACCTAGGAGTAGAATTGCTGGGTCATACGGTATGAGTATGTTCAGCTTCAGTGGATTCTGCCAAATGGTTTCCAAAGTAGTTGTACAACTACACTTCCACCAGCTGTGTTTGAGAGTTGCGGTTGTCCTGCTTCCTTGCCAACACAAATTTCCTACTTTTTCCTTTTGGCATTCTGATGGGTGTACTGCATTGTAGTTTTGGTTAGCAATTCTCTTATGATTAATTAACCAATTTACTTTATTTATTGTCTGGAGATAATCTTTTGTGAAGAATCTAAGTCATTTGTCCATTTTTCTATTGGGTTTTCTGTATTTTTCTTATTGATTTATAAGAGTTATTTACATATTCTGTTATGGACTCATTAAAAAATTTCTCCAAGGCCTGAGCACTACTAGTTTCCACATTCAATGAAATTTTGCTGCATAAAATAGAACAAAAGAACACCGTCAGATCTTTAGCCATGGGGTGGGCTTCACCACTATGTAGTGTTTCTCTTCTCACCACTACAGCCTCCTTAGCAGTTAAAGGGGGAATATCTGTATGGGGCAAGTTTGGATGAGGCTCAGAAAAGTCTTGGGGCCCAGGTGGATCTCCTATTGCTGGAAAGTCCATAGGCAGCTGTTGATTGAAGACTCACCCAACAGTGGCTGCTGGGCCATTCAGCCTGGACCACATAGACATTGCTCAGTGGGTGGGGATGGTTTCATTCATTCATTCAACAAATTTTTTGTTTTGTTTTGTTTTCTTGAGACAGAGTCCCACCCTGTCTCCCAGGCTGGAGTGCAGTTGCACGATCTCGGCTCACTGTAACCCCCTGCCTTCCGGGTTCATGCCATTCTCCTGCCTCAGGCTCCTGAGTAGCTGGGATTACAGGCAGACACCACTACACCCGGCTAATCTTTGTATTTTTAGTGGAGACGGGGTTTCGCCATGTTGGCCAGGCTGGTCTCAAACTCCTGACCTCGTGATCCACCCGCCTCAGCCTCCCAAAGTGCTGGGATTACAGGTGTGAGCCACCACGCCCTGCCTTCAACAAACATTTATTGACCACCTTCTAGGTACTCTTTTAGGTACTTGAGCTACATCAGTGAATAAAACAAAGATATCTGTCCTCATGGAGCTTATATTTCAGTAGGGGAGATAGACAAGGAGGGTTAAACATAATAAATTCTTTTTTTTTTTTTTTGAGATGGAGTCTCGCTCTGTCACCCAGGCTGGAGTGCAGTGGCGCCATCTCAGCTCACTGCAAGCTCCGCCTCCCTGGTTCACGCCATTCTCTTGCCTCAGCCTCCCGAGTAGCTGGGACTACAGGTGCCCACCACCGCATCCGGCTGATTTTTTGTATTTTTAGTAGAGATGGGGTTTCACCGTGGTCTCAATCTCCTGACCTTGTGATCTGCCTGTCTCGGCCTCCCAAAGTGCTGGGATTACAGGCGTGAGCCACCGCGCCCAGCCAATAAATTCTTAGTAATATCTTAGAAGGCAATTTGTGCAAGACTAGTTGGGGGTGTTTGTGAGGCAGCTGGCAGTGGGGTGAAAAGGCGAGCTTAAGCAGGGATTGGGGAGGAAAGGAAGGCAGCCATGAGGATGGCTGGAGCATCCATGGAGGAGAGGGCTCATGCAGAGGCCCTCAGTGGGAGAGTGTCAGGCATGTTCAAGGAGCAGTAAGGATGATGGGAGGTGACAGAGGTCACAGGAGCCCTATCCTGGTAGGATCTAGGAGGCTTTGCTTTGAGGATGCTTGAGATGGGGAGTTATCAGAGGATTGGAGTAGAGGAATCACAGGATCTGACTTACATGGCACATAGCTCCAACTGCGGTGCTGAGAAGCGATGAGGGTAGGACAGGCACATGGAGACCCACTGGGAGGTGTGTAATAAACCAGGTGAGAGGTGCTGGTGGCTGGCACCAGGGTGGTAGGAGCAGAAGTGGTAAGAAGTGATTAGATTCTGGATGCATTCTGTAGGCAGAAAAGGCTCTTCTGATGGAGTGTATGTGGGGTGTGAGTGAGGACAGGAGTCAAGGATGACTTGGCTATCTTGAGACTTCCAGTGGCTCACGCCTGTAATGCCGGCACTTTGAGAGGCTAAGGCAAGCAGGTCGCTTGAGCTCAGGAATTCAAGACCAGCCTGGGCAACATAGTGAAACCTCGTCTCTACCAAAAATACAAAAATTAGCTGGGCATGGCAGTTCACGCCTGTAGTCCTAGCTACTTGGGAGGCTGAGGTGGGAAGATAGCTTGAGCCTGGGAGGTGGAGATTTCCATGAGCTGAGATCATGCCACTGCACTCCAGCCTGGGTGACAGAGCAAGACCTTGTCTCAAAAAAAAAAAAAAAACCAAAAAAAAAACCCACAAAAAACGAATGACTTGGCTGTCATGAGACTTCCGGTTCTGGTCCCTGATCATAAGGACTCCTTTCCCTGGGGTGTCCTCCCTGCTCACCAGGTCTGGTGTCCTCCTCTCAGCCCCATTCACCATCCCATCCTGGGTCTTGATTCCCATCCCAGTCCAGTTTAACTGTCACCTAGTAGATACCCCGTCTCTTCTTTCCATCCATGGTTATAATGAAAACTCTCACCCACTTCCCCCAGGGCTTCACTTTGAGCTCTGAAGGCTTATTTTGAAAGCAAAAAAATTATTTTCTTCCTTTTGCATTCCCACTAAAGCATTCCTAATTCTCCTTGAGGCCACACGAATGCCTCTGACTGATTCAAAAGCGAGTCATAAAAAGGAAAGCATGATTGATTAATATTTCAAGGAAACTTGTTATTTAGTTTACTTTTTGTATGTTTCTTACCACTTAGAATCCGGGAAATCTCTGGTGTTAGAGCCAAAAGATAACCAAGAGAGACTCAGGGAGGTTAACCTAGGCTCAGGGAGGTGAACCGAGATCTAGGGAGGTAACTGAGGCCAGGAAGGTAAAACAATCCACAGGTTAGTTTGTTTAGCAACTGGACTGCAAGTTTTTCACCCTTGGAGAAATGGTTCTTCCATGACAATAAACCTGGGATGACCTAATCTGTTTCTGGGCTTTTTATCTGGACTTTCTGTTTTCATTGGCCTTTTCTTCCTCCTCATTATCTCCCTCCAGACAAGCTCTGCAGTTAAAGCCTCTTGGTTTCAGAGTTGATCCAGTTACATTATACATGAATAGCAGATGTGTCCTTAAAAGGCTCTGGGCTCACTTCGGGTCCTCCATGGTAAGCTGACCTTTTGGCAGGCCTTGGAGGGTGCATGCCTTCAGAAAGGGCAGTTGTCTTTTGCCTGCCTCTCCAAACCCGCGGCAGGTTCCTCCCAGCCTTCCCAGGGCAGACTGCTCCGCCTGCCCTCTCCTCCACACCCACAGGGGCTGTTTAGTGCTGTTTAGTGCATCCCCTCTGCCAGTCCTGGGCCTCCCCTTCAATAGCAGCAGTGTCTTCCCTGGCTCTGATGGGGTTTGAATCAATGTAAACAAATGTAGACAGATTAGGCAGAATAGTGGGTTGGTGGAATGGAAAGGTTGGACTGGGAACCCATGCCCACACTGCATAATTTGTGACCACTTTGGTTGTAGGAGTTCAAGCCTAAGCCCTATTTCCCTGAGTCAGTTTGCTGCTTCTGTCCCTGGAAAGGATGCAAACTGTGGTTTGTTGGCCAGTTATGACTGTATCATAAATATGTACTTAACAAATGTAAGCCACAGTATTAAAATTTACACATTCACAGCATTATACAGCACACAAAGATGTCTGAGTTTGCAGATGGGGTCACTGAGGCTCAGAGAGATGAAGCAAGGTAGCTGTCCAAAGTCATAGGCAGTGAGAGACAGAGCTGGGGTTCACAATCAAAGCTCTCATGACCCCACAGCCCATTCTTTCCCCATTGCATTACCTGTCAAAGTCCCGTCAGTATCTCTATATGAGGCATATTCCACATAAATCTCTGCTCCCAAGTCAATCACCAGGCTTGGCCTCTGCCCCTGGGGCATTAGTTACTAGCTTAGCCCTCCCCAGTTGCTCCCCATGGTCTACAGAGGTTCCCTATATATCGGATCTATTTACCCTTTTCTGAAGCTCTGATTGAGCACTGTAGGACATCCATCTCTGGCTCAGAGATCATTTGATTAATGACATAGTCTTCTGATGCTCCTTTGTTTCTGGTTCTGTCCTTTTGCAGAACATGACAGTTGGCATAAGGGTGGAAGTGAGAGACTAGGAATCAAGCAGCTGGTCTGAGTCCTGGCTGTGCATTGTGGTGTATGACCTTGGGACATTCCTGTACTTGGGTGCAATTTCCTAATCTATGCAACAGGAGGATTGGGAATAATCTATCTGGACTCTCCCAATTCTAAAATTGTGCTTGTCTTTAAAAAGGTAAGCAAGCAGACTAGACCCTAAAGCTAACAATACCTTCCTGAAAAAAAAATACCCTCAAATCCATATCCAGTAAGGACGGCATTTGTGATCTGGGCGTTGGCACTTGTGAATGTGATTACAAGATTCTAATATAGTTGCTGCTAAAATTTCATCAGAAAATTTGAAGCAATGCATGCTGATAGACTCTAATCCTTAAAAGTCCTCTATGCAATATTTCAAATATATATTTTGTCAAAGATTTGATGCTGTCTGCTTAGGTATTTCTAACAAGCGCTCTCTCCAAACAAATCTCTTCAAAAATGCATTAGATAACACAGTTCCTTTAATTCCATATCTTCCTTTCTGTCTAAACTGAAAAAGCCAGTTCACGTTATTAATGACAAGTCATTTTGCAGAGTGCCCGGGTTAATAGAAGAGATAACTGGCAAAATAAAAATGTGTAATGCTAACATGCTGAAGATAAAACAGAGGTCTGATGTGAATGCATAATGTGGAGAATGGGAGGAAAAGTCACTGGCTGGTGCGGAATTCCAGCAGAATGAACAGGACAGCTGTGGCCACCAGCCGGTGCCCTGGTTTCCCAACTTGCTACGTTTCTGCCCTGATTTTCTCCCAACTAACTTTGTTGAACCCAAATCCTAGAAGTTTAGAATTAACAAAAAGGCCCTTAGGGAAATCTGAGGGTGAGGAAACTGAAGCCTAGGCATGGGGGGAACTCATCTAAAGAAACTCAGCCAGTTAGAGGCAAAGGTGGCTCAGGAACTCGTGTTTACTACCATTTTGGTGCTTTGCCCATGATTCTACGATTCCAGGTGCCTGCTCCTGTCTTCCCCACGTCAACCTAGGCCAGGGAGAAGGAATAGAAATTTAGCAAATAAAATTCAGGGGACAGTTGATTCTAATTCCACCTGTACCCTTGCCTAGTTGTATGGCTTTGGGAAAATCACTTCTCCTCTCTGCCTCAAACTCCGCCACTGTAAAATGAGCTGATACAGGTAGAACCCTTTGCACTCTTGTGAATGTCCAAAAAAGTTAGTGATGGTTGTTCATACTTGGTGATTTTTTTATTTGTTTTTAGTTATACAGTCCCTGTCTGGAAGCAGAAGACAGGATTGGAGGACCTCTTGAAGTCATATCTTGCTTAAGAATTGTGTGCTTTCGGTTGGGTGTGGTGGCTCATGCCTGTAATCCTAGCACTTTGAGAGGCTGAGGCGGTTGGATCATGAGGTCAGGAGTTTGAGACCAGCCTGACCAACATGGTGAAAAGCTGTCTCTACTAAAAATACAAAAATTAGCCAGGCATGGTGGCATGTGCCTGTAATCCCTGTACTCAGGAGGCTGAGGCAGGAGAATCTCTTGAACCTAGGAGGCGGAGGTTGCAGTTAGCCGAGATCATGCCACTGCACCCCAGCCTGGGAGATGGAGCAAGACCCTGTCTCAAAAAAAAAAAAAAAAAAAATCGTGTGTTTTCTTGATCGTCCTCAAGTTCAGAATCAGAAGGAAAAGTTGGCTGTTCTATGTGTTCATTGAGCATTAAGACAAGAGGAAAGGCAGTTCAAAGATAGCTGAGGCCACTGTGGTGGATTCCTTGAGAGTGTGGAATCTCCTTAGGTGGTAAATTTGATGCAGAGCCTGGGACCAGCAGCCACATCGTGTAAATGGAACAGAGATGGAGAGCAACCCTAAGTGACCCTGGTATTCTTTCCACTATAAGGAGTTGGGGCTTTCCTCTACAAATTTTTGATGAATTGGTCTCATTTTATAAATATTAAAATACTTATAAATGTGTAATACTGACACAGGTGCCAGTAAAAAAGAAGAATCAGCCAGGCGCGGTGGCTCATGCCTGTAATCCCAGCACTTTGGGAGGCTGAGGCAGGTGGATCACCTGGGGTCAGGAGTTCGAGACCAGCCTGACCAATATGGTGAAATCCCATCTCTACTAAAAATACAAAAATAAGCTGGGCATGGTGGTGGGCGCCTGTAATCCCAACTACTCGGGAAGCTGAGACAGGAGAATCGCTTGAATCCGGGAGGTGGAGGTTGCAGTGAGCCGAGACTGCACCATTGCACTCCAGCCTGGACAACAAAGCAAGACTCCGTCTCAAAAAAAAAAAAAAAAAAAATCATCCTCATGGATTATGAAGAGATGAAAAACAGAATTGGGGCTGGATAAACTTCTTTCAAGAGCTGGGTCCTTTGTGGCTAAGCGTGGTGGCTCAAGCCTGTAATCCCAGCACTTTGGGAGGCCGAGGCGGGCGGATCATGAGGTCAGGAGATCGAGACCATCCTGGCTAACACGATGAAACTCTATCTCTAATAAAAATACAGCCGGGCACGGTGGCGGGCACCTGTAGTCCCAGCTACTCAGGAGGCTGAGGCAGGAGAATGGCGTGAACCCGGGAGGTGGAGTTTTCAGTGAGCCGAGATAGTGCCACCACACTCCAGCCTCAGTGACAGAGCTAAACTCTGTCTCAAAAAAAAAAAAAAAAAAAAGAGAGCTGGGACTTTGCAGTCAGGCATGCATACCTGGTTTTTCAGCCGTGTGACCCTGAGTAGGTGACCTCATCTCCTGAAACCTCAGTTTCTGCATCTACAAAATTGGGGAAGTATCAGTTCCTTCTTTATAGGGTTGGAATAAGAATTGATGAGGTAATACATATAATGTGCTTAACACACTGTCTGGCACATAGTATTTAATTAATGGTAATTATGATTAACTTTTTAAAAAGTGGTTTAGAAAAGCTAATGGCTCACTTAATTACAACGCTTAGACATTAAAAACATTTAAAAATGCCTCAGCATAGATGTTCAGTGGGAAGACTTTTGTCTATTACTTCTCAGTTAACCCTTCTGGTATTTAAATAGTGAGCGTGTGTTGAGGGGCAGGCATCCATTCTCATTTAGCAAAGCCCTTTCGAATGGGTAGTTCCTTGAGCTGGCTCTAGGAGAAAGCCCTATCATGTGTCTAAATGACCTACATTATTTGGAAAAACAAACAAACCTGGATTGATCTGAGTTGATTGCTTTCAGAAACAACAAATTGGCTAGATTCAACGATTTCCTCCTTTCCTCCACCAGCCAATTTTTGGGTAGATATAGCTTCATTATAAAATCTGACCGAGCTTGACTCTATAATTCAATCTCAAAGTATAAACAATCTGGAATGTTTTGTGGAAGACCTTGAATGATTTCTGAGCAGGAGATGGAAGGCTGAAGAACCAGAGAGTGAATGCATTCAGGTTTTCTGTGGCAGTAACAAACCAATTGGTGTCTCCTGAAACCGACCCCTCTCCCTTGGTCGATGAGTTTGATCCATGCTATTGTCTCTGGAAGGGTACCGGAAGAAACCTCAGGGATGAGAGGAGCCTAACCTCTCATTCTGTAGATGAGGAAGCTGAGATCTAATGAGTTTGCATGACCAGCATCTATTACTCTACAATATTTTCCTCTTGGTTCCAATGCCATGCTCCATTTTCTTCAAGCAAGGGTTATTGGGGGAAATTTTCAATCATTTTCCAGTTTCCATGTTACAATAAGACACAAGTTATATTTATTAAAAATGTAAAAGTGTCAGCTTTTTAGATCTGAGTGTATCCATTTGTTTCCCTGGGAGACAGTGGGGAAGAGGCACAGTGCCTGGGGGTCGGGGCCTGGGAGGGTGGGGCCAATGGGGAGGGTGAAGAAGACCTTCACTGCCACCTTGTGGTCACCTGGGGCCAAACAGGGTCATTCCTTGGGAACCTCTCTCTGTCTAGCTTCTTTGGCTGCTTGCCTGAGATCTTTATCAGCGCAGTCAGCATTGCTTCAATGAAGCTTTTGTTATAATTTTTCTTCCACTGCATTTTTAGTTTCTTTAGCGCAGGGAAGGGGAAGTTGTTGAAAGCTAGCAAAGTTCTGTATGTTGAAAAAACATCTGCAGGGAGGAAGAGGTCAGAATCCAGGAAAGGCTCTTAAGAAGAAATGTTTACGAGTTTTGCAAGATCCTTGTCTCATCTTGTAGCATCTCTCCACAAGAGCAGAGATTATGGGACAAAAGTCAGGCCTGAGTTGGCACCTGTCATTATTATCACTTAGTCAATTGAGGAAGTTAGGACAGATGAGGATTCATTTATTATCTCATTTATTGGCCTTATTTGCAGTCCAATTTAGTTCTCACATCACATTCTGATAGTCTCAGATTCAACAGCATCAGTTGAAATACTAACAATATTTTTCATTGCAAAAGACTGACTTTTAAGGTACGTATTATGGAAAGGATTATAATAAATTAAATGCCTAAACTGGCAGAGTGCAAACAATTTTGACTCAGATCTAAATGTTTGCACTGGCTGTTTAAACATTTAATTTGTTAGAATGGAAGTAGCGGCACAGAATAAGCATGTTAATTAAACTTGGGCTTTAGCAATGTGAGTCATCCCACGGACACAGAGCGTGACAAACCCGGATGGCAAAAGTCAATGTGCGTTGATTTCTCATTCTCCAAATGAACACTTTACATCTTTAAACCCTGCAGACATTAGTGGTTTTTAATGAATTGTTCTGTCTCTTTGAGGTGACTTTTAGATGATGCCAATAGTACTGTTAATCTGGGAAACAACTTTGCCAATTAAGTTGCAGGGAAGTTATGACCGCAGATAATTGATTAAAGTGATTATATGGCGAATCTGTTCCATGCTTTTATATTAAAAAATAGAAAAATGTAAAGAAGAGGTATAAAGACAAAACCTTGAAATACCAGTTTATCGAAAACAAAAAATCTCCATCATCACCATCATATTACCATCACCACTGCCACCACCGCCACCATCATCACATCTCTTGGGGCCATGGAATATCTAGGCCCAGATTTCCTGTCTGGCCCTGGTTCTACATGGTAGAGTTACGGTAACATGATGCTGGTTAAGTCACTTGTCTCCTCTAAGCTTCAGGTTCCTCATTTGTAAAGTGAGGGCCTTTTTATTGGTTAGAGTAAGGCTAAGCTGATGTAGCAAAGAGGCCCCCAAATAGGGTGATTTACATAAGATAATAGTTCATTGCTTCTTAGAAGTAACCCAGTTGTTTCAGGCTGGCCGGGGAGCACTTGGCTCCCTTACTCAAAAACCTTTGGTGACTCCTTACTGCCTGCAGAACTCAATCCAAGGTCCTTCACAACCTGACCTCAACCTACACGTCCAACTTAGTCACTCGTAACCTTTCTACTTCCATCTGTGTCTTTTCTGTCCTGTTCCCTCTGCCTAGAATTCTGTTTTCTCCTTCACCTATTGACATTGTATGCATTCTACATGGCCTAGCTCAGAGGCTGCCTCCTTCATGAAGCCTTGTAATTCCCTGCCTCTTGCCCCTTTTGATTACCTTTTATAACACTCATTATTTCTTCCTTTGCCTTCCCATATCTTTGCCTCCTTTATAGTATCAAATTCCATTTGCCTTATAATTAAATCAGTTATTTATGCAAATGGGCTTTATGTTTCTGGAGGCAACAGACTGCATATTATTTATCTTTGTTCCCCAACTTCTCTCTCCTTCCTTGCCTTGCCCAATATCCAGCATTGTTGCTTGCCCAATAAATGTATGTTGAACTGAACGGAGTAAAAAAAGTTGTTACAGATAAAAAAAAACTCAGTCATCAAAATAGCAACCATTTGTTAACTCAAGGGGCCAATTAGTCAATGAGCTATTCTTTGGAAAATTCCAGATGTGAATTAAAACAGTTCCAATTAAACTCATATCCTGTGCTGGACCCAGAATAGCATACAGAAATACTCCTTCGGCCTACATCCACATAGAATAGTGTGCCACTCATGTTTGTTAGGAGGAACATGATTCCTGAGACTGCTATTATTTTTCTTAAAGCCTTTGTCCATGAGCCATGTGGAAAAAAAATTGTATATTTGCCTTGGATGTAAGTCCATGGATGTTGTATATCATATGCTTTAAGTCTATCTCCATTTGTGGAATTTCTGTCTTCATTCTACCCCATTTTAGCCACATCAGAATCTAAGAATTCATTGTCTGAAGGAGTCTCATTTCAAATAGTAACCTAGCTCATGGGATCAAGTGCAGGGAGCTCAGAGCTTCGAGCCCTATATGGGTTTACTGCACAGTTGGGAAAACTCGTCTACTTTCCTCAAACCTCACTCTTCTCATTTGTAAATGGAACAGCTACAACCTCCTCCTTCTACAAGGCTGTTTGCACAAATGATGGCAGCTCATTAGTGAAGTGCTTTGAAAAGATGGTGTGGAATCCTGCAGGGTGCTGTTGAGAGGCTAACCTCCAGGCTTTTATGAGAATGGATATTAAAACCATGCATCTGCTTGTTCCAGTCACTGGGTGCACATGAACAGTCCCTTAGTTGTATTTATCAGGCTCGTTTTTTCCTGAAGAAAGAAATTAAATTTGTTTTTTCAAATTTTACAAATATAATCACGAGTTAGTCTGCTTGAATGAATTTCAAATCATAATTTAGATAATGTCAAGATGGCAATAAAACTTATGAAATAGAGCAAGGGTGGTGAAGAGAGAAAGCAGGAGGGAGACACTGAGATGACTCTACCTTTCTGCCTGGCAATTTTCTTTTTCTTTTCTTCCCCCTCTATGCCTTTCCATTCCCTTGCGCACATAAACCTTTCTGCTCCTCTTCATTTACATGAATCTGGCCAGGTGGCATTAATGCTTGTAAAAGTAAATGGAAACTGCAAAGGCAGATGTACAGTCTGTCACCCAGCTCAGGAATTTTCAATTCTTTGTAACTGTCATCTTACAACTCACCTAGGATTGAAATTAGTCGAGCCCAAAATGGTGAAGTTGAGGATGTCTGAGGGTGGTGCCCACGCCTTTCCCTCCTCACCATATTTTCCCATTTGATTCATTTATTCCAGCTGGAGTTCCCACCAGGTTCCACTCTTATACCAGTCTATGTGCAGTGAGAACTCAAATATGAATAGGGCCAGTCTCTGCTTATAAGGAACCTGTTTATCAGGAAACAGTGTTTCAGGAAGATAAGATTTAAGCCCAAGTATTAAATGGAAATGTTACAATTTTAAAAGTAGGAGTTTAGAGAACGCAAAGGGCTTTTGGGATGTCTCAGAAATTATACCCCATGGCTTATGCTGCTGGTGTGTAAGACAGGACCTAATTGTAAGAAAGAATTTATCAACTCCATATACAAAGGGGAAGGTCTTTGGAATAAGGTTAAATAGCCCCTCCCTTAGTACACACACACACACAACACACACACACAACACACACACACACGGAGAGGTGAGAAATAACAATTTACGCTTGCCTTCATCAGGGGCTGTTTGGCCACAATTTGCTCAAGTTGGTTTAGGCAAAAAGGAAAATTTGTCTCACAGAGTCCAGGGGCAGACACAACAGTGGGGCTCCCATGGGGCTGAATGGGGCTCAGTTCCTGAACTGAAAGCCACCAAGAGGCCTTAGGGCCCTGCTTCCCTCTGTCAGCTTGATTTATTTTTCTCTTCTCGGCTGAGTGGTTTTCTGAAGTCACACATGCACCAAGCATTTCTGCCTCTTCCCTGATCTTCAGAGAATCCCAGAATCCTCAAGCCAAATTCCCCCAATAAGCAATTCTGATTGACCAATAGGATTATTCTAAAGATGGTTATTTGACCAAATTGGTCCAATCAGGTGGCCTCTTTTAGATCAATTATCTTTGGCCAGGGGTTTCAGCAGAAGACTGGAAAAGCCATTTCTTGAGAAGAGAATGTGCAGAGAACAGAGAAGTCAGATCTCCAGTTCAACATTTTAACTTTTGATTGTTTATAAAATGATATACAGTGTGAGGATTTTCCAAGTTGTTTGCTTTTACATCTCGCTTCTTTTCCTAGCCTTCAACATTTCACTGTTGGCTTGGGGAAATTATTTTACTTTTTTTATTTTCGAGACAGAGTCTCGCTTTGTCACCCAGGCTGGAATGCAGTGATGCAATCTTGGCTCACTGCAACCTCTGCCTCTTGGGCTCAAGAGATCCTCCCATCTCAACTTACTCAGGAGATCCTACCCATCTCAACCTACTCCAAGTGCTCAGGTGCGTGTGACCAAGCCCAGGTAATTTTTTTTGTATTTTTTGTAGAGGCGAGGCTTTGCCATGTTGCCCAGGCTGTTCTCAAACTCCTGGACACAAATGAACCACCTGCCTCAGCCTCCCAAAGTCCTGGGATTATAGGCACAAGCCACGACGGTGCCCAGTCTACTTCTTAATAACACTATGGCTTAAGTAATAGTTTAACAAATAGAGGCTGATGTAAGAAATGTATGTTTCTCCCCTGGAGCCTACAATTTAGTCGGGAAGACAGATAAAAAACAAAAACAAACAAAAATACCCAACAGTAAACAAAATAATTACAAGTTGTTTTAAGCGAGGAAACAGAATATTTAATTAGAAAATATGGGTGGGAAAGGAGGGAACCTATCTTAGATACAGTTACAGGAGCCACTGTTCCAGGGAGTTGACTTCTTAGTAGAGTATGAAGGTGTGCCCAGAATTGGTGGGATCTTGGTCTCACTTACTTCAAGAACGAAGCTGCGGACCCTCGCCGTGAGTGTTACAGTTCTTTAATGGGGTGTGTCTAGAGTTCGTTCCTTCTGACGTTTGGATGTGTTCAGAGTTTCTTCCTTCTGGTGGGTTCATGGTCTCGCTGGCTCAGAAGTGAAGCTGCAAATCTTCGTGGTGAGTGTTACAGCTCTTAAGGCAGCGCGTCCGGAGTTGTTCATTCCTCCTGGTGGGTTCATGGTCTCACTGGTTTCAAGAATGAAGCCGCAGATCTTCCCAATGAGTGTTACAGCTCATAAACGCAGTGTGGACCCAAAGAGCGGGCAGCAGCAAGCTTTATTGCAAAGACCAAAAGAACAAAGATTCCACAAGATGGAAAAGAACCCCAGCAGATTGCCATTGCTGGTGCGGGCAGCCTGCTTTTATTCTCTTATCTGGCCCCACCCACATCCTGCTGATTGGTCCATTTCACAGAGAGCCGATTGGTCTGTTTTACAGAAAGCTGATTGGTCCGTTTTGACAGGGTGCTGATTGGCGCATTTACAATCCCTGAGCTAGACACAAAAGTTCTCCACGTCCCCACTAGATTAGCTAGATACAGAGTGTGGATTGGTGTATTTACAAACCCTGAGCTAGACATAGAGTGCTGATTGGTGCATTTACAAACCTTGAGCTAGATACAGAGTGCCGATTGGTGCATTCACAATCCCTTAGCTAGACATAAAGTTTCTCCAAGTCCCCACCAGATTAACTAGATGCAGAGTGCCAATTGGTGCATTCACAAACCCTGAGCTAGACATGGGGTGCTGATTGGTGTGTTTACAAATCTTGAGCTAGATACAGAGTGCTGGTTGGTGTATTTACAATCCCTTAGCTAGACATACAGATTCTCCAAGTCCCCACCAGACTCAGGAGCCCAGCTGGCTTCACCCAGTGCATGGGGCGGCAGGTGGAGCTGCTTGCCAGTTCTGTGCCATGCCCCCACACTCTTCAGCCCTTGGGTGGTCGATGGGACTGGGCGCTGTGGAGCAGGTAGTGGAGCTCGTCCAGGAGGCTCAGGTGCCCAGGAGCTGGCAGCAGGGGTGGGCGGAGGCAGGCTCAGGCATGGTGGGCTGCAGGTCCTGAGCCCTGCCCCACAGGGAGGCAGCTAAGGCCCGGCCAGAAATGGAGCACAGCAGCTGCTGGCCCAGGTACTAAGCCCCTCACTGGCCAGGGCTTGTGGGCCGGCCAGCCACTCTGAGTGCAGGGCCCTCCAAGCCGACGCCCACCGGGAACTGGCGCTGGCCCGCAAGTGCTGTGCGCAGCCCCGGTTCCCGCCTGCGCCTCTCCCTCCACACCTCCCGCAAGCTGAGGGAGCTGGCTCCGGCCTTGGCCAGCCCAGAAAGGGGCTCCCACAGTGCAGCGGTGGGCTGAAGGGCTCCTCAAGCACGGCCAGAGTGGGCACCAAGGCCGAGGAGGCGCCAAGAGCGAGCCAGGGCTGCAAGGGCTGCCAGCACGCTGTCACCTCTCAAAGGGACCCATTATGAAAAAGGTAGTGGGGAGGATGTACTTAAAAAAAAAAAAAAGTATCTTGGCCAGGCGTGGTGGCTCAGGCCTGTAATCCCAGCACTTTGGGAGGCTGAGGCAGGTGGATCAGGAGGTCAGGAGATCCAGACCATCCTGGCTAACACGGTGAAACCCCGTCTCTACTAAAAATACAAAAAAAAAAAAAAAAAAAGCCGGGCGTGGTGGTGAGCGCCTGTAGTCCCAGCTACTCAGGAGGCTGAGGCAGGAGAATGGTGTGAACCCGGGAGGCGGAGCTCGCAGTGAGCCGGGATGGTGCCACTGCACTCTATCCTGCGCGACACAGCGAGACTCCATCTCAAAAAAAAATGATAATAAAAATAAAAAACTTTGTTCACATCACTCTTATATATAAATTAAATTCTAGCAAACCGATGCCTTTGTAGTGCTCCTTGGGGAGTTCAATATATAAAATAAATTTATGTGTGCTTTGGAACACAGCTTTCTTTCTCTCCAATTTCCACAATGCAGTAAAAGGAGATTAAAAATCAGAAATTGAGAAAAATTCTTCAAATTAATGAGACTGGAAGGAGCTAAGAAAACCTTCGTACAAAACCCACCTAGAAGAAGACTACTGTGAAGTAAGAGTAGAAGGAGAGAAGCTCTGAGCTCAACTTCAGCGTATGCAGTAAACAAGAAGAGGGTCCTGGGGCAGCTGTTAGGAAATTAAGGAGAGCTGCATTGAGACTAGAAAGGCAAGTTGCAACTCTTACTAAACCTCTGGCCAAACAGCGAGGCTGGTAAAACACACAGGAGGGGAAAGGGTCCGGCAGGAGAGGGCCTCTGAAGTGACTGGAGGGCTTAGGAGGGAAATAACCAAGGTGCCCTCAAGGAAATTTCAGACTTCATAAAAGATAGAAAGAGGAGAGAAATAGGCCAGGCATGGTGGCTCAGGCCTGAAATTCTAGCACTTTGAGAGGAGTTATTCACTAGGGAACCAATTGTAGTTCTTTCTAATCCTCTTTCCCTCCAAACCTGCTTTGCTGAAAGCTGCAGGAAAGGAAGTGTGTGACAAAAAATGGAAAACTTCAGTGTGGATCAGATGATGTCAACCCATAGTCGATTCATGTTAGTTTGTCATGTGGAAGCAGTGATTTTAAGACCGACTGATTAAAAACAAATATTCCTAAGTGTATCTGGGAGATGCAGTTTATTTGTTAATTAAAAAGCTTTTTTCTCAGTCTCTTAAATTATGGCTTTCCTGTAATAAGGATATTTTTAGTGAAAAGTTGCTTTCCTTTCAAATCACAGACCTTTTAAAAAGACTTAATTTGAACAAGTAGTTTTTCATTTGACGCTTTTCCTGTTTCTAAACTTAAGAAATCCAGAATAACATTTGACAGAAACTATGTTTTCAATTTATCTTTGACATCTGTCCCACTCCATTTTGCTTTGTGACTTCTTTATTCAATAATAAATTATCTTAGAAAAAAAATGTAGAGCAAAACTACAAGGAGATGAAAAATATAGGAAATGTTAATACAAAAAGGATCAGTCCAGGAAGGCCCAAAACACCAATTGAACAGGAATTCCAGAGGCAGAGAACAGAGTCAGAGGCAAGAAGGAGATAATGGAGGAAATATTTCTTCAAGCTAAAGAGAGACAAGAATCATTTATTTAAAAGGAGCCATTGAAAGCTAATGGAACTAATATAAAAAGATCCACACCAGAAAATACCGGTGAAAAGAAAATTTGAAATGTTTCCAGAGAGCAAAAGAAATTCCATTTACTATAGTGGACAATAGTAGTTACAGTATTAGCTTTCTTGTTTGCTTTTTTCTCTCCTTTCTTCCAGTAAGAATGTCCCATCCTGCCGTCCTCCCTCCATCCCTCCCTCCCTCCCTCCTTCCCTCCCTTCTATTTCTTTTCTTTCTTTTCTCTCTATATGTCATTCAGATGGGACTATGAATTTCAGGACCACCCCAACGCAGGCCACAGGGAGAAGCCCGGGACCCACACATGACTAATCAGAGAATCCCACTTTCTGGCTAGAGTGATTAGCTCAGAATGGGCATGGCACCAAAAAGAGCTCGCTCCAAGTCCTCCCCAGAATTTTCATGTGTTAATGGGGAAGTTTGTCTCTTTCCTTTGGGGTTATGTGACCACAGGGATGTTGACTACAGCGGCATGTAGTGGTCTTTCTTGCAGAGGAAGCTTGTTGCGATAGTACAGAATGAGCCAAACATACAGAAAGAAATACAGACAAACAGAGTCATAAGACATGGAAGAAAACCCCAATGGCACCATTTGAACTACTCAGCCATACTTGAGGCCAGCTCCACCTCTGGACTTCCCAGGGATAAGTCACCAAATTCCATACTTTGCTGAAGGCAGTTGAGTTGTTTCTGTAGTATGCACCTGCAAAGAAATGAAAATCAGATTGGCATTAAGACTTCTCATCAGCCACACGGAACACAAGAAGATAACACAGAGAATTCTTCGAAGTTCTGTGTGAACTTGGAACCTAGAATATAATTTTGAACCTAGAATTCTATCCATTCACTATTATTCTAGTGCGAGGGCAAAATAAAGAGATATTTAGAATGTGTAATGACTCAGAAAGTGTTCCATTCACAGAAGTTTTCTGAAAGGATTTCTTAGGAATGAATTGTAGCAACAGTAAAAAATGGATTCAAAATGTAAGACTATGGAATATGCAAAATAATATTGAGCAAAGTCATCAGCACAAGTTGTGATTAATCTAAATAAACGTGATGCATAGTACAAATTTAGTTCCTTGGTTATTTCCCTCCTAAGCCCTCCAGTCATTTCAGAGGCCCTCTCCTGCTGGACACTTTCCCGTCCTGTGTGTTTTACCAGCCTCGCTGTTTGGCCAGAGGTTTAGTAAGAGTTGCAACTTGCCTTTCTAGTCTCAATGCAGCTCTCGTTAATTTCCTAACAGCTGCCCCAGGACTGTCTTCTTGTTTACTGCATATGCAGAAGTTGAGCTCAGAGTTTCTCTCCTACTCTTACTTCACAGTAGTCTTCTTCTACGTGGGTTTTGTACGAAGGTTTTCTTAGCTCCTTCCAATCTCATTAATTTGAAGAATTTTTCTCAATTTCTGATTTTTAATCTCCTTTTACTGCATTGTGGAAATTGGAGAGAAAGAAAGCTGTGTTCCAAAGCACACATAAATTTATTTTATATATTGAACTCCCCAAGGAGCACTACAAAGTCATCGGTTTGCTAGAATTTAATTTATATATGAGTGATGTGAACAAAATTTTTTATTTTTATTATCATTATTCTTTTGAGATGGAGTCTCGCTGTGTCGCCCAGGATAGAGTGCAGTGGCACCATCCCGGCTCACTGCAAGCTCCGCCTCCTGGGTTCATGCCATTCTCCTGCCTCAGCCTCCTGAGTAGCTGGGACTACAGGTGCTTGCCACCATGCCCGGCTTTTTTTTTTTTTTTTTGTATTTTTAGTAGAGACGGGGTTTCACCGTGTTAGCCAGGATGGTCTGGATCTCCTGACCTCCTGATCCACCTGCCTCAGCCTCCCAAAGTGCTGGGATTACAGGCCTGAGCCACCACGCTCGACCGAGACACTTTTTTTTTAAGTATATCCTCCCCACTACCTTTTTCATAATGGGTCCCTTTGAGAGGTGACAGCGTGCTGGCAGCCCTTGCAGCCCTCGCTCTTGGCGCCTCCTTGGCCTTGGTGCCCACTCTGGCTGTGCTTGAGGAGACCTTCAGCCCACCGCTGCTCTATGGGAACTAAACTTCTGAATTACTATGTCATCGGAGAGAATGGTGGGATGGAAATGCTGTTAGTGACTAAGAGTTTCATATCATTAGGGAGAAGCTGCAGATAGTAAATCTAAGCATGAATAGCAAATTTAAACTTTATTCATTTGTCAAAATGTACGGCAACTACTAAAAAAAATAGAAATAGGATGTGTAATTTCCAAACCAATAAAGGGGGAAAAATTCCAATCCAATAAAAAAGACAAATGAAGGGAAAAAATAAATAACAAACCACATGGAAAGAGAAAGCATAAAACAAGCTGTCAGGAATAAATCCAGACACAACAGGGATCACAGTAAGTGTGTGAGTATGTCAAATGCTGGAGCGTGAGCCTTATGAAGGCAGGGATTGTAATTGTTCACTGCTGAGTCCTTCAATTAATATTTGTTGAATGAATGAATGGATAGATGTTCTAAGATTTCATTTTCAACAATCCTGTTTAATAAACAGATCTTGGCTTTGCAGATGCCGCCGGGAGCCCCATACTATCAGCCATGGTCAACCCCACCATGTTCTTCAACATGGCTGTCAATGATGAGCCCTTGTGCCACGTCTCCTTTGAGCTGTTTGCAGACAAGTTTCCAAAGACAGCAGAAAACTTTCATGCTCTGAGCACTGGAGAGAAAGGATTTGGTTACAAGTGTTTCTGTTTTTACAGAATTATTCCAGGGTTTATGTGGTTTATGTGTCAGGGCAGTGACTTCACACACCATAATGGCACTGGTGGCAAGTCCATCTATGGAGAGAAATTTGATGATGAGAACTTCATCCTGAAGCATACAGGCCCTGAACTGTCACATCCCCAAACCAATTAGTTGTCCATGGCAAATGCTGGACCCAACACAAATGGTTCCCAGTTTTTCATCTGCACTGCCAAGACTCAGTGGTTGGATGGCACGCATGTGGTCTTTGGCAAGGTGAAAGAAGGCATGAATATTGTGGAGGCCATGGAGCGCTTTGGATCTAGGAATGGCAAGACCAGCAAGAAGATCACCATTGTTGACTGTGGATAACTCTAATGAATTTGACTTGTGTTTTTTCTTTTTTCTTTTTAGATGGAGTTTTGCTCTTGTTTCCCAGGCTAGCATACAATGGTGTCATCTCAGCTCACTGCAAGCTCTGCCTCTGGGTTCAAGTGATTCTCCTGCCTCAGCCTCCCGAATAGCTGGGATTATAGGCATGTGCCACCATGCCTGGCTAATTTTGTATTTTTAGTAGAGATGGGGTTTCACCATGTTGGCCAGGCTGGTCTCAAACTCCTAACCTCAGGTGATCCACCCGCCTCGGCCACCCAAAGTGCTGGGCATGCTGGGCCACCATGCCCAGCCAACTTGTGTTTTTTCTTAACCACCATGCCATTCCTTCTGTAGCTCAGGAGAGCACCCCTCCACCCCATTTGCTTGTAGTATCCTAAAATCTTTGTGCTCTCGCTGCAGTTCCCTTTGGGTTCCATGTTTTCCTTATTCCTTTCCATGTCTAGCTGGATTGCAGAGTTAAGTTTATGGTTATGAAATAAAAAGTAAATAACATAATAACAACAACAACAAAAAAAACCACCAGATTTTTTTTTTTTTTTTTTTTTGAGACAGTCTCACTCCACCCAGGCTGGAGTGCAGTGGCATAATCTCAGATCACTGCAACCTCTGCCTCTCTGCCTCCTGGGTTCAAGCGATTCTCCTGCCTCAGCCTCCCGAGTAGCTGGGACTACAGGCATGTGCCACCATGCCTGGCTAATTTATGTATTTTTAGTAGAGATGGGGTTTAGCCATGTTGGCCAGGCTGGTCTCAAACTCCTGATCTCAGGTGATTCACCCACCTCGGACTCCCAAAGTGCTGGGATTACAGGTGTAAGCCACCATGTGTGGCCTAAAAAACAGATCTAAATCAAATAAACAACCCACACATACCACATGCACACACATTAAGGTTGGAAATAAAGAGATGGGAAAATATTTCCCAGGAAAAGGTTGACAAAAAGAGTGAGTATGGTCATTTTGGTATGAGATGAAACAATGTCAAGGTCAAACACAAACCAAATCAAGAACAATATTTTATATAACCTGGCTAGGAAGTGCAAGCAAATCAACTGACAAATAGTTGGATCCTATGAGATAGGTCAGTAAGTGGCTAGGCACAAAATTAATCTCTACAAATTAATAGCTTCTCTCTATACTAGAAATAACTAAGAAAACAAGAGGGATAAAAGATTCAAATCATATTCACAACAATAAAATGCTCAAAACACCAAGAATACTGATATGATAACCCTAACAAGAAATGGGCAAGAGCAATAATGAAAAAAACTATAAAATGATGATGACAACATTATTATAAAAGCCAAGAATTGAACCTTGAAAACAGAGAGACACACCCAAAATGGAATTACTCAACATTGTAAAGATGACAGTGCTCCCCAAGGCAGTCTTTGGAGTCACTGCCATCCAAATAAAATCCCCGGAATTTGGTAAACATATACTAAAATTAATCTGGGGGAGAAAAAGCATAAGAATAACTGGGAAACATTTTGATAAGCAGTGGAGGAGATGCTTGCCCTACCAGGTATCAAAATATAGTCCTCAAGTTTAAGAATTAAACTCGTGCAAAAAGTGACAGATTAGTAATACAGAATAGAGGATCCAGAAACACAAATCAATTTATGGCACTTTAGTTTTTGATGAAAATGGCATGTCAGGTAGTGGGAGATGATGTTCAGAATGATGCTGGGAAAAGTACCTATTCATTTTGAAAAATAAAGTTGGAATTTAACCTTGTGCCAACACAAAAATAAATGGGTGAGGTATTAAAAAGCTAATCATAAAACTTAAACTTTAAAATATTGGAAAAATAGGAGATTTAAGAAAAATTATGCTGAAATGGAGAAAGTCTTCTTATATAAGACACAGATTAAAAAAATAGAAAAGAAAAAATGGGTAGATGTGACTACACAAAACAAAACAAAACAAAAAAAATCCAAGACACAAAAATTATCTGTGGGAGGAAGTATTTGCAAGATATAAAATACACAAAGGATTAATGTATATTATACTTAAAAAACTCTCATAAATCAACAGACAATCCAAAAAAAAATGAACAAGGGACAAGAATAAGCAATTCACAGTAGAAGAAATACAAAAGTCAATATATACGTGAAAAACACTCAACATTATTAATAAAAGGGAAATGCAAATTAAAATAAGAATGTGACATCAATTTGAACACAAATTTTAAATGATAGAAACCATTCAATAATATCACATATATATCAGTAAGCTTTTTGGTTGTAGGTAGCATAAACACATGATTTAAACTGCCTCTTCTGAAGAGTTAGTGAATTTGTTATTTGACATAACCAAATTTCTAGAGATATGGCCAGTTCCTGGTGTGGTACCTTCAGTGACTTATAATGACTTTTCTTTATTGCTCTGCCAAACTTCATCCTAAGGCTGTAATTCTTAGAGTGGCAAAAGGGTTAAGGCTGTTCCAGATACCACATCCAGTCCTGAAAAGTTTCACAAGAAGAGAGGATCTTTTCTCTTGTGATCCTTTTAGGAGTAAGGAAACCTTTCTAGAAGTTTCCCCAGGCACATTTTCCTTCATGGTTCATTAGCCCAGAATTGGGTCACATTTCCCTCCCTAAACCCATCTCTGGAAAGGGAAATGGGCTTATCCTTATCACGTGGATAAGGAGCCATCCACCATGACTGCTTTAACAAGGGCATGGGGAAATTGGTACTCTCACTCACTACTGAATTGGTTCAGCCCATCAGTATCTTCCAAAATTCAAAATTTGTACATTCTTTGAATAATCACTCCAAGGCATCTCTATAGCTGCAGAAATACTGGCATGTTGCATCAGAAACATTTACAAGGATATTCACCACAATGATGCTTATCTTAAAAATTGGATATCCTCTGAATATGCGTCTATAATGGAATGGTACATTCACACAGTGCGATATAAGCAGCAGTTTCAAAAACTCTTTAAGGCATAAGTGAAAAAATCAAGTTATAAAACTGTTACACTTATGTTATAAACACACTTAGAGATAACTATTTGTATACAAATGCATAGAGAAGGCACTCAAAGTATACATGCCTTGCTTTCAAGGAGGAAAGTCAGGATGTGGGGTATGTAGATGATTCTTCTTATTTATTTGATTTTTTAGTCTTATCACAGTGGCTTAGGCCATAAAAACATTTATTGTATTGACATTTATGTATCTCACATAAAAGTCTGGAGGTAGGTGTTTCATTGTATGCATGTGTGGCAAGGCAGTGATATTACTAAAGACCCCAGCTCTTTTTATCTGCTCAGCCATTCTTAGCATGTTGGATTAAACAAACATTTTTATTGATACACATATTTGTACATATTTATGGGGTATATGTGATATTTTGTCACATGCATAGACTGTGTAATGATCAAGTTGGGTATTTGGGGTGTCCGTCATCTCCACTATTTATCATTTCTATATGTTGGGAACATTTCAAGTCCTCTCTTCTAGCTATTTTTAAATGGAATACATTGTTGTTAACTACAGTTGCCCACTCTGCTATCAAAGATCAGAACTTATTTTTTCTATCTAACTGTATATTATACTCATTAAGCATGTTGGCTTTTTACTCTTAGGTTTATTACAGAGAGTCCCAAACTTTCTGGTCTGTGGTACCCTTAGTGTCTCAGTGATTTTTTTTAATGGTGCCACTAGGCCAAAATAAATATCTAAAATTTATGTTTATTGGGTAATTATTAATAGACCCAAACAATTTAGTAGATATTCATGACCTAATAATTTAGTAGCCATTTGAAAAAAATAATACACACAAATTGAAAGACAAAGTATTTTCATTTCATTGGTAAATAACTCTAATTACTTACTAATGGGATCCATAATTCTGATGGGCACTGTACAACTTCTTGAACTTTACTGCTATCCTCAACTCCCATTGCATTTTCATTTTTGCACGTACTTTAAAAAAACTACAACTGCTGAAAGCCCCGTTTCACAAAGATATGCTATCAAAAGGAATTTAGTGCAATCTAATATTGAAAGTATGAACTGTCTGGATCTAGCAGTTTTCATGATGCCTGATATGTTGATTATTACTGTTTTTAAAATTTTCCCGGGCAAATTTACATTGTGATGCCTCTGGAGTTCACTGTAGCATTCCAGGGTGCCTCGGTGCATGGTTTGGGAATTGCAGGTTTATCATCTTGTAGCTGCAAGATGGTTGTCTCAGCTCCAAGCATGCATCTCTGTACAACAATATTCATGGAGGAAGAAGGTACAAGCTTTCTTGTTACTTCTTTCATTCCATTTCAAATTTATTGCAATAGAATTTCATGTAACAAAGTTTACCTATATTGAGTATATGGCCAGATAAGTTTTGACAAATGTATACGTCTGTATAATCTTCACTACAGTCAGGATACAGAAGACTTTCATCACCCCAAGAAGTCCTTTTGAGCCCTTTTCCAGTCGATCTCCCCACCATCCCCCAGTGACTAGTGATCTGCTTTCTATCACTGTAGATTAAATTGATCTTTTCTAGGTTTTCATAGAAATTGGACACAAAGTATGGACTCAGGTGCTGCATACTAATTCTGAGACTCATCTATGTGGTTGCATGTGTCGGTAGTTCACTCCTTTTCTTGCTGAGTAGTAGTCTATTGTTTGACTATACCACCATTTGTCATCCATTCGCCCGCAGGCAGACATTTGAGTTGTTTGCAGTTTAGGGCTTGTGACATGGTTTAGCTCTGACCCCACACAAATCTCATCTTGAACTGTAGCTCCCATAAACCCCACTGTCATGGGAGGGACCCAGTGGGAGGTAATTGAATCACCAGGGCAGGTTTTCCCATGTTGTTATCGTGATAGTAAATAAGTCTCAGGAGATCTGATGGTTTTATAAAGGGCAGCTCCCCTGCACACACTCTCTTGCCTGCCATCATGTAAGACGTGCCTTTGCTCCTCCTTTGCCTTCCATCATGATTGTGAGGCCTCCCAGCCATGTGGAACTGTGAGTCCATTAAAACTCTTTTTCTTTACAAATTACCCAGTCTCAGGTATTTCTTTATAGCAGTATTGAGAGGTGACAACGTGCTGGCAGCCCTCGCTCACTCTCAGCACCTCCTCGGCCTCGGCGTCCACTCTGGTGTCCGCTCTGGCCAAGCTTGAGGAGCCCTTCAGCCCGCCGCTGCACTGTGGGAGCGCCTCTCTGGGCTGGCTAAGGCTGGAGCCGGCTCCCTCTGCTTGCTGGGAGGTGTGGAGGAAGAGGCGTGGGTGGGAACCCCCGCTGCACAGCGGTGCTCGAATTTCTGGTGGGCGAGGGCTCAGCGGCCCCCCACTCAGAGTGGCTGGCTGGTGCCGCTGGCCCTGGCAGTGAGGGGCTTAGCACCCGGGCCAGCAGCTGCAGAGGGGGCGCCGGGTCTCCCAGCACTGCCGGCCGGACCGCACCATGCTCGAATTCTCGCGGGGCCTCAGCTGCCTCCCTGTGGGGCAGGGTTCGGGGCCTGCAGCCTGCCATGCCCGAGCACCCCCGTGGTGGGCTCCCACAACAGCCCGAGCCTCCCCGACGGGTGCCACCACCTGCCCCACGGTGCCCGGTCCCATCTACTGCCCAAGAGCTGAGGAGTGCAGGCGGGAGGCACGGGACTGGCAGGCAGCTCCACCCGCAGCCCTGGTGCAGGATCCACTGGGGGAAGCCAGCTGGGCTCCTTGGTTGGGTGCAGACTTGGAGAACCTTTAGGTCTAGCTAAAGGATTTGTAAATACACCAATCAGCACTCTGTGTCTAGCTCAAGGTTTGTAAACGCACCAATCAGCACCCTGTCAAAACAGATCAATCAGCTCTCTGTAAAATGGACCAATCAGCAGGATGTGGGTGGGGCCAGATAAGGGAATAAAAGCAGGCTGCCCGAGCTAGCAGTGGCAACCCGCTTGGGTCCCCTTCCACAATGTGAAAGCTTTGTTCTTTAGCTCTTTGCAATAAATGCTCACTCTTTGGGTGCACATTGTCTTTATGAGCTGTAACACTCAGGAGCTTCACTCCTGAGGCCAGCAAGACCATGAACCTACCAGGACAAATCAACAGCTCTGGACGTGCCAGTTTAAGAGCTGTAACACTCGCTGGGAAGGTGTGCAGATTCAGTCCTGAAGCCAGCGAGACCATGAACCTACCAGAAGGAAGAAACTCAACACGTCTGAACATTAGAAGGAACAAACTCCGGACACACTATCATTAAGAACGCTCAACGCGAGGGTCCGCGGCTTCATTCTTGAAGTCAGACCAAGAACCCATCAATTCCGGACACAGTATGAAAAAGGACTAATACAGGCTGGTGTGAGTAAAGCTGCCCTGAACACTCAGGGACAAGTGTTTGTGTGCATGTATGTTTTTATTTGTCTTGGATGATCTCTCTCTCTCTTTTTGTAGAGGGCAAAATTGTTTCTAGAATCTCCATCCCAGACTTTCACTTATGTATCAATGGTCAGTCCTAGACACTCTTTCATCTCCAAACCAATTACTAAAAAGGGAAATGGAGTCACATTGGAACAATCCGTTCACATCCTTTGGGGTTGGAGGATTGAGGTCCTCCCAGGAGCGAGTTGCCTTACCAACACAGGAAGAAGGAAGGAGTAATTCTTGGGTATACAGCCATCCGTGTCTGTCACATTACTTTACTCGTGAGTATTTTTACTACAGAATGTAGTAGTAGCATTATTTACATTTCACAGTGAGAGTCTTTTCTCTGACATAAAGGTGCTTAAGCAGATCCATTGCCAACAGATATTCAACAATAGTTGTAGGAATAAGCAGAGAACAGACAAACAAAGTTGACAAAGAATTGCTCTGGGGAATATGATATGAGGGCACAAGCATCATATGGAGAGAATTTTACCAACTGGCTGCCAGATGTGGGCCTGCCCTGGGCTGAGGCACAGCTGGTCTGCCCTACAGTAAATCAGATGTGGGAGGCAAGTGCCATCTGGCACATAAACTTGGCAGAGCCTGGAAAGAAAAGTGAACTCACGTGCGAAGCGCTTATTATTATGGATGAACATGAGCAGAGCCCTGGCACCAGCAGCAGGGCGAGCTGTCTCCTTCCCCTTGGGTCTTAGGTCTCATCTGCTGCTGCTGCCACAGCGTGGCCAGCCGAGGGACTCCCTGGCCCTCAGCACCTCTCTGGTCGAGGCTGACTGTGCTTTAGTTATGAGGAGCTAAGGAGTTTGGCCCTTTAATTTCAGCCCTCATTTAGCATTTCTCCCCTTTCTCACTTCTCCTTCCCTTGTGCACCCTTCCTAAGTGTTTGTTTCCCTTCCTTGCTAAGCTTCTCAAGTGCAGGGACCAGATCTTGCATATTGTATTCGCTGTTTCTGCTCCTGGCATTCTGCCTTGCACAAAGTAGGTGCTCAACAAGGCATTGCAAAAATGTCTTCGCCACAGATAAAGACTAGAGGGAAGTATTGTGAAAGTGGTGTTTCCACCCTCCACTCTTTGCATCTATTTCCAAATATCTGTTGATTGGTAACATCTAAGAAGGATCACAGCAAATATTGTACATGTTTAGTGCACAATTCGGTTTGTTAACCTTGCCCTAAAAGATTCCGTTAACCACAATTCTGATATATCCACTACTAAGAATTGTAAAATGTTCGAGCTGAAAGGCACTCTAGAGGTGAGCATTTAAGAGGCCCAGATATTTGAAGGACTTGCACAAGGCCGTATTGGAAACAGAACAGTTATCTATAACCCACCTTATTCCTGCAAGAATTTAAACTGGGTTTTAAGGATAAGTAAAATATAAGCCAGCAAAATTACAATTAGGAACAAAAGAACATAACTTGAAAATGAGCTTGAGAGTAAGATCAAAATAGAAATATATACCAAAAAGGGTGCCTGCAACAGGTTAGCCCCAAACTTGGCTCTAAACATCTATATATCAAAACAGGAAAAGAAACCTGGTTACATACAACATTCATGATGTGCATGAAAGTAAAACAGACCAATAGCTCCTAGAAGTCTAATCACTATTGGTACCAGTACTTGACAGGCATCAGCCATAAAAAGAGCTCCGTGGGTGGCCGGGCACGGTGGCTCATGCCTGTAATCCCAGCACTTTGGGAGGCCGAGGTGGGTGGATCACGATGTCAGGAGATTGAGACCATCCTGGCTCTCACGGTGAAACCCCGTCTCTATTAAAAATACAAAAAATTAGCCGGAGGTGGTGGCGGGCGCTTGTAGTCCCAGCTACTCCGGAGGCTGAGGCAGGAGAATGGCGTGAACCCGGGAGGCGGAGCTTGCAATGAGCCGAGATCGTGCCACTGCACTCCAGCCTGGGCAACACAGCGAGACTCCGTCTCAAAAAAAAAAAAAAAAAAAAAAAAAAAAAAGAGCTCCGTGGCTTATAACAAAGGTCCTCAACGATATCCCAGTGATGCACAGGAAAAGCGTCCCTTAGTGCAGGGCTGGTAGCTGATGGCAACTCAGCAAAGCTCATTCTGAAAAAAGTACTCTATGTGGGCGTAGGGGAGAACTAAGAACCAAATCCAGGATTACCAGTGGAAGAAAAAAGTTTGCCAAATTGAGATGTGAAAGAATTGAACTCAGAATTGTGTGACATCAGGAGCACAATAATAATTACTGTTCTTAATTATGACCCAGAGGCACTGTAGGCTCCAAAGTATTTTCTGAATCATCTAAGAAAATTTTTTTAAGTTCAATCTGGTTTCATATTAATTTAGCACTTAATTAGCTACTATCATCTGTTCTAGCTGTTATTTCATATGTTTGTTTTATTCCCTTCAATTAGATTGTCATTTTCTTGAGGGCTGGGGTCTACATATAGGGTAAGTGCCAACTTACTTAACAAATGTAACACGAATCCCCTAAAGTTGACTGTAGAGGTGAAATCTCTGCATGAGGAAGGACAGCTGGACTTTTTAGCCCTGATTCTTTTGAGCTCTTTGTGAATTTCTGTTTCTATCATGAAAATAGGAGGTGGTACTGCTTCCTCCACTAATACCATCTCTTATTCCAGTCCCTTAATATCCCATGGCAGATTTGAGACTAATTTTGAATATTAAATAACACCTTATAAAGAGGCCTAAAATAATAAGAGGAAAATAAATACAGCATGTGAAACTACAGAATCTAGCTTACAACAATTACCAACCATGACTAACATCAACATCAACAGGTACTGACAATATAATATAAGTATTTGGAACCCAGATCTGGAGCCAAACTACTTGGGTTCAAATCCTAACTCTACCATTTACTAGCTGTTTAACTTTGGACAGACTACTTAACCTCTCTGTGCCTCATTTTTCTCATCTTTAAAAAGATAATTGTAGTTATCTCACAGAGGTATTGTGAGGGTTAAATGAACACTTATAATAGTGCTTGAACATAGTAAATATGTATTGGCTATTAATATTGTAACTAGGCACTTTTTATAAGCCACACACTTTATATATAATTTTTGTTACTTTAATCTTCACATAATGCTCTACTTCAGTAGTTCTCAAATTTTTGGTTTGTAACACTCTTGAAAATTATTGAAAACTCCAAAGAACTTTTGTTTGTGAATGTTTTACATATATATATTTACTGTACTAAAATTAAAACTGTGAGATTCTTAAAAATATTAATAACTAATTTAAAATGATGAGCCCAATGCATATTAACAAAAGAATATAATTACCACAAAAAATAAGTATCTTCAAAACAATTTTATGAGAAAGGGGCATTATTTTACATTTTTATAAACTTCTTTAATGTCTGGCTGAATAGAAGATAATTGGATTCTCATAATTGCTCCTGTATTCAAGTTGTTGCAATATGTTGTTTTGGTTTAAGTATATGAAGAAAATCCAGTATCATATAGACATGTAGTTGGAAGAGGGAAGAGTATTTTATCAGCCTTTCATTTAATTGTGGCCCTCTTTGTGATCCTCTATACCAAAACTTTACAAGTGGTAGTGTTTTACAGGTTAGTGGCCCTGGAATCTGAAACCAGATCAATGAACTTTTCATCCCTTGTTACATTGGTCTGTCTTGCACTTTAAACAGATCATTTACCTATGCATGACTTTGTTACATCATCCACTGTCCACTGGGAAAATATTGATTCACTGAGTCATGTAGATCAACTAAATTTAGAAACATTCACATTTGTTAGTATCATTACCAGCAGAGAGCTCTGTCTTTTCTTTCTTTCTTTCCTTATCTCTCTCTCTCCCCCTCTCTCCCTCCCTCTCTCTCTCTTTCTCTTTCTCTCTTTCTTTTTGAGATTGGGTTTCACCATGTTACCCAGGCTGGTCCCGAAATCCTAGGCTCAAGTGATCCCTTCGCCTCGGCCTCCCAGAGTGTTAGGATTACAGGTATGAGCCACTGTGCCCAGCTGAGCTAGCCCTTTTCCTTGAGACAACCATAGTGCTTCTGAACACAGCAGAAATGTTCTCTGCATACTGTCCATTTTGTCACACAGAATGTTAATGTTAAAAAGACATATACTCAATGGTTGAGATTTAATGAAAGTAATACTTATTACTGATTCATCAAGGTCATTCTTAAGGACATTTTTTCTGTAAGTGCAAGAAATCCAGTGATTAGTAGTGTGGCACTCTTATTTTGATTGGTGCTGGGGCTCCAGTAGCAGTTTCACCCACTCTTTCTTTTGTATCATCAGAGCAAATGTCAACCCAGTGAAAAAGGCAAATAACATATTAGTAGTATTATGAAAATTGTTTTATCCTAGTGGACCTTCCAGAAGATTCTAAAGAATCTCCAGAAGTCCAATGATTGTACTTTGAGAAGCACTGCTTTAACCTTCTACCTCCTCAGGGTTACTGCAAGCCCATCCAGAATCTTTTACATCCGGACCTAATAGACTAAGAACTAGTCCCCTCTCTAATCTACGCAAAAGCCACTGTATTAGTTCTCACACTGCTACAAAGATACGAGGAAAAAAATGCACCAATAATTTGCATAAAATTACCCGAGACTGGGTAATTCGTAAAGAAAAGAGGTTTAACTGACTCACAGTTCTGCATGCCTAGGGAAGCCTCAGGAAACTTACTATCATGGCAGTAAGGGGAAGCAGGCACGGCCTACATGGCAGTAGGTGAGAGTGTGTAGGATGCAAAGGGAGAAGATCTCCTTATAAAACCATCAGATCTCATGAGAAGTCACTCACCATCATGAGAACAGCATGGGGGAAACCGCCCCCATGATCCAATCACCTCCCACCAGGTCTCTCCCTCAACACCTAGGGATTACAATTCAAGATGAAATTTGGGTGGGGACACAAAGCCAAACCATATCAGCCATAATCTGAATTCCCCTTTTCTGTCTCTTCCTTAGATATTCGGTGCTTGAAAGGATAAGGCCTTTCAAAGTGAAAAGAGATCATGTTTACTCACAGGAGCATGGCCACATTAGACTGGGTGTGAACATCATATAGTCAACATCCATAAAGAGGTGCCTACAGGCAGTGCCAGGGAGGATGCTCATTTATGTTGTCAGCGCCCTCTTAGAGACAGATCCTGGCCTAGCGCCAAGCCTGTTGTAACATAAACGCTGCCCTGTAAGAGTTGTTCTTGTACTCTCCACATCAGCAAAATGGGAATGGTGGCGCCAACACTGAGGTGGTCTTTGGAGAAGAGATGGGCTTTCAGAGGCATCATCTATCATCCCAGACCTTCATATGCTTCTCTCTGACGAGGATACCCATGTGCTCATATCTTCAGTCTGTGATCATGGCCACCATTCACATGCTGATCTTTATCCTATTCAGAGCAGTGCTCAGTTGGGGGTAGGAAGGTGGGGGAGAGAATGGGGGCAGTGTTATATTACAAAATGAAGACCTATGGAAACCCTGGGCAAGATAATAAATGGAGTGATCTTTCAAAGCAGGACTATTTTGTTGTAGTTGAAAATAAAAACAAATATATGACAAACACTTGTGTGCCCCACTAACCAAAATTGACAAATGCGAATGTTTTGTCATATTTATTGTAGATCTATTTAAATAAAAGAACTAAAATATTACAAGTAAGATTTTAGTCCCCTAAGCCTATATTATTTAAATATTCATTTCACATTTATTTTGAAGAATGGCAGAGTGCTGTGTGAGGAAAGTGCAGAGGAAGATAATCACCCTCTCCTCCTAGCAGTTCAGCTTTCCCCAAACTCGCCTGCCCACTCAGCAAACAAAAGCAACACAATTTATGATAGTTGCCCCTTGGAAGGCAGTTTAGCAGCCAATCTCCCCTCCACCCCAATGTGCCTGAGCCCCGCTTTCCAAAATGCCAGCCACACAGGACTCTTTCTGAGAGGAGTTCTGGAAATTATAATTTTCTGGATCTCGTTACATTTCATGGGGGTTTGGAAGCTCATTATAAATTGGTTTCCCATGCATCGTCTGGGCCTGCACATTCCTTTTGTCTGGTTGGAACTACTTAAGCCTAGCAATCCTCACACGGATGACTTGGTCAAGCAAATGGCAATTGTCTGTGTCTACAGCTTCAGGAGTAAGAGAGAGCACAAACAACCTAGTTTTGCTTTTTTTTTTCCCTCCCCACATCTCCACAGCTACAGTAAATCAGATCGCCTGACATTTCTTTTTAGCTGCGTCTGAATCTAATGCCCTCAGCCTAGAAATTTCCGTTATATCAGCCAGTGCATGGCAAGAGCAATGGGCTTCTCTGATTAGTGAAGCTGAAGAGTAGAAATGAATCACAGTGCCTTTGTATTCTAGAACATGAGTCTGGGATGAATGAATGCGGGAAATTGGCCAAAACACAACCCCAGCGACTCAATTCTTAAATGATTTACCATGAACATAAGTCTGGGGACTTATGATGAATAAATATCTCCGTTTAATAAGCATTAAAGAAAGAGGTAAGGTGGAAGGCTTAGGAAGGGGCTGGGAAGCCACCTGCTTCTGATACTCTCGAAATCTCAGTTTCCCTCTCCGTATGATGGACCGCTTATCCTCATCGGCTCTCCTAGGGGTATTGTGAGCAGTATATTTTAGAAGTGACTGAAGGTGATTTGGAAAATACCTTACAACATATCAAAAGCAATTTCACTGGGGCAAGACTTGGGCTTTATACCATAAAAGGAGAAAATAACAGCCTTAGTCTCACAGATCAGCTAAGCATCCAACCAGGGAAGCAGGAATTATTCTGGCTTTTTCAGGAAGTTGGAAGGAATTGAGGGGCTCTTACAAGCCAACTGGGATAAGAGCTAGAGTGCTAAGCTTTCTGTCATTTGAGAATCAGGTAAAGCAGGACAGGATCCTAGGAACATCTAGAGAGTGGAAGAAAAAATGCACCAATAATTTGCATAAAGTCATTGTACTAGTCAGGGTTCTCCAGAGAAACAGAACCAATAGGATACATATAGGTATATAAGAGGAGATTTATTATGAGAATTGGCTCATGTGATTATGGAGGTTGAGAAACTCCACAATATGCTGTTTCCAAGTTAAGAACCAGGAAAACTGGTGGCGTAATTCAGTCCTTGACCAAAGACCTGAGAACAAAGTGGGAGTAGGGGGTGGGGAAGGCGTCTACTGTTGTCAGAACCAGGTGCTCTGATGTCCCAGGGCAAGAGAATATGGATGTCCCAGCTCAGTGAGAGAAAACTTGCCTTTCATCCACACTCTTGTTCCATTCAGTCCCTCAGTGGATTGGACGATGTCCACTCACATTGTTAAGGGCAAATCTTTACTCAGTCTTTTGATTCAAATACTAATCTCTTCCAGAAACACCCTCACAGACACACCCAGAAATAATGTTTGACTATCTGGGCATCCCTTAGTCCATCCAAGCTGACACCTGAAATTATCATTAAAGTCATCAACTAATAGTCTTGGGAAGAAACTTAGGAGCGGCCTGATTCAACCTCCAATCCAGATGCCTTCCACTCCCACCTCATTCCATCAGCTGATTGTCTAGCCTTTGCTTGAAAGTTTCCAGTAACAAGGATTTACCACCTCTAAAGATAGCCCATCCCAGTTGTGGGTGTCTTACATCATTATGGATTGTTTACTAAGTCTCCCTCAGAAAACATTATTGCATTGAGTCCCCCTCATCTCTGAATCCTTCCTCTCTGAACATGCCTCAGTTGCTCTGTGTCCCCAACAAGGTGTACCACTCAGAATGTACTTGGTACTCCAGAGGGGGCTTGGCCATCTGTGTGCAGCAGGGACTGCTTATCAGCAGACTTCTCTATGACCTCTTTGCCTCCTTCTGTACCTCCTATATGAGTGCTGTGATGGAGAGGGGGAGGGGGGAAAGGGAGAGGAGGTAGGAAGCGGTGTTGATTATGCCTTGGTAGATGAGACAAGGGCCTTGCCTTTTTAACTGTAACCTCCACACTCACCATTTTACCTCTTCTCTACTCAGGGGTTTTATGCCTGCTGTTTGTGTTTGTGACAAGCATAGAATTGTCAGAGAAGTTTGAACTAGAGTGACTTCATCTTGAATAGGGGCTGGATAAAATAAGGCTGAGACCTGGGCTGCAATCCCAGGAGGTTAGGCATTCTAAGTTACAGGATGAGACAAGAGTTCAGCACAAGATACAGATCACAAAAACCTTGTTGATAAAACAGGTTGCGGTAAAAAAGCTGGCCAAAACCCACCAAAACCAAGATGGCAATAAAAGCGACTTCTGGTCATCCTCACTGCTCATTAGACACTAATTATAATGCATTAGCATGCTAACAGACACTCCCACCAGCGCCATGTGCCATAGCAGTTTACAAATGCCATGACAATGTCAGGAAATTACCCTATATGGTCTGAAAAGGGGAGAAGAGGAACTCTCAGTTGCAGGAATTGCTCACCCCTTTTCTGGAAAACTCATGAATAATCCACCCCTTTTTTAGCATATTAACAAGAAATAACCATAAAAATAGCCAACCAGTATCCCCTGGGGCAGCTCTACCTATGGAGCAACAATTCTTTTTTTCCTTTCTCTTTCTTTTCTTTTCTTTCTCTTTCTTTCTTTCTTTCTTTCTTTCTTTCTTTCTTTCTTTCTTTCTTTCTTTCTTTCTTTCTTTCTTTCTTTCTTTCTTTCTTTCTTTCTTTCTTTCTTTCTTTCTTCCTTTCTCCTTCCTTCCTTCCTTTCTTTCCTTTCTTTCTTTTCTTTCTTTCTTTCTTTCTTTCTCTCTTTCTCTTTCTTTCCTTTTTTTTTTGACTGAGTTTCACTCTTGTTGCCCAGGCTGGAGTACAATGCTGTGATCTCGGCTCACTGCAACCTCCGTCTCCCGGGTTCAAGTGATTTTCCTGCCTCAGCCTCCCGAGTAGCTGGGATTACAGGTGCCCACCACCACGCCCAGCTAATTTTTGCATTTTTAGTAGAGACAGGGTTTCACCATGTTGGCCAGGCTGGTTTCGAACCCCTGACCCCAGGTGATCCACCTGCCTCGGTCTCCCAAAGTGCTGGAATTACAGGCGTGAGCCACCACGCCCAGACTGTTGCTTTACTTTCTTAATAAACTCGCTTTCACTTTACTCTATGGACTTGGCTGAATTCTTTCTTGCACAAGATCCAAGATCCCACTCTTGGGGTCTGGATTGGGACCCTTTCCAGTAACAGAATCAAACATTCTGAAGATAGTGATTGAAGATTGTATTCTATAGCTGGGTAAAACCTGACCAAATCATAGCAGGTCAGAAGGTATCTTGGCCCAACACTGCACAATCTCTATAGTGCAGTGGTTCTGAAAGGGTGGTCATTGGACTAGCAATATTGGCATCACCTGTGGACTTGTTAGACATGTCAGTTAAAGGATCCTGTCCCCAAACTATCATATCTAGCAATGTGTGTATGTGTGTGTGCGTGTGTGTGTGTGTGTGTGTGTGTGTGTGTGTTTAGAGATGGGGTCTCACTCTGTTGCCTAGGCTGGTCTCAAACTCCTGGGCTAAAGTGATCCTCCTGCCTCAGCCTCCTGAGTCTCTGGGATTGCAGTGGTGAGTCACTGTGCCCAGTGCAATCTGTGTTTTAACAGCCCCTCCAGGTGATAGTGATTTGAAAACCACTAATAGACTAGATGCTGTGGTGGCCCTCCCCACATGCATGTGCTTGAAGAATGTGTGTACTCCTTCCTAGCTACTATGGCTGCAAAAGGCTCATGGTAGCTCTTTTCTTTTTTTTTTTTTTTTTTTTTTTTAAGATGGAGTCTCACTCTGTTGCCCAGGCTGGAGTGCAGTGGCATGATCTTGGCTCACTGCAAGCTCCGCCTCCCAGGTTTACGCCATTCTCCTGCCTCAGCCTCCTGAGTAGCTGGGACTACAGAAAGCCACCACCACGCCTGGCTAACTTTTTGTATTTTTAGTAGAGACGGGGTTTCACCGTGTTAGCCAGGATGGTCTCGATCTCCTGACCTCGTAATCCACCTGTCTCGGCCTCCCGAAGTGCTGGGATTACAGGTATAAGCCACCATGCCTGGCCCATGGTAGCTCTTTTCTTGAGAGAATTGCCATTAACCAAACATGGAGCCCCCTTGCCATGGGAGTAATGGCAATGCATCCCTGCTCCCGCATCCAGAGGCCAGTGACTGACATGGGGTATAAAAAGGCTGGCCTCTTGCCTCAAGGGATGACCAATTTGTGCTCCAGAGCTCTGGATGAGGCCAGGCTCATACAAAGACCACCATTTATTGAGATTCTCTCCTATCCTATCCTGCTTGCTTCTCTCTCTCTCCTTCTCTTAAGAGACAGGGGCCTTGCTATGTTGCCCAGGCTGGTCTTGAATTCCTGACTTCAAACAGTCCTCCTGCTTCAGCCTCCCAAAGTGCTGGGATTACAGGCATAAGCCACGGAGCCTGGCTGCTTCTCTTTATTTCTGTGAGCACTTCCTCAATAAATGATTTTTACAAGAATCCCTATCCCAGACAATGTTTTTCAGGAATTTGACTGAAAACAATAATACAAAATTGAGGAACTGAAGGATTTTTTTTATAAAGATGCTTAAAATTCCATGTGAGTACTTGAAAAATATCTAGATAATTATGTAGAATGTGATTTTTACTAACTCTTGTTTGTAGACATAGTTTGGGAGATGCACCACCACAGACACAGAGAGGAATACCAGGGACAGAATGGTGACATTGAATTTCTTTAGCTGACTGAGTCCTTAGCATTCCAGGAAGCACTTAAGCATCTTCATTAGTTCATTCTCCAACCTTCAGTGAGGGTGGTGATTAAGGACTTTGGGCTGATAAGCAGAATGAATCACAACGAGGTTAAATGGTGGCTGAAAGTCAGTTGCTGAATAAAAATGAGATTCTACCCCCATCCTCATAACCCAGCACTTTCTCTGATGATCTAGTGACATTCATTAGAAGCAAATCCTCACCCCTCTACTGCTATTTTCCTAGAATTGATAGGAAGAAAATATGGCCAAATAAAATAAGAAACTAATAACACTTAGCAAAAAAAACAATCTGATGTTTTCATTAACTTTAGGGTATGCTGTGTTTGCATAGAACAAAGTAGAGATTTGACAATTATCTGGATTATTTGGGCTGCGTGGCTTTAGGTACCCAAATGGACAAGACTATATCAATCTCTAGATACATGAGACCCCGCAGAAATTTCTGGGCCTCTTTTAAGTTGGGTCTAAAAAGATGCTGCTGCACTAAGGCAGAAAGAGGGGAAGGCTTGACCTTCAGTGGGTAAGGTGACTTGGATTTGGCCAGGGCTGCTGTTGCTCCTGCATCCTCCAAACACTCCAGTCACTAGACTAGCTGGGGTGGATGAGAAGCTGAATCGATTGGTTGTGTCTGATTCGGAGGCTTATATATTAGCTCAGACACCCTGTGGGGAGATAAAGTGACTGGTGGTTGTAGTCTCTTGGCTATGGTGTATAACTATGACCTTCTGTGCTTAGCTCAGGGAATCATTCCATTCAGCAAGCACGTTTTTTAATTGAATCCTGATGATGTACCAGCCAGTGTACCTGGTGCTGGGGATACCCAATTGAATGACATAGACAGTCCTTGACTTCATGAGCCAGCAGTGAAGCAACAGTTGTCCTCAATTGGCCCCGTGCTGAGGCTGCACAGAGGGGCAGGGCCCGCCTGGCTGTTGGCTGGGAGAGGGGGTTGGGGAAGGCATGGCACAGATGTCTTTTCTAGTAAAGTGATTCTTAAACAGTCTTGAAGGATAACAGAAATGGTTCAGAGAAGAAAAAGTGTGGGTGGGGAGAGTGGAAGAGGAAGTAGAATGCCATTCCAGGAAGAAGGATCAGAAATGAGAGGTGAAACAAAGTAATTTTTCTGGCTGAAGCATCAGGTGTGTAAAGGGCATGGGAGGGAAGACAGCAGCGGGATTGAGGCTGAGGAGGGAGGCAGGGCATGAAGGGTCTGAGATGCCATGGACAGCACTTTGGACTTTAATCTAAAGGTGATGTGAAATCATGAGAGTTACAAGATCAGGTGTTTAGAAAAAGATCTTTATGGCAGTAGTGTGGAAGACAGAGTGGAGGGAGACAGGCAGTGGACACAGAGACAGCAGATAGAAGATTTGTGCTAGAACCCAAAAAAGAATCAATGAAAGTTGAATACAGTGGTATGATTTAGTCTGTTTCAGATCTTGATTTTAATTCCATCTCCATCTAACATTAGCTGTGTGACCTATGGCAATTTACCTTACCTCTCTAAACCTTGTTTTTTCCATATATCAGATGGTTTAATGTACAGTTGGGGGTATTAGATAATCCCATAAAGTGCTTGGTGAAGTGCCTGGAACACAGTATTCTCTGGTTTTTTTTTTAGATGAAGTTTCACTCTTGTCGCCCAGGCTGGAGTGCAATGGCACAATCTCGGCTCACTGCAACCTCCGCCTCCCGGGTTCAAGTGATTCTCCTGCCTCAGCCTCCCAAGTAGCTGAGACTACAGGCGTGTGCCACCTTGCCTGGCTAATTTTTGTATTTTTAGTAGATACGGGGTTTCACCATCTTGGCCAGGCTCGTCTCGAACTCCTGACCTCATGATCCACCCACCTTGGCCTCCCAAAGTGCTGGGATTACAGGCGTGAGCCACCGTGCCCGGCAGAACACAGTATTCTCTTAAAAAAAAAAAAAAAAAGAAAACCCTTATTCCTATTATTATGCAGCCATCCTAACTTGGACCATCCTCCTATACCCAGACACTGAAACAAGGACTTGGGTGCAGGTAGTTTATTTGGACAGTGATCCCAGGAAGCACAAGCGAGGCAGTGAGGAAAGTGAGCAGGGAAAGGCAGGAAAGCCAATAAAGGAGGTGTTAGTGGGTGAGCTGCTGCTGTGGGCGACTGGGGCTTATGTTTCCTGGGGACGCTCGTGGGAACTGTGCAAATCACAGCTCAAAGTGATTCCTTTGAGAGATGGGAGAGCTGGGATATTTAATCACCAACTCCTATCCCTCACTGGTTGAGGGTTGCTTCTGCAGATCTTAGTACTTCCAGGCTGCTCTGTGCAGAGGTGGAACAACTTTCAGGTGGGGCTGCAAGCACTCAGCAAGTCTGCAGCAGCAGAGATGGGTGCTTGAGATGGAAACTGCCATAGTGCAACTGGAACTGTCCACTGCAGTTGAAGTAGACTCAGATGTCAGCAATGGGGACATGGACAGAGCATCATATCTGCTACAATGAAGTGAAGGGACAATTAAACAATATTTGGAATGAAGACTTAATAGATCTTGATGAGTGATTGGATCATTGAGGGGTAAGAAATAGGGTAGAGTCTTAAAATGACTTTTGCATTTCTAGTTTGGTCTAAAATTTGCAGTCCCATTTATTGAGTTTAAAACAATTGCCAGAGGAGTAGTTTTGGCCATAGTGATGGCAGAGGAGTTGCTTTTCATTTGGGCATCCTGAGTTGGAGGTGTCTGCGATATAGCAAAGTGTCACACTGGGTTGGCAAATGGAATTTTCCTAATTCCGTATTAAACTATGCAGGCTTCATTTTGACATGTTTGAAATTCTTTAAACAGATTTTGTGGGAACAAATCCTGACTCTGATAATGAATGATTTCCCCCCCGCACATTTAATCTGGTGGTTTAAGTGATGGCTTTTAAAATAGCCTGGTGTCTCTTTCTACCTGCTGTTCACTTGTTAGTTGACTTTGAACCTGTTGGTGAATTCCATTGCAGATTGTTTCTCCCTGAAGAAAGGGAATAATAAATACCCTTTTGAGTTATTGCATAGCTGTTGAAAACCAAGACAGCATTTCAAAGCTCTTCTGAGTGGTTGCAGAGCACAGTGCCCCATCAAGTATTGTATTTCTTTGCTTCAGTTTGCTTGCAGAGTTTACAGCATTCCAATTATCCTATTATTGGGTATTCAGTAGTAAAGTGAATATGCTTGTCTTCTAAAATGGAATTTTTGGATGTTAAAGGTTTATATTTGCCAAGTGAAATAAGCCAGATATTTAGCTCATCATGGCATGGAACTCATCCTGATTATAAATATATATTTTTCTCTCTGTATGTATATATATATATATATATTTATTTGTATTTAGAGACATGCATCCTGTTTTTGCTCTATTTCAGAATGCATTTTTCAATAGATATTGAAACCACTAACAGTTTAACTTTCTAAAGTGGTTTCCTTATAGATATTTTATTATAGGAAGACGTGTAGAACATCCAAGTCAGTGGGGCCAGAGACAAAAATGCGAAACGGGTAAAGCCTGGCTTTTGCTTTCTCTCTTGAGGTGACCTCTGTCTTCCCCACGGGCTTTCTCATGTCCCAGTATTCACTGCTAAGGTGCCCAAGGGTTGTTGGCCTGTACTTCCAGAGAGGTATCTGTGTTATAATCACAAACCTCTAAGGCTTGTGATTTTGCCAGTGATATTCACCTTAGCCGTGGTTGTTTGTAAAGTGTTGGCTACACATGAGGCTCTGGACTACTTGGTGAAAGTGGAGGGAGTGAAGACAGCAAAACAGGGTCAGAGCAAGGCTGGGCATCCTGGGTCTACTTTGTCTTCCTCAGTGAGTGGGGCGGTGCGGTGCTGATAGTACTGTGGAGACTGGCTCCAGAAGAAGGCAAGGAAAGAGGAAGTAGGATAGACTGTAGTGGGAACTTACTATAAGCCAAGAATTGTGCCAAGAATTCTGCGTATGTATTATCTCATTTAATTTAATAAAGCAATATGTTTTCTTAAAAATGTGCTTGAGAGTAAACATTTCTGGAGACAAGTGAAAAGCCTCCCACACACAGCTCCTGTTTCTTGGAGAGTTCCTGCTGCTGGCCCATAGAGGAACCCCCCAACCTTTTTTGTTAAAGCAAACAATGTTAAGGACTGAAATTGTGTGTTTGATTTTTTTAAAGTTTCAAATCAAAACAAGGTCTGATAGTGGTTATTTTGCTAAGGGAAAAAATGATACTAAGTCAGAGGTTTTGAAACCCAAATTTTTGGAGTAATGAAATAATTTGCACAATACAAAATAAAATAATGCCAATAACATTTTACTTTTGAAGGACAAAAGCAGCAAACACATTCAGAGACTGGATGCTTTTAGACTGCACTGGAATAATTCATTCTTCTATTTTACATTTGATGAGGCTGGCTCGAGAATAAAGTTTTAGATGTTATGATGGTGGCTTTACCTGGGAGTCTGTTCCCTGGGGCCTGGCCATCATGGCTCTGGAGCTGTAATGTTTTCTTTCGGAATCCACGGTCTGGGCGGTCTGAGCTCGTCAGGCGCATGTGCGACTCTGTTGCCTGCAGAAACGGCTGAACTTTGCACAGGCTGTGGGTGGTGAAGCACTTGTGTGTACCCACCCTGCTGTTCAGCCTGGAGCTACCACTGGTTTCAATTATGACTTCAACAGGCAGCTTTGAGGGCTTCTCTATTCATTACAGTGCTGCACACTCTATAATTAGTAATAAAGGAACACAGGCACTTCACAAATATAAAGGGCTAAACAGTAATCATGCAGTAAAGGCAATGCATTGGGACCTTTCTACCTAACTCCTTGTTTCTTTCAGGTAAAAAAAAAAAAAAAAGCAAACAAAAAACAACTTGTTTCATTACGTTGTTTTATTTTTTGCACTGAATAACCTAGTTTTGAGTCTCATCCTGGATACTTATTAGCTGTGTGATTTTTGGCATTTTATCTAACCTTCTTGTGCCTCGGTTTCTTTATTTGCAAAATGAAGTTAATGATACTTCCCACATCCTGGGGGTAGTTTGCTGATTAAAATGAGATAATTCATGCAGAATGCTTGGTAAGGAGCTCTGCTCACTAAAGACTTGCTCAGTAAATGTTAGGTCTCATTATGCTTATCATCATTTTAATTTCAAATGAAATCCATAGAGTATAAGACATGGGCATAGTACTCTTGAGTGTCTTTTTTTAAGACTTTCCATTATGTACCTTTTCAAACACAAACATTTAGAGATACTGGTGAAATTTCCCTACCTCACATGCACCTATGCTAGCATTGACAATTATCAATATCTTACCAAATCGATCTTGTTTCACATAGCTGCCTGTGTTTTTTTCTAGAACATTTTAGAGCGAATCCCAAACATCATGTCATTTTGCCCATAAATTTGAGTGGGATAGTGCTGATAGTCACTTTGGAAACTGGCTCCAGAGGAAGGCAAGGAAAGAGGAAGTAGGACAGAATGTAGTGGGAACCTATTATATTCCAAAAGACTTAAGATGTTAGTCTTTTTGATACTAACACCCCGAATAAGCTGAGGGCTCTTTGGGACTAAGTCTTCTTCACCTCAAACTCCAGCTTGAGGAGGAGGTACCAGCAGCCAGTAAAAGTTCTACAGATGCTTGTTTAATTAGTGAATGAACAACCCAAACTTAGCTTTCTTCACTTTTTGGTGGCTGCTCAATGAATATTTACTTAGTGAATAAATGAGAACAGGGATTTTATAGACCAATGCATATGGAGATGCACATAATTTATGAAATCAACACACATTTTTAATACTTGGGTGACATTTTGCAATACGTGAAATCCTACAGGTTTAATATTGTCATGAACATTAATAATGCCCAAATAATTAGCGCTTGAAAGAAGGTTTCATTCTGATACTCAAATTATTTGTGAATGTCTGACTATAGGCGACTTCATGAAAAGCAATTAGCAGATTCTTCAAACACATGACAAATCTTTTATTACTGTGCTTGTAAGTGACACGGTTTACAGAAAACCAAATGTAATTAAATAACATTGAACTTGAAATCTACCACAGAGTCAAGATATACAAGTTATACTTGGCAAGGCAAAATTTCTCAGACACTAGGTTGTTTCAGGTGAAAGATAAATTTCAATTAAGTAATTCCAACATGTTTTGTTTTTTGTCTTACAGACAGTTCCTTTGGCAATAACTTCCACTTTAGCTTTTATTATATAAAAATATAACAAAATTTCATTATATACAAACATTACATTACACAATGTACAGGTTAAAAACACTAAGAAAATGGCAAGCTGCAAGTGAAATTAAAGTCAATAGCATGATAAGAAAAATTAAATACTGCACACATTTCATAAAAATTACATTAACTACATTTTTGTTTGCAAATACCAAACAGTACCAATGTGATTGGAAATAGCTTCCAACAACTTCATTTTAAGGCACATCTTGCATATTTATATATACAACAATGAAACCGGTCAATAACTTAGGGGCTTCTCGGAGTGACCTGTATATGTGTGAAGACATGCAGCATGGGATTACACATTTTCATTGGCTCCCTTCTTCGGGGACAGGTACCTGCCAGGAGGGGACTGGTAGAGGGGTACCCCAATCTCCTGCAGGTCTGGGAGCCTCCCTGGACGGGGAGGGGAGAGCAGAGTGACTGTCCTGTCATAGTCTCTGTGCAGTACTTTCTCATAGACGCTCTGCAGCCCCACTGTCTTGGGCAGCTGGGCCTGGTAGTAATTGTCCCTGCGCAGAGGATCCCGAGGCAGAGACGTGCTCTTACAGAAGGTTGACATCTGGGCTGGTGGGTGAGGTGACGGATGTGCGTTGGGCCCGCTGCAGGATGGGCTCCAGCAGCGGTCAGAGTGGCCCAGGATCTTACACTCAGCGGTGCACGCCCACAGTCCTAATACGAAAGGGAAAAGGAAACAGCATGACGATTATTCCTGAGATTATACATACCCAGGCTTCCATCTTAAGAATGTCAGCCTGGGTCAGGGCAGCTGAAACGAAAGGCTGTGTGCATAAAGATATACACCGTGTCTCAAGAATCAAAGGCACATTGCTTCCTGTAAAGCCATCTTAATGCAAAGCTGGTCCAGCTTCTTCAGCTGGAAGTGAAAAAAAAATTGATAAGCAGAACCCCATTTTTAATGGCTAGCATCACCCATGCTGCTGCCTAACAGGATGAGGGTGTGCTTTATTCAAGAGCTGAAGTTGCCTCGACTTGGCATTTTGAAATTCACTGTGTGAGGCAGGCCCGGATCCGCAACTGGAGGAGTGAGAAAAAGTGGGGAAGAGGGAAGGGGGCTGGGAACCGAGATTGAGAGGAGGCAAACACTGGTGAAGGGGAGGGAAGGGAGGAATGCCGAATTTGGCGGCAAAGAAGAGTCCTCACCACTCTGCATGTGGTTGATGAGATCCTTTTTCAGAGCGTCCCCGCTGATGTCGGAATCGCTGTCGTTGAAATCACTGTCCCCTTTACCGCTGTCTTTGCCGCTGAACTTCTCTGCTTCTCTGCCAGAAATGGTGTTGAATGAGTGTCCTTTCCACACCGCCACAGGGGGCGCCGGCTCCTTTCCAAAACCCGGGGAGGCACCGTAGGGCTGCAGCAGGGAATAGGGGAATGGGAGTGGGGGGAGGGTTGGATAAGAAACAAACAAAAAACAAGTGCGACAGGTTAAGTGTCTACCTGCATGCGCCCACCCTACCCCTCCAGTCTCCCTTCCCCCAGCCTGTCCGCGGAGCTCGGAGGGGGGCGCCCAGCCGAAGGAAGGCCTCACCTCGGCGTGCGCGCCGCGGAGCCGCTGCTGCCCCTCGAAGTGACAGGCGCTTTCCCCAGTGGCGCTGCCGCCCTCTGAGCCCGGCACTTCGGCCGCGGCGACCGCAGGCGGAGGCGCGTCCGCCGCGGGGCTGCCAAAGGGCGCTTTGCCGGTGCCAGGGAAGGTGAGCACGTCGAACATGTTGGGCCTGGGCCCGGCTCCCCGGGCGGCCTCCTCCGGGGAGCCGGGAGCCGAGGCTCCGCCGCCCGCCGCCCCGGGCCGCTCTTCCCGGAGGGCCCCCCCTTTGCGCACCTCCTTCTTGCGGCGGTTGCAGGTGGTAGCGATGGCGATGATGGCGGCCAGCAGCAGCGTGCAGCTCCCGGCCAGCACGATGATGACGATCAGTGGCGTGTCCCATTGCAGCGCCGACCCGGACGCCCCGAGCCGAGAGCCAGGCGGGCGGGAACGCTCGGGGCTTCCCGCACTGGCAGGCGCAGCCGGCCCACGCCCGCCCCCTGCTGTTACCACGAAGCTGACAGTTGCGGTGGTGGTGAGCGGGGGACGGCCGCCGTCGGATATGACCAGGAGCGCCCTGAACACGCGGCCGGGTGGCTCCTGCGAGAGGTCGCCGGTGAGCAGTATCTCCCCCGTGCGGCGGCCGATGGCGAAGGCTTCGCGCGGCTCCTGCTGCTGCAGCTCGAACGCCAGCTCCCCGTTGGCTCCCTCGTCTGCATCCCGGGCCTGCACACGGGCCACAACCGTGTCCTTTGCGGTGCGCCCAGGCACCGCCACTTCTAGGGAGCCATTGGCTGGCTCCGGGTGCACCAGGACCGGCGCATGGTCGTTCTGGTCCAGCACGCGCACTTGCACTAGGGCGCTGCTGGAAAGCTGAGGGGAGCCGCCGTCGCTAGCTTGGATGCGAACGTCGAGTTGGCGCAGCGTCTCATAGTCGAAGCTGCGCAGCGCGTAGATGGCTCCGGTAGCTGGGTCCACAGAGACATAAGTGGACACGGCGCCCCCGGCGCGGCCCACCTCGGCCTCCAGCAGCCGGTAGGTGACCTGGCCGTTGCGGCCCAGGTCCCGGTCCCGGGCGGCCACCGTGGCCAGGTAGGCGCCTGGCGGGTTGTTCTCGCGCACCGACACCTCATAGACCGGCCGCGTGAAGAGCGGCGCGTTGTCGTTCTCGTCGCCCACACGCACCGTGTAGGGCCGCACGGTGCGCAGCGGGGGCGCGCCGCGATCCTCGGCCACCAGCGTCAAGTTGTACTCGGCGATGCGTTCGCGGTCCAGCGACGCCGCAGTCACCACCAGGTAGCTGCCCGCATAGGCCGGCTGCAGACGGAAGTGCTCGTGCCCATAGAGGGCGCAGCGCACCTGCCCGTTGGCGCCCGAGTCCCTGTCCGAGGTGCTGACCAGGGCCACCAGGCTCTCGCGCGCCGCCCCCTCCGGCACCAGCGAAGTGGCGCCAGCCTCGGGCGTCCCGGCTCCCGCCGGCGAGCTAGCGTCCGCTCCCCCGAGCGCAGCGGCTGCGGCGGCAGCGGCGAAGGGCGAGGCGGCCGGCGCGCCTGGGGCGGCCAGCGGGGTGATGGCGATGTCGGGTGCGTTGTCATTGACGTCGCGGATGCGCACGATGACCTTGCAGGTGGCAGCGCGAGGCCCGGGTCCGCGGTCCTGCGCCCGCACGTCCAGCTCGTAGGTGTCCTGACGCTCGTAGTCCACGGGCCCGGCCAGGGTGAGGCGGCCCGATCGGGGGTCAAGCCGAAAGAGGCGGCGCGCCTCTGGCGGGGTGCGGGCGCCAAAAGCGAACACCACGTCGCCGTTAGGGCCCTCGTCGGGGTCGGCTGCGTCCAGGTCGAGAAGCAGGGAGCCCACAGGCGCGTCTTCCGCCAGCTCCACTTCGGCCACGGCGCCCTGCGGGAAGGCCGGGCTGTGGTCATTTGCATCCAGGACGCGCACGCTGAGGGCAGCCGTGGCGGAGCGCGGCGGGCGGCCGCCGTCCTGGGCCACCAGCTCCAGGCTGTAGGCGGCCTGGCTCTCGCGGTCCAGCTCCTGCAGCAGCACCAGGTCCGCGCACTGAGCGCCGTCCGCTCGCGTCTGTAGCTCCACGCGAAAGGGGCTGTGCGGCTCGGCCAGGCGCACGGTCTGCAGCCCGTTGGCGCCCACGTCCTCGTCCACCGGCACCTCCAAGGGGATGCGCGTGCCCACGGCCGCACCCTCGGACACCTCTACCGGGATCTGGGCCCGGGGGAAGCGCGGCGCGTGGTCGTTGACGTCCCTCACCTCCACCTCCACGTGCACCAGCCGGAACTGCTCCTGCGAGAAGCTGACCACATCGAAGGCCAGCACGCACTGCGGGGCCTGGCCACACAGCCGTTCGCGGTCCAGGCCGGCGTCCCCGACGGTCAGCTGCCCGTCGCCTTCGCGCACCCGGAGCAGAGAGCTGTTGAATTGCTTCATCAGGCGGAAGCTTGTGTCACCCGATACTTTCATATGCAGGTCCTCGGCCAGGGTCCCGATGACCGTGCCAGGGGCATCCTCCTCGAAGGTGCTGTATCGGACTGTTTTGCTCTGGGCCACTGACAGCACCCAGCAGAGGCTGAAGAGCTGCAAGGGGAAAAGGCAGGGGCTGCCCCAAAGCCTCACAGGACTCATGCCTCCAGCCTCAAGTGCGATCCGAAAGGCTAAGGAAGTCTTCTCTGGTTTCCAGGTCGGGCGTCAGTCTCAGGCTCTCGGAATCACGCTCTTTGCGAGCCCTGTGCGGGAGAAGTCTGCGGGTAGCAGCTCCGCGCCTCCAGCGGGCTCTGAGGACGCGCGGACCCGCCCTCACCCTGCGCCTCTCCCTCTCTTACAGAAGCTGCGCCGCCTCGCGCCGCCTTTGCCTTTATAGCCGCGGATATGCTAATCACCCGAGCCGGGCAGCCAATGGCCGCCTCCCCCTCGCGTCGCTCCTCCGCCTGCCTCTGACAATCCCTTTAATGTGGAAAGGCTTAGAGAGGAAAACAAGAAAGGAAAATTAGGGAATCTTTCTTTTGTTTAACTCCTTTTGCTTTTTCCCTCTTTTCTTGTCAGCACCCTGCATGTAGAGGAGTTGGCACAGGGCTCCAGGACTAAAAGGAGTGGATGGTTTTGTTAATTGTCGCCTACCTCCCTCCGTGCCGCGGCTAGAACTAAGTGCGAACACGCTGGGGTTTCACCCCAGTGGCTCCAGATTCCCCCTTCCCCCAGCCCCTGCCAACACACACACTCTACATTTTGCACCTCTGAGGCTTCCAAACCCTTGCAGCCCCCTACCCACAGACTTGCTCTGCTGAATGAGGCTCTGCTTTCCTTCTCTCCTAGCTACGGTGCCTGGAATAGCCTCTCGATTAAGAAGCCTGAAGGATAAGGGAAAATTGATTTTATTCAAATTTGTGTACGCAATTGTGTTTTGCTCGTGTGAGCCCCGGTGATCAGAGCTGCCACTTCCCTTTCAGAAAAGAGCCCCACGATATGTTAGTATGCACGTCACTGTCCAAATGGCTTTCTTAAGCCCTGGGCGCTAGCAGGCAGGAAAAAAAAAGTTCCAAATAGGATTTAGCATAAGCTTGAGGAGATTTGGAAAGGTTTCAAAGATCAGACTGTATCAAAGGCTCATGAAGCCCTCGTTAGCAGTGGAAATAGAATGGTGTGGCAGGCGATCCCATTGGAGGTCCCAATGTCTGTATTATTTCACTGTGACAAGCTAAGGGGAGAGAAAGTTGAACAGTTTCCACAGCGGAGTTGGACAAACTTGAATATAATGAGCAAACGCCACATGTATCCATTATGTTCTTCTATTCATCCCCAATCACTGCCATAACTCTCTGGCTAAACGGTGATGGGCGCTGAATTCCACACAATACCCGGCTCGTATTAAAGTGCATTTAGAGAACTTTTTCCTCCTGATGCCTTGTTCCGCCTATTTAGAGGATTTTCTTTCTGTTCTAATAGGGCCACTCTGGGAAGCAACACTCGTCCGGTTCCAGAAGAACAAAATCACAGCGTGACGTTGAAACCTGGCAGGAACGTGGGGGGAACTTAACCATCTGCCTAGGAAAGTGTGGAGCTTCGGCACTGCCAAAATCTGGGCTGGGCGGATCCTGGGGCTGGCTGGGCGCTGCGCTGCCCCACAGATAGCCCCCTCCCATCCCTGAAGGCCAGGGAGATGGAGCTTGGATCTGCAACAAGACGGATTCTTAATGATTCTTACTGAAGGGCTTTACTGAGCAGGCTATGCAAATACACACGAAGGAGGAAAGGTAAAAAACAAAAGCCACTCACTGGAAGAAATTTTTCTTTTTAGGCGATAGGTTTGGTAAGCAGATTGCATTCAGTAAACATTCTTCAGAATCCCGATTTTGGTCCTGCTATCAGCGTCCTATCCATGTTTTCCTTTCGCTCAAACTCGAGGGACTGTGTTTTGGGGTTTTTTTCAGAAGAGGATCAGGAGTTTCCCTGGAGTAGGGAGAGAAGCAGGGAGCTGGGTGGTGTGGATGAGAGAGGTGCTTGGAACTGTCAGAGAGCGGAACAGGCAGCCCCAGCCATCTATAAATACAAGCTCTTATGAGACTGGGGAGGGGGATGGTGAGTGGCTGGAGGCTTCCTCAGAGCGGTGTGTCTCTGGGTTCCCTTCTCCACCTCTTCCACCTTGTAGCCTTGGGAATGCTAAAAGCAATAAGGCCAGGCATCTGCAGCCGCGCAGGGACGTGGAAGGAGGAGCGCCCCCTACAGGAGCCCAAATCGCAGCCCTTTCTTCCGCTCCCTTCCATCTCCCAAGTGCGATTTAGCATCTTGCCCTCCCACTGTCCCCGCCCAAGAGATATTCCTTGGGGGGTACACGTAGCCGAAGGAACTTTCTATTTTCCTTCCGAGCCCCGCAACACTCCCACCCCAGCCTGGGGCTGGCTGGTGACCTTTAGCGCCCCTAGGCTAACGTCATCTCTCCTCACCCCTCTTCCCCCGGAGACCCAGAAGGGAACAGGTTCAGAACTTGGCTGGTGGACAGCGGCCTCAGCGCTTCCGCTGGCGTACCCAGGGCAGGTCCGGCCCTCCTGGCGCTGCTGCTGCTGCCGGGCAGAGGACGCGGAAGATGGGGAAAGTGAGAGGAAATGGTGCCGGAGTCCCAAAGGAAGGGATTTCAGCGGTTCCCGCGAGCACAGCCCGGCCACGAGTGGCTGGGACTCGGACCTCGCGTCAGCGCCCCCTGCGCACCTGCACCCCGCAGTTCTGGGCTGGACTCGGGAGTCCCGCCACGCGCTAAGTTTGGGTTTTTCTCTTGGCCAAAGATTCGGAACTACTTGCAATTTCTACTCAAAGTGCTTCCGCGTCAGCATGCTCATTCTCAAGGCTGAAATAAACCAAGGCGTGCTTGAAAGTGGGAAAAGGAAAGGGGAGTAGGGGCAGGCAAAAGCCAGGAGGCGGGAGGGGTGTAGGGTGGCTGGTAGCAGGTCTAAAGCGTTTTTCCCGCGACCAGGCCCTCGTCGATCGGAAGTAGCCACGACGGCGGCAGCGCCGGGAGGCTAAGAGCTGGGAGCCAGGAGCCGGGGAGCCGGGGAAGGGAGCCGCGAGTCTCCAGCCGTCACCGGCGCGCACAGGTTTTTCCGTGCTGGCAGTGGAGGTGTGAAGGCACGCGAACACCGTGAGCTCCGGGCCGGCAGCGGACAGCCGCTCGATTATGGAAATACGATTTAAAATAGCGCATCAACGTCCGCAGCAACTCCCGGGAAGGAAAATATGTCCGGGGAGGTGGCGCTGGAGAGGAGTAGGGGAAAGGGAGGGGAGCTCGCCCGCCCGGGCGCTGATCAGGCCTCACAAAAGCCGCTCGAATCGCCTTGTTATCATACCAAAAGGTCTGGGCAGGCTCAAAGGAGCCCCTTTCTCTCGGTTTTAGCAACTTCGCCGGCAACTGTCTCGCAATCTTGAGAACAAACACAGCTCCACAATAGCCGGCGTTTTCTCGGAATGCAAATGTTGCGGGCTCCGCAAAGCTGGGTTTCTGTTACCGAGCCTAATGCCGGCATTGTGAAACTCGCGTGCAAACACCAAGATTGACATGGGCGTCACGTGACGGATTAGGGCTCTAGGAAAGTTTTCAAAGAGGCGACAATGGGGGGCTCAGGCTGATCTGATATCTCCCACAGTTTAGCGGGAAAGAAAATCAGGATATATTCTCAGATGTAATAGGATTATCTTGTCCATTTCAAGTTCTATACAGCATGTAATTTATTTTTAATTAGGATTATATCTACCAGGAAAGGGTACTAGACTTCACTGGAAAGTGTAATTCTAAGGATGGATGAAGAGAGGGGTTATTTTTTAACCTTTTACTTTTTTTTTTTTCCTTTAAAAATAAGCCCAGGGCCCTGGCTTTTCCTCCTACAGGCTCACCATTGGGTAAACCCCTCAGGGAAGTTTGCAGGAAGTGCTTGGCCAAGCAAAGAACAGAGGACGCTCTTTGGGGTATCTAATTCATTTTTGTAGTGAAAACACACTTTGCAAAAATCTCATCGAATTCTGAAGCCTCTGGGTTTTCTGGGGTCGGTGCACTAGAAATGCAACCAAGCTGTTTTCTACACTCCAAATTTTTTTTTTTTTTTAAGTTATCTCTCTCTGTGTGTGTATTTGTTGGGCTGTCAGTACTGGCATGGTGACTTTTAAACTGTATAGTAAACCACACAGCAGCATTCTCCATAGCCCTGATTCAAATTCAGCAGTCAGACAATGAGACAATTTGGGGGTGAAGGTAACTGTTATTTAAACATTGATTTTGGATCGATTCCAGTGCCAGATGCTCACAAACCCTGGATCATTTCCAGATCTTGGGCCACTCTTCATTTTGTGTGTTCTGTGTGTCACTCTGGGAGACCTGCTTTACCTGATAAGAAGCAGAACGCAGCTGTTGACTGCAGGATCTGGAATCATCCTGCTTGGGTTCAAATCTGATCATTACACTGATTGGCTGTGTGGCCCGTGCAAATTATTTTCTCTCTGTATTGTTTTTTGTTTTTGTTTTCTGTTTGTTTTTTGAGATGGAGTCTTGCTCTGTTGCCCAGGCTGGAGTGCCCTGGCGTGATCTCTGCTCACGGCAACCTCCGTCTCCTGGGCTCAAGTGATTCTCATGCCTCAGCCTCCTGTGTAGCTGGGATTACAGGTGTGCACCACCGCACATACCCAGCTAATTTTTGTATTTTTTGGTAGAGACGGGGTTTCACCATGTTGGCAAGGCTGATCTCAAACTCCTGACCTCAAGTGATCATCCTGCCTCAGCCTCCCAAAGTGCTGGCATTACAGGCGTGAGCCATGGCGCCCGGCCTCTCTGTATCTTACTTAGTTCCCTTATCGCCAAAATGGGTATAATAATAGTACTTTGCAAGGTTGTTTTGAAGACTGTGTAAGATGATATAATATCAGGTGCTTAGGAACACATGTTAGTTTTTATTTCCCTTTAAAGCACAGGGAAGAAACATCAAAGACTATGTAATCTAAACCTCTTATTTTATAGGCGAGGGATTTGTTCAGAAAGAAAAATAACTCTCCCATTTCCTGTCTGCTTCTTTGCTTTAGTGACAACTCTCTCCCCAATTCCCTCATTCCTCTCTGGAAATAATAGGTATTGTGGTAGGTATATAGATCCCAGAGGAAAGAGACAATGGTCACCTGAGGGTTCCACCAATTTTCGTGCCCTCATGTCATTTCAAAACCTTTTGGTACCTTACTTGCTAGTTGAGATCAGATGCTGACAAAAAGGAGTTCTCAGTAGAGTTTTTTTCCTACTCGTTTCTATAAAAGCCATGTATTCTGACTGAAACCACCTACAGATACAGATATTTAATGGACAGGAGCCCATAATTCTGGAGGAGCAGAATATTTCAAGGGACTTTCTCTCCTGGACAGTGGAATGCCTGGATAGTGGAATGCCTAGGAGCAGCAGGTGACCTCCTGCTGACTTATACTGAGCCAAGGTACAAAAAGTGTTTGACCCCTCTATTACTCTGCTAGAGCTGCCATAACAAAATGCCATATACTGGGTGACTTAAACCACAAAAATTTGTTTTCTCACAATTCTGGAGGCACGAAGTCCAAGATCAAGGTGCCAACAGGGTTGATTTCTCCTGAGACCTCTCTCCTTGGCTTGCAGATGGCTGCCTTCTCTCTGTGTCCTCATATGGCCTTTTCCCTGTGTGCTGAGCTCCCTGGTATCTCTTCCTCTTAAACGGACACCAGTCATACTGGATTGGATCCCACCCTTATGATCTCATTTAATCTTAATTATCTGTTTAAAGGCTCTATCTCCAAATACAATCAGAGTCTGTTGTCCTAGGAGTTAGACCTTTAACTTACGAGTTTTCGGAGTTCAGTCTGTAACACCTTCATTCTCTCAACCAATATTATTGAGAACTTACTAAGTTCTAGACTTTGTGATAAATGCTGTGGAAACAGATTAAAAAATAAAGTATCCATACTGATACAAATAAATGATCAAATAAATAAATAGGAAAGAAGAGACAATTCTACCACAAGGAAGACTATTGAAGAACTTATGTAGTAGATTCTCTGTCCACAAAAAAGTGGATCATAATTTCCCGCTCTCTAAGTATGGACTATGTGGATTGTGACTTTTTTCCAAAGAATACAGTATGGAGTGGAGAGAAAAAGAGTAACTTTACGTGGAGAAAGCTGTCAAACACTCCCTTGGTCAGGTCCTCAAGGTCAACATCAACAGTGATAGGTCATGTTGACAGTATGCACCCTAGGTATGGTGTGATGAAAATGGCACTTTATCTCTGTGATCTTCCTCAAGACCACAGAACTTCAGTCTCATAATGAGAAAAACGTCAGATAAAACTAAACTGAAGGATGATATTCTGCAAAAACTGACCGATATGCCTCAAAACTGTCAAAATAATAAAAAACAAGGAAAATCTGAGAAATTGTCACAGCAAGAGCTTAAAGAGACATGATGACTGAATGTAATGTGGTATTGTGGCACAGAAAAAGGACATCAGAGAATAACCAAGGAAATCTGGATAAAATGTGGGCTTTAGATAATAACAATATTAGCTATTAATTGTAACAAAAGTACCAGAGTAAGATGTTAATGACAGGGGATGTGGGGTTATGGGAACTCTCTGGACCAGCGCTACAATTTTTCTACAAATGTAAAACTGTTCTGAAATAAAAAGTTAGATCGTGCCAATCCTGAGGATGAGATAGAAGAGTAATCAGACAGCAAATGCGTGTGAGAAGTGCTGTGAGGAAGGCCCACACCGCTGCTGATCACAGGTGGCTTCCTGAGGAAGAGGAATATCTGGACATGTGGTACGGGGCCTAAGAACAGTGGTACAGGTATGCTCTGCCTGACTGTATGAGCCCAGAGGAGGGAGGCTCAGTTGTGCTGGGAAATGAGAATACTCAGGGAAAGCTTTTGGGTGACATTTGAGTTGAGTTTTGAAGGATGAATAGAAATTAGCTAGGAGTAGAAAGGGAGAAGGTAGGGGTGGAGATGAAAAAAGCATTCCTTGCAGGACGAACAGCAAGTGACACAAAGGTCTCAGGGCTGGAATGTAAGGCTCTATGAAAGGACCTAGTGAGTACAGAGAGGTGATGAAAGCCGGGGTGAGCAGGTGGGTGCTTTGTGTATCTTGTTAAGGCATTTGGATTTTACTCTTAAGGCAATGGAGAATATTGAAGGATGTCACCCCGACATAAATAGGCTCACCAGAGTAAAGTGAAAGAAAATCAGGTGCAGGGAAAGGGAAGTGGAGAAAGAAGCCTGTGCTGGTGGAAATTTGACCTGGAAGGAAAGCCAAGGGTAATTCTCTCAAGTAACTGTTTAGGGAAGAGTAGTGAGTGACTGGTAAGGCCAAATCCCAAGAGACTCAGGGGAGAGAAGAGCACACTCTGATGACACTTGTTCATCTATGGGCTGAGCCTGAGGACTGTGTTTCCTACTATGAGTCCCATCTCCCTCCAACCAGGAGCTGAAGCAAACAGTGTAGGAGTTGCTGGTTGGTGTTCTCCAGCCATCACCAGTCCTCTGGAGAATGCAGTTCCTTCTGGGAGCCTCCTCTTGAGTTTAGTTCCAAGAAGAATGCAGGTGGACAGTGGTGGGAGAGAGGATTTACTTTTTCTCAGCAAGTTGAGGCTTCTCTGGGTTCAACCACGAGCAAATCTAGTGGCACCTCAGTGTATCTCCTGTTGGACATCTGTCCATGACAAATGATGGTGGGGTGGAAGTGGGATGTTCTACAGCTGTCCATGGATGTGTTTCCCTTAACACCCCAAGGATTCAGTGTGTGTGAGGGAGAAATTAAGAATTTCCCTGGAGCCTTTTGGCTGGAGGATGTGGGATATGGGATGTGGCCTGGGTTCCTACGACCTTGTTTTTGGTGCTTGGGCACTTTGAGGCAGAATTACAAGAGATTACAGAGTTCATGCGGGAAAAAGAGGTTGTGGGTAATGAAGTACACCTTCAGTGAAGAACCACAAATCTGTGCCTAAACTACATGCAGGAGTTCTATAGTTACATAAACTGGATGGATTAAGTGGTCTCAGAGCCTAAAACATGTTGCTACAAATTTAGGGTTTTGTTATTAATAAATCCCACATGACTTAAAAGAAATTAAGGCAGGTCGCTAGAGCCTTTTCTAGGCAGAGAGAATTTTAATCATTGGCTAGTCTTTTTTCTTCCTCCTCAAAGTCATTGTTCTGTAATTGCAGAAGACTTCTGACTTAGGTCTTCCTTTGCATCTGACAGCTTGAACTCACTTGCTTTAAGTGGGTCACAATCCACTTTTGAAATGGAAATGAAGTCTGCATAGCAGCCTCTGCCTCAGAACCCTGGGACCCAGGACCAGCCAGGACACGGTGGAGCCTGGTGTTATAAATTTCTCTATAGATCTGAGAGCAGTTTTACACCATTGATCTCACGTCACCCAGAATTGAGATGGAGTGACAGCTGATAAACTGCATGGTGACAGGCTATGGCCTTGGAAAAAAAAAATCCAGATGTGGGATTAAAAAAAAAAAAAGAGCTGATGGATTAGTTATTGGCCCTTGAATTTCCCTTACCCTGGATTCTTTCCAACCACTTTAGAAGCATTTATTTTCAGGTAATTTTACAGTTGTCTCTTTGTCCTTCAGAGGTGCTTTGGTCTATGAAACCTCTCAGGGAATTTAGATGAAATCATTTTTATATGTATTGCCTGACAGCCCCTGGAAGTCCCAGAGCCCTGCTCTTAGATCTGAGCCTTTAGGAGGCTTTTACCTGCACATTCAGGGGACTGGGGATGCAAGTAAACCATTGGTATTCATGCTAATTTATGATTTTGTAGCAGAATTACCCAGCCTATGGCCCTCAAGCACCACTTGCTTTAATGGGGCAAGTGGGGAGGAAGGCACATTGGTGGGTGTGGGAATGGGAGATGGGTTTCTCCTTGGCCAGTATTTAAATTAGTGGGTTTTTTTTTTCATGCTACAATTAAACCTTTTGAATCACCTTTTGATTCCAGCTCCTCTGTCCAAAGGGCCTGGGACACCTTCAGAAAGATTTTGAGTAGGTGAGGTGCGAGGGCCTGTGTTGGAGAGATTGGGGAGTGTGGTGGATCATTTGTGTTTGGAGGATGAACAAAGGTTGAATTCTTGCTGCCCTGGCTCTGAGCTCCCGCTTTGGTGTCCAGTGTGGGAACCTGAAATGGGGAAGAATGGGCTGCTCTATGCATTGAACCACGAGCCCTCCCGGGCATGGCCGTTCGTAGGGCATCAATCTTGCTTTGCTTTGCCTCGGGGGCCTTGTATAGAGGCCTCGGGTCTCAGGGGACAGAGAAGAAGGTTAGATAGAGGGAGCAGAGCCCCCACAGGGAAAAATAATGTGACAAGCTGTCAGAACACGGCGACTGGGTGACTCCTGTTCCCTTAGTGGCCAGGGGGCCCCGCCGGGCCCCGCATCCTTCAGGGCTGGGAGCTGGAAAAAGGGAACAATATAAGATGTGTGCTAGATTACACACCTTTCCATCAAACCCCAGTGGAGGCTTTTGCTGGACTTTTGGAAAAGGAGGAATGGAGTGGCTTTCCCCAGGAGTGGAATGTTGTGAGTAGATTATTTTGGAGAGGGAATTCTAGGAATAAGGTGCCATGAAATCTATAAGGACTGGAAAGGCTGCCCACTGAGGTCAACTGTGCAGGTATGCTTCTAGGAGAAAATACAGGGGGCAATAGCAAAATATAACTTGTTTAAGTCTGAGATAGGGTTTCCATAACATAGGATGATTATATCCATCAGGATGGGCCAAGTTATGCTTCAGTAATGAACAACCCCCAAGTCTTATTGTCTTCAAACAGCAAAGTTTCTTTCTTTCTTACTCTCCATGTCCATCATGAATTGGCTGGGGGATGTATTACATGCTGTTCTCACTTGGGGACCCAGGCTTATTGACCAGTCACCGTCTGGAACTTTCTCCTTGCTGTGGCAGAAGGGAGAGGGTATGGAATAAGCTGTGGATTAGCTTTTGAAGTTTCCACCCAGGTATGACAGACGTCACTTCTGCTTACATTTCTTTGTACATTTGAAAGTCCTGAAAATGTAGAATAAAGCTCATTGGTCGGTAAAGGCTTGAGAAAACAGAGCAGGACAGTTGGACAAAACCTTTAGAAAAGCAGAGTGCTAGGACATGTATTCTGAGCTTGCTTTCCCTTCTCAGGTCTTAGACAAATCCTTACCCTTTTTTCTTTTCTTCTTTTTTTTTTTTTTTTTTTTCTGGTGGCAGGAAAATGGCAATTGGGAGGAATGCTGGTCAATGGCATATGTGCCTCTAAATTCAAAGAAGGTCAGAAATAAATTAGAAGTGTCCTCATGTGACACATTCCTTCAAGTATAGGGTAAATTACAGTTTCAGACTAATTAGTGGGGAAATCTCCTGAGAGTGAAAGATCAAGTATCGGTAATGGGATTACATGACCTCTCACTTGCGCTTGGGGAAAACTTGCATAAAGCATCTTCATTAATTACAGTCCTAATGGCTTTTACTTTTACCACCATCAACCTACCACCAAGATCAAAAACCTTTTACTAAGCAACTTTTGGAATGTGGAACTAGGCATGCTGAGTGCTTTACAGTTTGGTTAAATCACCTGTTTAACCAAAAGTACTCAGGACAGAAGTGCTTAGGACAACTAAACAAATACTGAGAGCAATGTGAATATGAATATTAACACTTTGGGAAGGCTGAAGAACAAATATTTCTTGCAGGGTAATCTTTGCAGAAGGGATCATGAATGGTATTTAGGAAGAATTGAACCAGAAGAATTTAATTCGTTATTGTGTGTGTCATTCACAGTACTAGGCACCGGGGTATAAGCTCTTGCCGTCTAGCGTGTGGTGGTCAGTGGGGAAGACAGTCACACTGTCTTCACAGTGTCAGTCACATTGCCCAACTTTAGTGTAAGGTAGTTAGTTATAGAGATTTGCCCAGGAAAGGAGATCAGATTCTAGGAACTTATTTGAGAAGGAGAGGCGATAGCGTGGTGAGCTCCTTGGGAGAAGGAAGGGGCTGTTTCAGGCCAAGTATTGGACTTGGGAGTATGCACAGGGTAAGAATAATTGCTGCTGTGTACCCTCAAAGTTCGATTATAACCACCAGTATCCAAAAGAGCTGGGGACTAAAGTATCCCATTAGAGATGAATATAGTATTCATTTATCTTTGGAAGTAGGCAGGTATAAGCAATACATAAACAATACTTTAATACAGAATTTAGAGAATTGGAGGAGGCACAGGGTACCATCCTGGTCTTCTCGTCCAAACACTCTAAGTTGATTAAATGAAGTGGATAATTCTTACCCTACCTATCTCAGAGTAGAGGTGAGGGTTCTGTGATATAAAGAATGCAGGTCTTTTATGAACTGTAAGGCATTATATATATTAGGCCATAGTGCTGATGGAGATGCTTAAACTAAAGAGACATTAAGCCAGTTGTGCAGAGACAAGTGTGGGTGAGAGATGACACGGGAAAGGAAGTGGCTTGGGGTAGCTGCTGAAAGGGAAGTTGGGGACTAGGGCTGAAGTCCATCAGGAAGTTTTGATGCCCTTGAACCATGGGGTAGGGAACAGTGCTAAAGGGAAGAAAGGTAGCACTCTGTTTAGCTGGGGATAGGAGGGGCTAGAGGCTGGATATTGGTTAGACAGGAGGTTTTCACTGCTTCATGCTCAGTGTGTGGCGTTAAGAAGTCACCAATAAATATGTGTTGGATATATTGAATGAATGAAGAAGTGAAAAGACCCGACTGTCTTGGCCTTAGAGCTCTTCTGAAACAACATCTCCCTCAGTTGTATCAGGGGCACAGATATTGACTCCCTGCCCTGCACACATGCTGAAGACTCCTTTTGGTTGACTTTAGTAAATGTGAGTCAGGAGATGGGGGCAGGGCAGTGTCAAAGATTCAACTCAATACCAGCATCTCAAGGCTGGTCAGGTCTTGGACAGCACTACTAGGAAGTCCTGATGCTACAGATGCAGACGAGGTGACATCTGGACTGTTCGGCCTTCTCCTGGTTCCGTAACTGGAAACATTTGACCCTTCTTCCCTGAGAGCCTCCAGACTGACTTTGGCTCCCTAAGACAGGGCTGGCTTCCTCCCAGCCACCCCTGCTTGACTCCAGCTGGCCAAGGCAGCTTAAGCCTTCAGGCCTTTGCTGAATCTTTCCTCTTCATCAAGGTCCTTTATGGTTATGGCATCACTGCTTCCCAGCCTTCATCTCTCCTGTTGCCAAACCCAGCTTGAAGGTGGTTCTAGTTCATTCACAGATAAGCTCATATTACATGTCATTTATCAAAATCACATTCATATATTAAATTCTGTCTCTAGGAGAAAGGGGCGTAATCCTAGGACAGATCTTGGGAAGTTTGCCACTGATACATCCCTTTAATCTGTCCTGGCTGGCTCTGCAGGTGCGCCTATCCTGCTCTGCAGGTGCTCACCAAGGCTTTTTAAGATGCAGCCCTCTGCTGATAATAATAGCAATAATACTTCTAATGATGGCAATGGGTGTTGAGTACTTGCTTTTAGCCACACATTCTGCTAGGCAGTTCACATACTTAATTTAATTCTCTTAGCAGCTCTGTAAAGTAGGTCTTATTATGATAAGTTTCAAAGAAACCAAGGCTCAGAGAAGTTAATGTCTTCAAGGGCTCTCAGCTGGTTAGTAGCAAGGAAAGACTTAAATCCAATTCTAATGGTGCAAAAACCCAAGTGCTTTCCATTATATGAAGCTGCACCCCTATTTCACCACCTTCTTACTCTCAAGGGCTCTTTGGGTCCTCTGTCTCCTCTCAGAGGCCCCTCAAGGTTTGCAATGTGCAGAACTCCAGCTTCTCCATCTGCAGCCCTGACCCCTTGCCCGTACTCCCACTCTGTTTTACTTGGGCATCTTGTTTGTATACTTAGCTATAATTTCCCACCCAGTAGGCAGCAAACAAAATTCATCACATCATTTCTCCAACTGATAATTTTTTTCTGATCTCTCTTTCTGTCACCATCACAGAGTCTTTCAATACTTCAGATAGGAAGTAGGTTTACATATTCACTCTCCCTCATCTCTTCTAACCATCAGTTTTGTTTTGTTTTTGTTTTTGTTTGAGACAGAGTTTCACTCTATCACCCAGGCTGGAGTCCAGTGATCTCAGCTCACTGCAACGTCTGCCTTCCGGGTTCAAGCAATTCTCCTGCCTTAGCCTCCTGAGTAGCTGGGACTATGGGTGTGCACCACCATGCCCAGCTAATTTTTGTATTTTTAGTAGATACAGGATTTCACCATGTTGGTCTTGAACTTCTGACCTCAAGTGATCCGCCCCCCTTGGTCTCCCAAAGTGCTGGGATTGCAGGCATGAGCCACTGCACCTGAACCTATCAGTTCTTTTTAGGGTTGTATGATGCTTCCAAATGTTTCTTGCAGCTATTTCTGACTTCCCAGCCTATGGCCCCCATCCTAGGTCAGGCCATCTTCCACCCAGGCCTGGAAGCTTGAAAGAGCTTCTGAAGTGAGCCAGCTGCTAGAACACATGGCACCTCTACACACATCAGAGAAAGTCTTCTTTCCTCTAGGTAGATGCAGTCCCACACCAGGGCACGTGGCTTGGCAAACAGAGCACAGGCTGGAACCCACTGACTCCCTAGTCAGGGGAACTTATGCAGTGAACAGCCTGCACATCAGTGCCTGGTGACCCCTGAAGTGAAGACTCACCTTATCTTATATTCTTCACCATTTAAAACATCTCATCTGGAGTGATTTCAAGATATTCAACAACTGGTGTGTCATGGACATTGACCAATTAGAGTGGACACTGATCTTAGACTTGGGGCAGGATCTGCAGGCTTCCCACTGAGCCATGCATTAACCCTTTAATTTCTGGATTGTGGGAAGCTGAGAAGATAACTAGGGGAGAGGCTAGGGTAGTACTAGTGATTTATACCACGTACTGTAGCTGTACTTGAGTATTTTAACAATAAGCACATTACTGGTGCAGCCGGGCTGAATATTAACTCAGCCCACCCTGAAGAACCCTCTACAGGCCCCAGTCTAACTCCATTTATCAATGGTGCCTGATTGTTTCCCACACTTGGCAAACACCAATTTCCACTGGCAACAAGGACCTCCACATACATGATTGTTTCAGGATAGGCTTAAATTTAGATATGGTTATCAGAACAGGTACAGGCTATTTGGAGACATGCCTCCAGGGGGCGCTCAAGATGACCGCCTCTTGCTCAAACCTCCTAATCATTACATTCACCAACAGCCTCTTTCAGGAGGAAACCCAGCCTGGGGTCAAGATTTATAGGAATCCATAGAGACACGCAAATAGGCTACAGGGTAGGGGAGATAGACAGATTTTAATTCTTTGTATCTAGATTTATAGATGGACATCTGTCTACTTGCCTATCTATCTATAAAATATTAAGTTTTACATTTTTTCTGACTACCTTCCATTCCAACAGGTAGTCCTTAATTATATCATTTTCACTGGACATAGAGTAGAAGCTTCTTGAAGAGCCAGTGGGGCAGGAGAGAAAGGGGTATGCTTCTGGGAGTGTGGATGAGGGTGTACTATGAGTTTTCCCTTTGTTGGGAAAGAAACAGGAGTGCCATGCCCTGGGGAGGGGCAAGGCCTGGGAAGGGGTGGTGCTTCTAGGAAGTCTTGCTTTCTGGGTCTCCCAGCCTTACCTGAAGAGACCATATGGTGTCCTCGTGTACCTGCCGTGACTCATGATGGGAGTGGAGGGTGTCACTGCAGAAGCCCCTGGGACTTTTGCTTGAATCTGGAGAGGGAGCCCTAATACTCACTGCAATGAATTTCTGACTAGCTCAGAAGGATGGTGGCCTACAGTTGGATTTAGTAAAGAAAATAAAGTGATGAATTTTTTTTCACACCTGGATTTTTAAACAAAATTGTATACCTACCTTAAAGCTTTCTCCAGGTCTCTGTCTTACACCTCTCTCTCTCTGCCTCTTAAAACATTTTTAAAAAATTAATTAATTATATTGTACACATTTATGAGGTATATGTGAATTTTGTTACATGCATAGATTGTGTAGTGGTCAAGTCAGTGCTTTTAGGTATCCATCACCTGAATAGTGCACATTGTACCCACTGACTAATTTCTCTTCATTCACCTCCCCACTCCCTCGCCCTCCTGAGTCTCCACTGTTTATCATTCCACTCTCTAAGCCCATGTGTTCACATAGTTTAGCATCCACTTGTGCGTGAAAACATGCAATATTTGACTTTCTGTGCCTGGCTTGCTTCACTTAAGTCAATGACCTCCAGCTCCATCCATGTTACTGCAAAAGACATAGTTTCATTCTCTCTTGTGGCTAAATAGTATTTCATTGTGTATATATATATACCACATTTTAAAAATTCATTCATCTGTTGATGGACAGTTACTGCTTCTGTCTCTTAACCCATCTCTGTTTGCATTGCTTTTTGTCCTTCCCATGTGGATAATGTGGTAACATGGGCCTGGGTTGCCTTCCTTCAGAGGAGAGCCTTTCTGTTAAAGGCAAGCAGAACCCAGCAGTGGCTCAAAGCAAAAAAGGCAGGGGTCTCTTGCTTGGGCCAGCTCTACCATAGTCATTAGGGGGAGGAACTCAACTTTGCTTGGTTCTGTTTCCATGAACCCTGACTGAGAGCTAGAACCCAGAGGGACAAAGTCAGTCTGTGGACCTAGGGAAGGGACAGAGTTAGCCATTCATCCTGTCTCTGTCCTGAGTTTAAGGCACCAAAACGGTCCTTGGAGGACAAATTGACTCCTCAAATTCCTTTTCCTCTTCTTCCATAGAAAGATAACTCTGAATTTTGTCTGGGCACATGGTCATCTAAAATAAAGACCACATTTCTCAGTCTTCCCTGTAGCTAGGTATGGTTATGAGAATAAATTCTGGCAATAAAATATAAGCAGAAATGTCATATGTGACTTTGGGGAAATGGCCTGGGGTGCTGTGATCTTCTTTGTCTTTATTTTTATCATCTAGATTAGGAGTTGGCAAAGTTTTTCTGTAAAGGGCCAGAGAATAAATATTTTCAGCTTTGTGGGCCATATGGTCTTTGTTGCAACTAGTCAACTCTGTTATTAAACTGTGAAAGCAGCCATAGACTATATGTGAACAAGTGGGTGTGGCTATATTCCAATAAAACCTTATTTATTAAAACAGGTGGAAGATGGAATTTGGCTTATGGGCTTTAATTTGTCAGCCACTGGTCTAGAATACATATGCGATAGCTGGACTGGGAGCAGCCACCCTGGACCATGAGGTGAAAGTCATGTACTGAGGATGGCAGAGAAACAAATTAGAAGGAGCCTGAGTCCCCGTTATCACAAGCCACCCTGTGAGCTCTTTGGCTTGGATTTATGTGAGAGAAATAAGCTTCTATGTTGGTTATGCTAAAGCATATGCAAATGAACCTGATCCTGATGAACAGATCGTTCATGTGCGGTTAAGCCTAGCTGACCAGACTAAGAGACTATTTAAGTATATGGGATTAAAGCTCCAGCTAGGAATAAAGTGTGCATTTTTTTTTCAGGGGTATATTCTGTACTCTGAATACCTCCAGAATTTTACACGCATCTTGATTAACCAAGGCCACAAACAAAACTTTGGGAATGATCTTTGTGTGACCCACAAGGTAGTGAGCAGCACACAGTGAAAGTTGTTGCAACTGACTTTTGGTCCATGTGACAGGTGCTAGGATTGGCAGCATGCAACATTCCCCAGCAGCAGGGCCTTGCCATCTCTCCACACTGGAACCCAGCACTCTGACACATCTCTAATGAGATTTACAATGTGTAAATGCAAATACATCAAGTTTTAGCACCTTTTAAAAATTTTGGCTGTCAGTCAGAACCTGTCCCTGAAATCAGTAATGTTGGAAGAAGCTCTGGAGTCCTTTAGCAATCCTCCTGATGATTTAGTTCCATGTGTTCCAGTGACTGACTCTGCTGCATTCCTGGGGAGATCCAAAAGCTCAGTTCTTAGGATTTGGGAGTCTCATGCAAATAAAAAAGAATGATGAGGTAACTGAAAATTAAAAAGTTGTAGAAAAACACTGGAACTTGGCTCCAACTTCAAATTTTTTCTTCTATTTCCTCCAAAAATATGCTTTTTTTTTTTTTTTTGAGATGGAGTTTCACTCTTTGCCTAGGCTGGAGTGCAATGGGACGATCTTGGCTCACTGCAACCTCTGCCTCCCAGGTTCAAGTGAATCTCCTGCCTCAGCCTCCTGAGTAGCTGGGACTACAGGCACACATCACCATACCTGGCTAATTTTTTTGTATTTTTCGTAGAGACAGGGCTTCACCATGTTGGCTAGGCTGGTCTTGAACTCCTGACCTCAGGTGATCCACCCACCTCGGCCTCTTAACGTACTGGGATTACAGGTTGAGTAATCAGGCTGGGATTGAGCCACCATGCCCAGCCTCAAAAATATTCTTTTCAGAGCTTCTGGACTATTGTAGTTGACCCCACTAGGAGCCTTGTTTATTTTTCTTTTGCTCCAAGAAATCCTGCTGTTGCTTCTGGGTGCAGACATCCATTTTATAGAGGACATGGGTTTGTTATTCCTGGAGAAGAGAAAGCTGAATGGTTCCCACATTCTGTCTTCAAGCATTTAAAGCTGTGTGTGTACATGGAATACTATGCAGCCATAAAAAATGAAATCATGTCGTTTGTAGCAACATGGATGCAGCTGGAGGTCATTATGCTAAGTGAACTAATGTAGGAACAGAAGACTGAATACTGCATGTTCTCACTTATAAGTGGGAGCTAAACATTGAGTACACATGGACAAAAAGACAGGAACAATAGACACCAGTGCCTACCTGAAGGAGGAGGGTGAGGATCAAAAGACTACCTACTGGATATATGCTTATTAACTGGATGAATAAATCATTCATACGCCAAACCCCAGTGAAATATTATTTACCTGGTCAACAAACCTGCACATACACCGCCTGAACTGAAATAAAGTTTGGAAAAAAAAATGTGTGTGTGTGTGTGTGTGTGTGTGTGGTGCTTAATGAAAAAGTTGTGGGCAAATTGTTGCTTATATTTCATGAAAGAGGGGAGGAAGGTGCTACTTTCAAACAAGAGTAATTTTGATGAGACCTAAAGAAGAAACACCTCAGCCTTCAGAAGGATGAATTGCTCCCCCTGGGAAGCTGAAGCAAAATGTCTAATCTGAGATAGCTAAGGGTGGGGTTAGGAGCACAGAGTCAGAACCACAGGTGATCCACCTGCCTTGGCCTCCAAATCCCAAAAGTGCTGGGATTGCAGGTGTGAGCCACCACGCCCGGCCTCAAAAATATTATTTTTACAGCTGCTAGACCTGGCTTCACATCCTGGCACAGGCTCTCACTTACTAGTTGGCCTTGGGCATTTGCTCAACCCCTCTGCACCTTAGTTTTTTCTTTATGGAAGGGTGATAGTGATACTGCTGACTCGCCGGGGATGCTGTAAGGAATGGATGTGATAATGTGCACAAATGGCCAACACAGCATCTGACCAAGAATAAATTCTCAGAACATATGAAATGACAGAAGAGACCTCATTGGTCCTATGCATGTCAGACATTTGGCCTAAGTGAGACAGCTTGCTGAACACTGGGCACTCTGAGTCTATCCAGGTTGGATTAAACTGTAGGACCAGAACAACTTCCATTGCGAAGGCTTTCCTGGTTTCCTTCCTTCATGTGTTCACCTTCTGGAACTCAGGTCAAATGATGCCTCCACTGAAATCTTCCAGTCTTCCCTGGCTCCCATGGCTAGGTTAGAGCCCTCACCATGCACTCTCAGGACCCTGTAGACCTTGCTTTGTTGCTCTGGCCTCAGCAGCTGGTGTCTATGATTATGGGATTATTTGATTAATGCCTGTCTCCCTGACCAGGCTGTACATCCTGAGAAGGCAGTGTCTGTTTTTCTTACTATTGTATCCTTAGCAGCCAGCAGAGTACCTGGCACATAATACGTGCTCAATAAATATTTGTTAAATCAATGAGTAAATGAAGTCAGTGTCCCTCTGGTTCCATTTATATTGGTGCTGTCTGCTCTCTCAGATCAATTTACGTAACTATTTTCCTAACATGACCGGTTCTGCCCTTTGCCTCCAGCTTCATGAGTCTCTGTGGGGTAAGGGTGGAGGGTCTTTACCTTGGTGAGCTCAAAGACATCTGATTGTGGTGGCAGGAGGCTGACCAGAGGTTTCCAGAAGGTGTAGGGTCAAAAGGCTGGGAAGCTGTGAGATAGCAAGAGAATATTGCTTTATAGATGGGCTGCTGCATAACTCTCTGCTTTCAAAGGCTTCAGGCTAATCAGAATTTCAAAGGACACTTTCAAATGTAATAGGATTCTACCTGCAAGAGTGATGAGTGAGGCACTGGAGCTGTTTATTTCTCTAGTTTCTATTCTAGGCTTGTATCAAAGATAGCTGGGGTCTTCTGATTTTATTTTCATTCATGCACAAAATGGAAAAATCTAATGCAATGGCAGGATGGCAGTGATGGCAAGGCCACAAAGAAATAGTGCAACCAGCTTCTTGCCTCGGTTATTCTGGGAAACAGGATCATGGCGAGTGAGCAGCACAGTGCCATTCTTAGCCCATTGTCGAGATAATGGGATGCCATCATTTACACGGGTCCTAGGAAACGGGACAAATTTCCTCTTTCCTTCTTCATAACAGCCTTAGCCATTCTTCCTGGGTTAGACAGATACTCAAACAAACAGAATGTCATGTACAAAGTGTTAAGAATCTGCTTTGAAGTTAAAATGACTAGCATGAACACTTTACATTGTTTTTATAACTGTTGCTTTTGACCATAGTAGTCTTGGGGAAAATTGTGTAGAAGAAAAAAATAAAACAACCAAAACAATCCTTTCTCAAAATCGCGGCGGGGGAGGGAGGGGAGTATGCAAGTACAGGGAAAGCATGCAAGTACATATGGTATTTAAAAAGATCTGCACCTGCTTTTCTCGGACCAGCTGGCAGACTATTCACAGAAAAGTACTGTTCTTTCTGGAAATACTCAGGACTGAAAGCATCTGCAAAGGAGTCGACAGAAGCTTTCTCAGATTGATTGCACGAAGACGGTACCAACCATCATTTTAGAAATTTGAACTGAATTAGAACAGGTACTGTTTTAAAGCTGTGGTTTTGAGGTTTTGACACCCTGTAAGTTTTACATATGCCCAAGAAATGGCAGAAGCAGCATACATCTGCTTTGCACATAAAATTGTCATTTCCATATCTAGTTGCTTTATAACCGGATTCTTGGTGCTACTTTGAGATGCAGTGGAACAAGAGTTTTTATCAGCCCCACCTGAACAACAGAGACATTGGGCAACAGCTGGGAGGTGGCATGTGCAGCTCTTTAAGTTTGATCCCATCCTTTTGGGCCTCTGAGCCCAGCATTCAGAGAATTAATTCTTTGCACGGGGCCTCTGCGTGACCTGCCCCTAACCCCTTGATCATCCTGGAGACTGCATCCTTGATTCTGGTTCTTGAAGTCTAACCTCTTGGAGACAGTTACTGAAATTTAATGGAAATCCTGTGAACAGAGTGATGTATTTGGGCCAGATTGATAGCTATCTTAAAAAGCTGTTCCTGGGCATGATTCCTTAGAAACTGCATTTAGTTTCTCACAGAGCACAAGAACCGAAAGGGTGCAAATACCCAACTCTGCTATTTAAAACCACCCAGGGCTCTCGCTGTGCCTTTTGTTGAGTGAAATTGCATTATCTAATGAACAATCAATGTTCAATTGACACCTGAGGGTCCAAATAGCTAATCCTGAACTAAATTTACTGATTTGTTCTCTGTTTCTGATCTTTATCATTGTTGAGCTTGTTCTCCTAATGTTGAGCCCCTCTTGAGGCCCTGACTCTCAGCCCACGAGTTTCAGCCCAGAACACCTGCGGGCTCTGGAACCATAGCTGTTATAGTTTAGAAGTAATGGAAGCTATGCTGACTATTGGACCCACTTGTGACTTTAATTCACCTACCTCCTTTATTTTTTCTCATTCATTCTTTTTTTTCACTCACTCAAAACAAACTTATTTGTGAGGGACTCTGCAGGTGCTGAGCCCGAGGATTCTGTCCCGGCCCCGAGGAGTTTGTGGTCATTGTCAATCCCAGGATGCAGTGGTAACTCACCCAGACTTTGGGCTTTCACTCTCTGGATCTCAGATATTGGAGTAGACCATGTCTCTGATTTCTCATAGCCTGTAAATGCAGGGTCAAGGCCTGGCTCTCCTGGTATGAAAGTTTCCCCACGTATTTGGTGATGTAGCACTGCACGGCAGTGGCTAAGTCTAATGTGTTGATTCTGTATCACAGAAGAGAATGCCTTTCATCTTTTCACCTCGTAGAAGTCCAGCATGGTAGTCAGAGCACCTGGAGGGAAAGGACCATATTTTATTCATTGCTTTCTCAGCTTCTGGCACAAAGCCTAGCATGTAGTAGGAGCTTTCAAAACGAAGAGTGTGAACGGATATATCTGCTCAAAGTGTGTATCTTCCTCCAGGATCAGTGAGGTCATTTTCCCAGATAAAGAGAAACTTCATACTTCCAGTGCATAGTTCAGCTTCTGAAATGGAGACAAGACAAGAGAGAATGAGCCATCACCTCCCCATGAATGCAGCCAAACTGGATGCGATAAGATGTGGCACCACCCAGCAGAGCTCATCTTCTCTGTCCTGCAGAATGTTGTTGATGAGGCATGGACCCTTATTGGAGGTGTGACTTGGCAGAAAGGGGCTGTGCCCAGAGACCAGAAGTTTGGGGACCAAAATAATGCAACCACTTCCCTTCTACACGTCCCTTCCTGGAACTGGGATTTCAACTGTTCGACAAATTGCAGGTGAGCTTCTGTTCTGATTATTGGGGATGTAACAGTAAGCCAAGCAGACAGAGTTCCAGCCTTCCTGGAGCATTTCATAGAGCATTCATGTGCCGATGTGGGAGTGTGTGTATGATCAATAAATGCAATCAGTGCTTACAGAGTACGTTAGAAAGTGACACATGGTGTGGAGAGACATGAAGCAGGGAAGGGGGTAGAGGATGCTGGGATGGGGATGATTTTAAACAGGGTTGCAGGGAAGCCTAGTTGTAAAGGTGATATTGGAGGAAAAGATCTAAACCTGGTAAGGGAATGAGCCACGTGGATTTTGCTGGGAAGAGTATTACAGAGGGAACAGGGTCTATAAAACCTCAGGCAGGTTGTGTCTGGTGTGGTCAAAGAACAGTAAGGAGACCAATGTGGCTGGAGGTGGGGGGCGTGGATGAGGGACACAGATCAGGTGGTGCCTTTTAAGAAAGGGGAGGAGCTAAACATCAGCCACGTGTTTCTCTTTCCTCCACACTTACCAAATTCCTTCACTTTGTTTGAGGATCTACATAGGTCAGTCATTAGGGAATCTGAATCAAAATCTTCCAGAAATGTAAAACAAGTAGTCATTGGCCCAAGATTGAATTAGAATGCTGAGATTGCTCTGTTCTGAGTCTCCTGCTGTATCTGTTAGGGTTGGGGAGGGAAGCTTGGCACTCTAAAATTAGGCACCTTGAGGAGTTTAATAAAGGTGTTATTTACAATGATGCAGGCAGAGTGTAGGGAGTGCCAGAGGGATGGTGCAGTGTCCAAGGGATTAGCAGCACCAGGAGCTGTTGCCGCTCCCAGGCCTGAGGGAACAGAAAGAGGGAGGAGTACCTGGAGCCAGTGAGGCCAGCTGTCTGGAGAGGCCCATCTCTCAGGAGCAGTGACCTTTGGCTGAGGGTATTGTCAGCCCATGGTGACCCCTAGGGAGAGAGCTGAAGTAATAAGCCAAAAACGCATTCTCTTCTCTCCCTCTGTCCTCCTGCTAGTGCTGCCCATGAGCTGGCTTCAACTAGAAACTGGAGGGCAGGGGAGCTCATTGATGTGGTGGGCATGGGCCAAACTTCTGGATTATGGAACCTGCTAGCAAGAATGGAGAGTGGATCTGAAGGAGTGACTGGAAGGCATCTGACATAGGCGTGCAGGCTAGAGAGAAGCGGGGCACATGAGACCAAGCAGAAAGTGAGACTCAGAAATGGCAGCCTCCTTGTGTAAGCAAGGTGGCTAGTCCCAGGTTGCTGCATTGAAGCTGAGCAGCCTGAGGACATCTCACTGCTACCCGGAGAGGACCACCCATTCTTAGTTATCAGTCTGTTGTCCAATGAGTGATCACATTTGGAGCAATGGTCATCTATGCAGTTAGACTGTGCCCAATACCCCATCTGCCCCAAATTTATGAACGACACCAGCACATTTACAGGTGCCCACAGATGGGAGGGCAGGGTACTTGGACCTCTTGAAGGTTATGATGGCATGAAGGCAGAGCCTTATCTCTGGCCAAAGTGGGACCACAGTAAGCCCATTTAGCCAGGACTGCAGCTGACTGTGCTGTTTCAGTTAATATAACCAGGAGCATTCCTGGGCAGGATGGCAGAGCCTCAGCTGCAGCTCCTGGAGGATTTAGATTTCTCTGCCTTCAATGTCCAATGAGAAATTGGACAATGTCTCATCATTTGTGGATTTAGGTTTTTTTTTTTTTTTGGTTATAGAGCTGACTGCAATTGATGATATGGATGAGTGGAATCTCTCAAATTTCATTATATTTCAGATTGACCCCAAGGCCTTACCATGCCCTGCTGGGCCTTGTGGAAACCGGCTCCTGCTCACTGCACCACCTTCATTTGGTGGCACTCTCTTTTGGCACCCTAGCCATGCTAGAGCTATCTTCCAAGGACCCCAAATGGCCACATTTCTTTCCACCTTTTGGTCTGGCCCCTCCAATTTCCTCTGCCTCTCTTCCTTTAACCATTTTGCTCCTTAAGTTCTACTCAGCTCAAAATCATGCCTCATAGAAGCCCTCCCTGACACTCCGGACTGGGCTGAGTCATCACTTGCGTGCTTTCATAGTATCTTTCCCATCTAACACTTCTCACATTTGTAATTAAATTGTTCATTGACTAATTAGTTGTTTCGTGTCTGCTGTCCCTGCCCACATTTGAGTATAAGCTCTATATTTTGCCGCTGTCCAATGCCTGTGCATAGAAAGCACTCTATAAATATTTAAGGGAATTATTGACCAAAAGGAAAAAATAAATTAGGAGTGGGTATACACATATTGCACAGAAAAGAAATACAAGGAGTCATAGATTGGAAAGGACATACGTGTCCACCCTCTCCTCACCTCAGTCTTTCTGGGTGCTGGGAGAGAGGGCAAGTTAGAGGCAGCGGTCAGAAGCGGTGAAAGAAAAGGGAGCATGGAGATGGGAGCGTGACCAGTTGACTGCCCCGACACCTAGGGACGATGAAGAAAAGCAGCTGTCAGATGTATCAGCACTGACCTAAAGCTCTTTAGCAAAAGAAAATCCACTCAGGCAATATTATCAGAAGAAAACTTTAAAAATGTGGGAGTAGTAAACTGCCCACTCTGCTGGCTGATTTGCAAAGGTCCAGGCTCGAGGCTTGACACGATAACAGGTTCAGGCTATCAAAAATTATTTTAACTAGTGTCCTGACACGTGGAGAATTCAAGAGCCAGCAAAATCAAGTGGGCTATTTGTAAGATGTTTATAGCTCTCTGGTTCATCAGGGCAACAAACACATCGAGGCATCAATATACTGTTATTAGAATTCACCAGCCCCAAATTATAGTCAGGGACAGTGAATAAAATGGCACGACTAAAGCCTAAATCTTTATTTCATGATGGCAGATTTATGTGTGTAGGATGAGATGGTCTCTGTGAAGGGGTTCACATTACAAACTTGGGCCTGACAGGGTCTAAGAAATAATGGTTGGCCCCAGAGGAGGATGGAGTTAAAGTTTATAGGGAACTCAGATAAATGATTTAGGGACCCATGAGAATGACAAGAAAGAGACTGGTGAAATAGGTGAGGAGCAGAGGGAGAAGGGAGAGAGGTTGTTGGGGGAGGGAGGGAAGTAGACAAAAGAGACAAATTTGACTGATAGGTACTGGCCATTGCAAGTTCTTCATTCTGTCTTCAAGTTTTGAGTTAATACTGACTAATCACGATAACATTATTCCTTTCTGGTGATGTTGATCAGCTAAAGGGCTTAGCTTCTAAGAATCGATGAAGATCCCCTCTATTCCTTTTCACTGTGCTGGCTTTCAGGACTGCTCCATTTTCTTCTGACTTTCTGTTATGCTCCTGTTTTCCCCAAACCTGTGGTAGAAAATGCCATAATTTACAATAGTTGGTATGATAACATATAATAGATAAAAAGATAACATACCATGCAATATGCATCTTTTTCTTTTCTTAAATGGCATTTTTTGTTACCGCATTAACACATTATAGTAAAACATAATTCAAGATAGGACATGCAGTAGAATACATGACAATATGCAGTAAAATATAAAAATTAAAGCATATTCTTATACGCTATATGTATCTCTCTCAGATACTAGGGTGAAAGGAGGTTCTAGTAAGTTGAAGATTGTAGCAAATTGAAAGTTAGAATCAGGCCTGGTCTTATACATTAGCAAAATAGGCAGTCGTCTGTGCTAGATGACTTAAGGGGGTGGGTCTCAAGTCTTTTTAGGAATCGTTAGTAAAATTCAAATACCCTGGAGAGGAGTCACACTCTCTGTTTTTGTTAGGTGATTTTGTAGTTGTCAGGTGTTCTTATTAGGTGATTTTTGTAGTTGTCAGGTGTCAGTCAATATGGTACCCTTCCCACTTCTCACTTCCTACTTCAAACCTGAAAATTCAAACTCCCTATTTCTCACTTCACAAATTAATAATCTTACAACAGTATAATTCCATTTTTCTCTCTCCCAGCCTTTGTTCTATTTGTCATGTCTTTAACTTCAACATAAATTGTAAATCCCACCTCACAGTATTACTACTTGTGCTTCGAGTAGTTTTCTTGAAGGAAATTATGAGATGAAACAAAGCTAGTGTTTTATGTTTACCCACTTATTTACCAATTTTGGTGCTCTTCCTTCCTTCTTGTTCCGTCTGGTATCATTTCCAAGCCTGAGGAACAGTCTCTGGCTTTTTTTTTTTTTTTTTTTTTTTTGGAGACAGGGTCTTGCTCTGTTGCCCAGGCTGGAGGTGCAATCTTGCCTCACTGCAACCTTCACCTCCAGGGCTCAAGCAATCCTCCCACTTTAGCTGCCTGAGTAGCTGGGACCACAGCTGTGCACCACCATGCCTGGCTAATTTCTTTGTATTTTTGGTAGAGATGGGGTTTTGCCACATTGTCCAAGCTGGTCTCAAACTCCTAGACTCAAGCAATCTGCCCACCTCAGCCTCCAAAAGTGCTGGGATTACAGGCATTAGCCATCACACCCGGCATGACATTTCTTTTAGTGCAAGTCTGCTTGCCACAAATTCTCTCAGCCTTTTTCGTCTGAAAATGTCTTTTTTTACTTTTGTTTTTAAAGGGTATTTTTGTTGGATATAAAATTCTGGATTGACAGTTTTTTTTCTTTCCAGTGTTTTAAAGATGTGATTCCTTTGACTTCTGGCCTTCATTCTTTTTTATTTTTTTTTTGTTCTCAGAGAACTTTGTTCTGAAATTTTTTTTTTTACTTTTTATTTATTTATTTTTATTCTTTTTCCTTTCCTTCTCTTCCTCCTCCTTCTTTTTAAAGTTCCCCCTTTTCTGATGATAACTCAACCATCATTTGTATTATTGTTCCCCTGTATGTGATGTCTGTTTTCCTCTGGTTATTTCCAAAATTTTCCCCTTACTGTTGGCTTTCAACAGTTTGACAAGGAAGCACTAGTATTCTTTGTATTTATTCTGCTTGAGATTCACTGAGATTCGTGAATCTATAAGCTGAGGTTTTTCACCAAATGTGAGACATTTTCAGCTATTCTTTCTGGTTAAACACCCTTGTGTGATTTTTTTTTGGGCCTGACCAAATTCAAAAGGCTTTGTATAGTAGGCCTCATGGAGAAAGCTGCCCTCTTCACACAGACTTGGCACACAGATAGTGCATTGCAGTCTCTGAAGGGAGCTAAAGTCAAGGACTCAGGTACCCCTCGCCAGTCAGGCTCATATTTCTTTTCTTTCTTTCTGTTTTTTTTTTTTTTTTTTTTTTTTGACAAGGTCTGGCTTTATTGCTCAGGCTGGAGTGCAGTGGTGAGTGCTCTCAACTCACTGCAATCTCCACCTCCTGGGCTCAAGCCATCCACCCACCACAGCCTCCAAAGTAACTGGGACTACAGATGTGCATGCACCACCACACCCAGCTAATTTTTGTACTTTTTGTAGAGATGGGTTTTTGCCATGTTGCCCAGGCTGGTCTTGAACTTGTGGGCTCAAGCAACCCACCCACCTTGGCCTTCCAAAGTGCTGAGATTACAGGCATGAGCCACTGCACCTGGCCTACTGTGACCCAACACCCGGCAATTCTCTACTCCAGCCCTTCCCCCTGCCCCTCCTCCTGATCCCCTGGTTCATAAAACTGCTGGGGGCTTTTATTTGAGGCTCTGTCTGTAGTGAGACCTTCTCTACATCTGCTCTGCCTCAGCTGAGCCTCAACAGATACACCATTCCAAGAGAAGAATGAAACAAAGGGGAGTCAATGTTTTCCTGTTTTAGCGTTTTGCATATATCTTCTCAGTAAATGATTAAAGACTTAACTCTTTCATTTTCGGCTTGTTGCTTTAATTGGCTCCAATGCCTAAGTACTCAGCTCTGTTTCACAGCTCATCTGTTTGCTCATATAATTTTCCACATATAATTTTCCTGGTCTATTATCACCTTCTTCTCCTTATGGGACTCCAATTACATATGTTTGACTGTTGGATATTGTCCTTAGGTCTTTGAGGCTTTATTCGTTTTTATCCAATCTCTTTGTCTCTTCTTTAGATAGGATAATGTTTGTTGATTCATATTTAAATTCACTGAATTTTTCTTCTGCCACTTTTATTTTGCTGAAAGCCCATGTGGTAAATTTTTCATTTCAGTTATTGTACTTTTCATTCTAGTGTTTCTATTTTTTAGTGGTTTCCATTTTCTCTGCTGAAAGCTTGTATCTTTTCATTCATTAAGATCACATTTTCAAAGCTGGGCATGTACCTGTAGTTCTAGCTACTAGGGAGCCAAGGCAGAAGAATTATTTGAGGCTAGGAGTTCAAGATCAGCCTGGGCAACATAGCAAAATCCTATCTCTAAAAAAAATTCTTTTAAAAAAAGTCTAGTTTTCACAGCTTGCCAGGAATAAAAGGAAAAAAAAAAAATCTACCCCAACAAACCAAAAAACAGGAAACCCAGAAAGATTGAATTTTCCTTTAATAATTTGAACATATTTTAATTATTTGAATATGTTTATAATAGCTTCTTTGTCTGATACATTACATATGTGGAACACTTCCAGGTCGGTTTATACTATCTGCTTTATCTCTTTATTATACATTATATTTCACGTGTGTATGTGTGTGTGTATGTGTGCATGTGTCAATTTTGGTTGTATACTGCATATTGTGATAAATCATTGTAGACACTGAATTTTGTGATATTCCTCCATTTATTTTTGTTTTTGTAGGTAGTGGAATGACTAATAGATCACACTGAAGTTGCATAAGCTTGGTTGTATGCTTTCTTAGGAAGTGCCATGGAAATTCCAAGGTGTTTTCAAAGCCCTTTAAACTCATGGGACTCAATCTCCAATCTGTTTTTTCTGGCATGTTGATCCTGTGAAAGCTTGGTTTTAAACTTTGGTAGGGTCTGTTTTAAGCATTGCTCTGGGATGTGATTCTTACTCTCTAGTGGTGGCATTTCTGGTGTCTCGGCTGGATACTTGGGCTGTGAACAAGGTGTTGCTGAGGTCTTTCGCCTCCTGCAGAGCTGGAACTCCAACATCCCCCAACAAAGCTTATTTATCCTCTGGTATCTCTGTTCTGCTCTCAATCCCAGAGTAAGCCACATTCTGAGCAGCCTTATCTAAACGTTCCCTACATATATACCATTCAGTCCTTGGCTAAGCCCTTGTGGAGATCCCCACATGGACTTCTGAAGATCTCTCTGTGTAGCTCCCTCAATTTTGTGCCCTGCCTCATAGATTCCACCCACTTCGACTGCTTCAAGCTATGATCTCTGCCTACTTAGCTCACCAGGGCTGTTGTGCTCTGCTTGGACTCCCGCTTACTACCATACAGTTGAGAAATTGTCCCCTGGTGTAAAGATGGGATCTCAGCCTGTCAATTTCCTATCTCTCAAGAAATCAGTTTTGTGAGTTTGTATGTTCTGTGTGAGAACAGTTTCCTCATATGTTATGTCTAATTTCAAGTTTCTTTTAGTAGGAGGGTTAGTCTAATGTCAGTAATGGGAAACAGAGGTCTCCACCATGGATTCTTGAATAAGGGATAATAAGAGGATATTGATGAATAATGATAAAAACTGCTTAACACAAGACGGCTTGTAGCTTAGGGTCAGGACACTGAGTAGGAGGTATTTTCAATTTTCTTTTCTTTTCTTTTCCTTTTTTTTTTTTTTTGGTTGAGATGGAGTCTCGCTCTCTCGCTCAGGCTGGAGTGTGGTGGCACAATCTCGGCTCACTACAAGCTCCGCCTCCCGGGTTCATGCCATTCTCCTGCCTCAGCCTCCTGAGTAGCTGGGACTACAGGCGCCCGCCACCACACCCAGCTAATTTTGTTTTGTATTTTTAGTAGAGATGGGGTTTCACCATATTAGCCAGGATGGCCTGGATCTCCTGACCTCGTGATCTGCCCGCCTCGGCCTCCCAAAGTGGTGGGATTACAGGCATGAGCCACCACGCCCAGCTGGTATTTTCAGTTTTCTAAGCTGAGAACTAAGATCAGGATGGAGTTTGCAGAAATACAAACAAACAAGAGGGAAACACCATGACAGAAAAATAACTATTGTGAGTTATTGATAAATTAGATGCGAAGGATGAAGAAGAAGGTTCAAAATGGTGCCAGAAATGCTTTACAAATGAGCTCTTATCTTTGGAGATATGTACTGAAATATTTATGGATGGAATGATATAATGTCTGGGATTTAATTCGAAATAATCCTATGTAGGGAAGAAGATGGTGGGGAGGGTGGGTTATTGGTGAGAGAAGACTGGCCATGAGATGATTGTTGTTGAGGTTAGCTTATGAGTACACAAGAATGCGTTACACTTTTTCCCTCTACTTTTGCATATGCTTGATATCTTCAAATTAAAAACTTCTTAAGGCAAAAAAAGTATCATGGTTGTAAATCTGGGTGATGGACTGTTGGTGAAGTTGGGAAGAGTACCCAGTTTTGAAGTAGGAGAAAAGGTGTAAGCCAGTGGCAGTTTGTTAATTCTACAGCAAGTTTTTATGTAAAATGTTTTTTTAAAAATGATTGGCTTAAGCTAGCTCATTTTGTTCCTTTAGAGGTGTCATTAAGTGCAGATGTATTTGATTATCTGCTTGAAGATGCGAGTCATACAGAACATGCTGAACCAACACTGTGGCATCCATGCTGTTCACTTATCCAACTCCGTATTTAGTGCTGGCTGCTTATATTAGCTGATGGAGCCCTGTGTGGTCTGGGTCCAGAATATAGTAGAGAGCTTTGATCAGACTCTGGCACACATCTCCCTGAGTGGTTCTGGGAATGATTTCTGGAGGCATTTTGCCGTACTTCCCCTTTCTGTACTGCCTCCCCAATCAGCTGCACATGCCTGCAGCATCCCTGAATCTTGTTGCACTCACTGGCTTCCTTCCAACTATGGACTCCATAATTGAGCCCAAGAGAGGGGCCTGTTCCCACAGCCTAAGGAATTTCAGAAGTAGAGAGACTTTTCTACAAGTTAAGCAAAAAATAATAAATAAATAAATAAATAAAAAGAAAGAAGGAAAGAGAACAAGAGAACAAAACCACTATCATTTTCCTCTTTTACTCTTCACTTCCTTTTCCCATTCCTTCAAGAAATCCTTTCGGGTGCCTCTATGAGACAAGTTTTGTGTTTGGGATTGATTAGGGTTTCAAAGGTGATCAAGAGGCTGGCTCTTATTCAAGAATCTTCTGCAGTTTGTAGGGGAAGAAAGACAGCAAGCAAGCTAAGAGGGTATTTATGTGTGCCATGCTAAATGTCTGTATGGGGCCCAGTGGGGCACAAAAAAGGAGGGGACAATCATTACTATTTTCTCTATTCTTGGGTTTGGATTATAATACTGTCCTTGCTACTTATGCATAATCTAAAGCCTCTTTGAATCTCAGTTTTCTCATTTTTGGACAAGACTAAAAATACCTACTTACAGCTTTTATGGGTATCGAATTAAAAAATGACCAAAAGGATGTTTGCAAACTATAGATGTTGATGATGATGATAATGACGATGATGCTGATTACCTTTCCTTCTTCCAACCCACACCAGTGATCACTATAGTCCCTGCTTTTAACAGGTCAGATGATCATTGTCACCTGCACACTCAGCTATGTTAAGCTGGGGGATGCAGCCATTTCTAAGGAAGATTCATAAGTAAGAAGAAATTTCATTTTCCATTTAGGTAATAAATCTTCCCATTGACTTTTAAAAGTGTAGAGCGAAAATGTCCCTTTTGTCTGTTTAATACCAACTGCCACCTTAACATTTGTTTTTCTGTACAGTTTAAAAAGTACTTCTAAAGTCATAAATCATCAGTGCCTCATAATAATCCTTTGACTTAGTAGAATAGATTCCATTTTGACCCTCATTTACAGATGTGGAAAATAAGGCCCAGAGAAGTTAAATAATTTGCCCAAGACACATTGCTAGTAGTGGCAGAGCCAATGCCTGAATTCTGGTCTTCTCTTTCCTAATCTTTAAAATCATCAGCTTTTCCCTGTAAGTATCTATAGCATGCAGAGCTCTTCTTTGATGTCTTTTATAAAAGCTTTCAACATTTTTTAATCTTTAAGAAATTATCTATATTTTGACATACCGTGGCTGTCTGAAACTCCCCAGCCCCTAGTGCAGTAACAATAAATCAAACAAACAAATAACCATCCCCATTGTTTTGTAGATTATTTCCCCAGGAGGCAGATGTTTACTTTTTACAAATGAAAGCTCATTGTTGTCAGGAACATTTAAGAGGCTTAACCTGTCTCCTCTGGCATATGGCACTGGCTTTTCATGATGAAACTGGTTGTGTGCAGCAGCAGACGAAATTGCAAGCCTCTCTCTGAAACTTCATCAGTTGCTGTTGCAGAACGTTACTGCTTTCCTAGGCGGGGGCTTGTCTGGGCCTCTTCCACCGTGAATGGAAAAAAAAAAAGGCAGTTTCCTTTGGTAGAAAATACTCATATTTAATGGGTATGATGTCATGAATTATTTAACCACCTTAATTTTAAAGCCGAGCCAAAAGAACACAGAGTGAAGAATGACCTTGAGACTCTTAAAAAATGGGCATGTTGACTGTGTGCCTGCAGACTCCAAGATGGATTTCTACTTTAGTTTATATTTATGCAACTGTGAAACTTGGTCCCTTGTTCCCAGAGAAATCCTTTGTGCAGCCGTGTGGAGAAAGTTATTACATTTTAGTGCAGAAGAGCTGTAAAGTTCCATTCCTCATGTCTCATGAAAGCTAGAGAGGTAGCGAAATTTGTGCTGGGGGAGTGGGGGCACAGCCCTGAGGAATGAGATGTAGAGTCTCTCAGAAGATGAAAGGAAACAGACATTGTTTTTATTCAGCAAAGAGCCTAGCATTAGGTTCTTAGAAGGACTTATGCATAATCCGGTGTCAGTCCTGTTAGGTGCTCACTTGCTTCTGATTTGAGGTGAATAAAGGAAAAGAAGGTGCAGAAGGATGAAGATCTGCCAGCCCCACTGTAGCCCAGGAACATGACAGGCCCAGAGCAATTCCACCCTAATAAGGAGCCGTCCACGGAGAGCGGGAGAACACATGATACAGAAGAGGGTCTTTCAAAGCTTTGAGTTTGGCCACTCCAGGCTCATTTCCTGGTCAACAGGTTGCTGGACAAAATCATGGAAACTAATGGTGGAATGAGGTGTTCTTGATTCTTTCAATGCTGTGATGCCAAGCTGTGTCTGCACCCACAAAGGCATGTGACTCGACTCTCCTCCTCTTTCTTTTTTGTTACATGAGTTCCATTAAAAGTCTCTGTAGAAAGGAAAGGAGTGTGAGTGGGGAGGGTGGAAGAACCAGTATTTATCGAGAGTCTGGTAAATGCTTGGCTCTATCTTAGGTATGATTCATGAATGTCTGTGTGGTATTATCCCCATTTTACAGGGGAAGAAACAGGCTAGTGTATAAGATTTTCAACATCACACAGTCATTAGCAAAGCTGGACTTTATTTGAATCTGGATCTGTCTGACCTTGGAAGTTTATGCGAATTCACCATTCTTTCTTATGAGGCTCTTAATGATCGGTCTGATCGAATTTCTACTTTCTTTCTTATTGTTTGTGTGTTTGTTTGAACTCGTTGGCCCTCATGTGCTGGATGTCTATTTGTCCTTCCAGATCTATTCTCTATTCTTCTCCCCTCTGCCTTGTGTTTGGCAGACTGACCTCTAATGACTACTTCATCAGGTATTCATATCCCCGGTTTTCTCTCTGTTCTGGTTCTCTACTGAATGCCACAGCTCCTGCCAGGTGGCCCTCTCCTTGCAGTGCCCTCAGGGTTTTAATAATTGTTCCCTCCCTTTACCCTTTTGGCTTTGGGGGAGTAACAGCTTCCTGCTGTTGCTAGTTCCCGGGGACTGCACTATCCCTTGTGCTTTCACCAAACACTGCCCACATGTCTGTAAATTAGCCACTTTATTAAGATAATTGGATTGCCCAATTTGAGTTTGCCATTTGTTATGTCTGGGACCTTAGCTGATACAGGTATGTATCACCTTAGTAATGTCATGGCTGCTGTCTTGATTTTGCATCTATTAGTGACTATTTTTATTAGACAGAGTGATGATTTTTGTCCTTTTTTGTTTGTTTGTTTTTCTTAAGGATCTCCTAAATATAAGTTCCAGAAGAACTTTGTTTTTTTTTTTTTAGATATCACTTTCCTTTTGCCTTACTACTTGTTCTCTGAACTGAGTCTGGAAGACCAGAGGAAGCCAATTGCCATTATTATTTTCTAAGATAGAGGGATTTTTTTTTTGGCTTCCAGAGCAGAAGTTATTCTTGTATTAGCATTTCTTTGCAAAACAGTCTGTTGGATTGTCTTGAGAAAACAATGCAGGTTTTCTAACCTTCCAGGGAAAAATCATTATTTCTCTAAAAAGGAAGAGAAATAATGAAATTATGTTCAGTAAGTAACACTAAGGATAATAAAGGTGGTGGGGGGAGGCAGAAGATTTAGAATCAAGGTCAGTTTTTTCTTTTGTTGGATTGCAGCAAGCATTTAATGGTAATAAAATCTTTTTTCTGTATAATACATTTTATATTAAAACTGCAGGCATTTAAATGAGGGATTTTATGTCTGTACAGTCTTTATTGAGCATGAAGGATTAAAAAAATGGTTTTGGTTTTTTTATTTCTTGAGACATTTTTGAGGTTTGAAAAGCTACTCCATGCCTCTTGGGCTCATAGAAGTGAGGATGCAGGGCTGGGAGGTGGCCAGGGCTGCTCACACAGTTCCTTGCTTATGCTATTTAACCTTGGACCCTTGTTATTCTGGGCTTCTGTGTCTCCTGAATAAATAGTAAATCTTTCCTGATGATGTGGCAGGTTTACGATGTGGATTCATGCCCATTTTCAGAGGAGCACGAGAGAGCCTTTAATGCATTTTCCCTTCTTTTACTGGTGATTTAGCCAAAGCCTGTGTCTGTCAGTGGGAATAAGGCGGGAGGTCCAGCAGATATTTGGTTCTGTTACATCCTCCTTTTGGTAAAGGGCAGACTCTGGGGCTGCAGTGGTCAGTGACGCAGATGAGCAGTCTTATGGTTCCAAGACAAAAGAATGTTGACGATGATGTTATTTCATAGATTAGCTTGAGATGGATTCATTCTTCTGTTGAAGGTTTATTGGCTCATGTTTTCATTAGGGCTTTGTCTTTAATATTGAGAAATTTGTGATCTGGTCCTGATGCTTGGATATCAAAATAAGATATCTAGACCTAGATAGGTCCTCTTTTTACCATGGACTTTTACTATGTGCAGTGTGGAAGTTTGCTAGACTGGTTTTAAGGCTGTTCATTTTGGGCATTTTGGAAGTGCTTTCAGAAGCATGTTGATGCTACATGTATTAGAAAAACTCAACTCACAAGGCAACATCTTTTATTCTTGGTCATTGCTGATATTCATGCTTGAACTGTTGGATTTGGACTATTCTTGGTCATGAGTATAGTCTAGAGAAAAAAAAATCCAGTAGGCTTATAGTCTAGGAGTATTTGAAATATACATTCATTTAGAAAATTATCTGCCAAGGGAAGTGGATTATTGTTGGTGGGGATCTGACCTATAGCAGGAGATGCGTCGTAATCTATAAATATCTGCTGTTTGAGTTAGGAGGCATTAATTGAAGATGGCAGGCTCCACATTTTACATCTTAGATTGCTAGGGCTGCATTTCCCATTGGGTGTTTCGCAAAGCCCCTTAAAATCTGAATATCCCCAGTACGTTGACCTGATCTGACTTTAGCCACAAGTTTATACTTTAAAAATCGCCCCAAAGCTGGCATAGAGGAGAGAGCATTTACTTAAACAACTATTTTATCCCCCTACAATGTCATGCAGATCTAAGTCTTTTCTGTATTTTTCCACTATAATGGTAGCATATGGCCTATTGTTACCATCAGATATCCTTGTGGGAAGCAAGAGGTGCATGGGTGAATGGAGAGTGATGTTGTTGAGTAAAAAGCTGTTGGTTTGAGCCCTGGAACTAAATTTTTCTGTAGTTTCATTTTTTCAAGAGCTCAAACCTTTCAGGAAGTTTCAGCTGATATGCTTTGACTTTTAGTTTTGATAATACCACCTAATGTTTACTCAGGGCTTTTGAAAATTGGTTAGGAGGACTTTTCTCTGGAGGGAAAAATGTGGACAGTCTTAGTTTACTTACGGAAGTTGTTGACTGATAGAGAAAATTGATGACAGTTCCTTATGTCACAAAGTCAAGACCTTTGGCTCTGAAAGTCTGCATTCCTGCAAATCTTAGGAAAGACCCATGAAAAGGAAGAAAGCAAAAAAAAAAAATGAGAGAAAGAGGGCTGAAGATGACTTAGAAAACAAAAACTCCTTGGCCTGGGAGATAATCTCCTCATTAGAAGAAAAATTGGATTCAAATAATGGATTCTTATTACATGAGACAGAAGAAAGAATATGATCTCACTGAGGAGATACGAGAGCACACACACTTGCTTACACAAACACACACACAGAGGAAAGAAGGAATGCACAGGCGGGAGCGCGTCAATGTGCTTTATAATTCTGGATTTGTTTTTCGGGTTTGGAATTAATTAGATACCATGTTGAATTCCAAATGTGATAATTAGGCAAATTAATGCTGCAGTGAAGTTATTAATGAGGCAAAATATGCTAATATGCTTTTGATAAAGAGCTCTTCTTCTGCCTTACCAAGAAATTGGCAAATGTCTTTTATTTGGGGCCAGACAGCTTATCTCAAGTGATTTACTAAAAAGGTTCTCGGCCATATGCTGTGAACAAATGTTGTAAATAGGGGTTAATGTCTAAATTTTTGATATGTGTCAGTCCTGGTGTGGTGCAGCAAGTCCTGTGATGGTCTTTGCCTGGCTTGCCCAGAGAGGCCAAGGGCTCTTCTGTGCCCTTTAATGCGAGGATGAATGTGGCAAGCCCTGACACTCATGGATTTTGTTCCTAGTAACACTAGTGGGAAGTGGGTTATTGTTGGTGGGGATCTGACCTACAGCAGGGGATGCCTCATAGGTCAGATGGCAATCACCGGCATTCAACGTGGGACTGGCTGCCAACCACCAACGTGCTTCTTTCTTTTTAGCAGACTTGGTGTCTCCTTTGGTTTTCAGATGTTCAAAACTCCTTGCCCAGAATCATTAGGGAACACATTTAGTGGTTTGAAAGTGACACAGCAGAATTTCTCTTTCCGATCTTAACTCTGCTATTCAGATCTCACTGTGCATCAGGAGCCCCTGCTGAAACTAAGCAGAGGCACCATCTACCCAGAAAAAGTTGGTCATTAAAAACACAATTTATGAAAATATGAAAAGAACTTTCCCTGTGAGCGTATGATTATTTTAGTCCTTTTAATTACATACTCCACCAGGGCACAGCCTGTATAATTTTGATTCATTCAGATATAGTATTTGCTAAGTTCCACTCTGTCCCCCAGGTAGGACAGTTTTGACTTTTGTTAATCTGAGAAGTGAAGACCACAGTTTGAGTAGAGCAGAAGGTGGTCAGTGCTTGGCTAGTGAGTGCTGTTGAGGTGTGTCCTATAGCAGAAAAGAGACCGCCCATCAATTGCAAAGCAGTACAGAGAGGAATTGGATCTGTTAGGAATGCCTTTGACTGCAAGTCACAGAAAACCTTACTTCAGGAAATAATGAGTATTTTTTTTCCCTACAGTAGACCAGGGTAGGTGATCTGCAGTTGAAATATGTCTCAACCATATTGTCAGGGCTCTGTCCACCTTTCCATGGTATCATCTCAGCAGGTGGCTTTTGTCTTTGTGGGTACAAGATGGCTGCTGCACCTTCAGGCATGGCATCTGTGTTTTAGGCAGGAAGATGAAGGAAGGCTTGGTGTTTCTTTTCTGAAAAGCTTTCCTGGAAGCCCCGTACAGTGACCTCCATTTATATCTCATGGGTCAGAATTGAGTCAGGTAGCCACTCCTAACTGGAAGGTGGGTAGATGAGGTTGGACTAGCTGGCTAACAGTGTTTGTTATAGTTCTCTTCTTGGGCACTGTTATCCTGGTATCTGTGGTTGTGTCTTTGGCTGACTATCAGTTGTGTCTTCGGCTGACTATCACTCCAGGGTGGTTATCTGAAAATTTGGCTACCTGGACAAATCTGGTGTGAAACAGAAGTTTGGGTAAGAAAGCCATTTTACTCTCCCCAGCAGAAGGCATTGTAGTGTGGTGAATAAACTTATGGACTTCAGGTTGAGCTACGTGACTTGGGACATGTGACTTTACTTTGAACTCTCTGATCCTTTGTGCATTGGAGACCATTCCAGGAATTATTGTAGGAAGTAACTGGGATAACAAATATAAAGCATCTAACATATTTAGCTCAATAGTAAGTGGTAGCTGTCAAGGTGATGAATTAAATTCAGATTATATTTATGATGAGCTAGTGTGTGATAGATGTGTAATAGGAAATAAATGGTTACCCATTTTCCTTTACCTTTTAAGACAGTGGATTCTGGCAGGTGGAGGTGTCTTTTTGTTAAAAGGCTTGATGGCAGGGAGGATGTAAGTTTGAATTGATGAAGCCTGTATGCAAATGTGGAGAGATTGAGAAATGTGGGAAGGAGAAGAACAGGGGTGAAAGGTGGAACCCTGGCGGGGCAAATGCTGGACAGGGATGGTGATGAAGGAAAGAGGACCCAGTGGCTGTCAGGCTGGGGAGGGAGATTCATGGGGATATTTGACATGGAGCTGTGCTCTGTGTGATGTAAACCCCTCCTCTGACTCACTGCAAAACCTTCGGGAAATCATGTCTGAAGAATGCTTTGGAGTAAAGGGTCTTTTGGTGAACGTGAAGAAGTAGTAAGTCTCGCCTCAACGTTGGTGTGAAGTTACAGCTGATATACGGTTTCCAGAATGTTCATTTCACATAAGTATCACTGTTACTGGAAAGGGGTCCTGATCCAAATCCTAAGAGAGGGTTCTTGGATCTTGCACAAGAAAGAATTTGGGGCAAGCCCACAGAGTAAAGTGAAAGCAAGTTTATTAGAGAAGTGGAGAAACAAAAGAATGGCTGCTCCATAGGCAGAGCAGCCCTGACGACTGTTGGTTGGCTATTTTTATGGTTATTTCTTGAACATATGCTAAACAAGGGGCAGATTACTCAAGAGTTTTCTGGGAAAGGGGCAGGGATTTCCTGGAACTAAGGATTCCTCTTCCTTTAGACCACATAGAGTAACTTCTAGACTTTGCCATGGCATTTCTAAACAGTCATGGTGCTGGTGGGAGTTTCCTTTAGCATGCTAATGCATTATATTAGCATATAATGAGCAGTAAGGATGACCAGAAGTCACATCTGCGGTCATCTTGGATTTGGTGGGTTTTGGCTGGCTTCTTTACTGAATCCTGTTTTATTAGCAGGGTCTTTGTGACCTGTACCTTGTGATCTCCTAGCTCAGCCTGTTACTAAGAATGCCTAACCTCCTTAGGAGGCAGCCCAGCAGGTCTCAGCCTCATTTTACCCAGCCCCTATTCAAGATGGAAGTGCTCTGGTTCTAACGCCTCTGATATCACTCCTACATAATTTAGATTTAAAGGTACTGCTAACACAGGCCACACAAAATACATGTGCAGAATGCTCATGTGAAATCAGCGTTAGGCTCTCTGAGAAGGAGTAAATGACATTTAAGTTGTGGGTCAGATTCTTCTTCCATTCCCCTCAGGAGAGGGTACCCTAAAGTGAGATGGGAACATAGGACTCTGTTTCCCTAACTAGGCCTTGGTTCCTTTGTGTGATGAAATCATGTGTGTGATTTTAGCATTTTAAGATAAAATACTTATTTTTTTGAAGAACATACTTCTAAACAAAAGCCAATTACTATATTTGGTGCTCAATTGGAAAATAGAAACCATCAATCTGTTTCAAAGCTGGAGGAAAAGCTGGCTGCTTTGAATTTATTGAATGATGGCACAGTACTCTATTTTTATAAGTAAATTAAGAGTTTTTCAAGGGTAATTGTGAATATACAATTGGCTGTCACTTCATGGGCCAATTTTAGAACTTAACCCTTGAGTCAAACATGACTTCACTGGATATTAACAAGCAACAAACACATTCATATGTAGGAGGTGTGAATCAGAGACCATAAATTCAGGTTTTTAAGAGATGGAACTACTCTGTTACCTCCATCACTCCAGAATCTCTCATTTGAATTTTTGTTGCACCAAGAGGCAGAAACTTAATTTAAATGAATTCAGAGTCTCCTCTCCCTTTCCTGGGAAAGGGGCCACGCTTGGGCTGGTGAGTGGACGGGCTTTGTGTCCTTTCACAGAAGGCGGTTGGGGGGGGTCTCTGGTTCTGAGTCGCCCTGTGTCCACACACACTTGCTAAGACATCCTTGTTCTTAGGTGGTGACCAGTCATTTGTCCACCTGGATCACACCTGGGAATATGTGCCAACCATGTCTTCTCCCAGCCTGGCTCTCTCTTTTAGTTGCTTTCCTGACACATGCTCATGACTGTTGCTCCCTGGTCATTCTGGGGCCACAGGAAACTCACAAGACCTTCTAGCTTCACACCTAACCCAGCATGCCTCCTCTCCTACTCCCATCCTCAGCTAATGGTGGGGACATGGTGCCAGATCTTTGGGCTCTCTGGGCATGCACAAAGCAGGCCTGGCATTCTTTGGGCATAACTGGCATGGGTTGATTTGGGCAGGAGCAGGGGCAGGGAATGAGCCCTTTTCAGAGGCTTAGTAGTTTCTAAACCTCTTATTCTTTTTTCCTTTCCTCATTTGGGACAAACTTTATCTGGCTCTCAGGAACAGGAAAAACTGGCTCCGACTGATCACATTTTATTCCAAATCTTTTGTTTATGCCCCAAGTCCTAGGCTTTTGAAACTCAAAACTCTTTTCTCTCAAAATATTGCTCTCATTTTCTTCTGTGTCAGGTCTTCCCCGAGGAGACAAAAACAGAATTCTCATCTGCCTGAGTGGCGGAAAGTATTGCAATTATGGGAAATACTGGCGAACATCAGTTAATGTTTCAAATGATTACCTATGACTGACTAATATTCAGGATAAAGAACCACAAGTGCTGTGCAGTGGTCTCTGAGGGCACCTCTGTTTGCCTTCCTGCCTGCCCCAACCACCATCTTGGTTTATGCCTTCAAGAAATTGAGGGTAACTTGGCTGTTACAGGGGGCTGGCCAGACACGGCACTTCTTGAGGGCAAGAGGCAGACATTTTCCTCCTTTCACAAACTGGTAAAAACCTTCCCTCAAGAGGTCACAACAGTACCCTGCTCACCTATAGGTAAGCAAATTACACTTCTTACTTATGGGTTGCTGACAGTTCTTTTAATATATTCAAAAACACTAAGCGCTAAAAATTTGGCATCCTAGGTAGATAATTTAGGTAAAATCATTAGTGGGAACCAGGTAAACCTAATTGTTTGAGGTGCTATGTTTTTACCTCTGAGCCCTCTGAACTCTGAAAAGCCCTTCAGAGCTGGGAGATGACCTTAATGTGTCATGGAAAGATTCACATTCATTAAGAATTTGAAGAGGTTGGCAGTGGCTCATGCCTGTAATCTCAGCACTTTGGGAGGCAGAGGCAGGTGGATCACCTGAGGTCAGGAGTTTGAGACCAGCCTGGCCAGCATGGAGAAACCCCGTCTCTACTAAAAATAACAAAAATTAGCTGCGTGTGGTGGCGCGCCTATAATCCCAGCAACTTGCAAGGCTGAGGCAGGTGAATTGCTTGAACCCAGGAGGCAGAGGTTGTAGTGAGCCTAGATCGCACCGTTGCACTCCAGTCTGGGCAACAGGAGTGAAACTCTGTCTCAAAAAAAAAAAAGAATTTGAAGAGGTGAAGAGGTTTAGTGGATAACAGAAGAAGTACCCATAACAATATGTTCCAGCATTATAACTGGGAGAGAAAATGAGGAGATTTGGTGGACATGGGATGCTCCCCCGTCCCTCAAATTTGCCATGTCAAAGAAAAACCAAGGCCTTAAAAACTTTTAATTTTAATACTTTTATTGTGGTTAAACATGCTTAACATAAAACTTATCGTTTTAACCACGTTGAAGTGTGTATTTCAGCAGCATTAATTTCATGATATTGTGTGACCATCACCATTTTCTATCTCTAGAAATTTTTCAGCATCCCATATTGAAACTCTATACCCATTAAATAGTAACTCACCCTTTCCTCTACTCCAACCCACTAAACCTCTATTCTACTTTCTGTCTTTATGAATTTGCCTTTTCTAGGTGCCTCATAAGTGGGATCATACAATATTTGGCCTTTTCTCACTGGCTTATTTTACTTGGCATAATGTTTTCAAGGTTCATCCACGTTGTACCATGTATCAGAATTTCCTTCCTTCCTTCTTTTTTTATAAGGCTTTCTTCCTTTTATAAGGCTTTCTTCCTTTTATAAGGCTAATATTCCATTGTTTGTATATGCCACACTTTGTTTATCTATTCATATTGGTGATGTTTGGGTTGTTTCTACCTTTTGCTCTTGGGTAGATGGGCATATACACAGAAGGAATTATTGGATCATATAGTAATTCCGTGTTTAAAGTTTTGAGGATCCACCATATTGTTATCCATGGTGTTATTACCATTTCACTTTCCCACTAACAATGCACAAGAGTTCCAATTTCTCCACATCCTCACCGATACTTGCCACTTTCTGTTCATTTGATAGTAGTCATCCTAATGGGTGTGAAGTAGTATCTTGTAGTTTTGATTTGCATTTCCCTAATGAATAGCGATGTTGAGCATCTTTCAGGTATGTATTGGCCATCTGTATGTCTTTGGAGAAATGGCTATTTAAGCTCTTTGCCAGATACTGGGGACTCAACAGTGAATAAAGCAGTTGCTGCTTTCAGGGAACTCATTGTTTAGTGGGGGAAATAGGTAGGTTATCCAGCAATTACAGTTCATTGTGAATAAGTGCCAAGATGGAAGTACAAAGAGGTGAGAAAGATTGTCTTCCTGAGCTGAGAGCTGGAGTTAGAAGTATTTATGGGCTGTTGTGAACATTCCCATTTTCTTCACGTTAAATGTGAGCTTATGTTTTATTATTTTTATTTTTATATCCCTTAAGCAGTATCATTTACAATCATTGGCTTCTGTTAATGCACATTCTCACCTCACAGACAGTAGGATTCCAATTCCGAGGTGTTTCCTTGCATACTGAGATATTTGAGGGCCGTCTGAAGGTTGCAATTCAAACTACGCATTCAGGCGGGGATGCGGAGAGGCACCTGGAGGCTTGTAGGCCTAAGAACCCCTCCCTACCCAGACATACTGTGTATATGCTTAGGTGTAGATGGGTGTGAGGAATTACAGAAAATCCACGGCCAGCTCTGGCAAGAACACATGTTTATATCATCAGCATCATGCAGGGTGTGTGGCACAGAAAAGGTGCTCAATACACACTCTGGTATTATTGGGTGCTATGTCAATGGAAGAAAATTTATCTCATTTACCAACAATGAATCCATAGTCTGAGGTAGGAAAGAGGAGAGCAGCTGTGAAGGTAAAAGACCATATCAAATTCGATTCAGATATTTTCCTTTCGCTTTTTAAACAAACAAGTCTTTTGCTTATCTCGGCTTTTGTGGTCCTAGAGGAAGGTAAAATGGGCCCTACTGAAAAAGTTAAAGGGAAAGTAACACAGAAGCAGAAAGTCTGGGAGGGCCATGCTAGAGAGGCTGGATCGATTGTTATGGAAGGGATTTATACTTGAATGCGGGGTTTAACTAGGGAGCAGGGAAAGGACACTTTTGGGGATTACTGGGGAGGGAGAATCAACATAATATGGATTTTGATTCATAAGGAATGGAAAAAAGTAAAAAGGACTTAAGATATTGGTTTTAGGATTTAGAAGGGATGATTTAATTTGGAAGAGGAAGGATTTGCTGTTAGATATAGTGACAATTAAGCACTGAATACTTGCAGTCTGAATTGCAACCTTCAGATGGTCCTCAAATATCCTCATGTGGGGGAAACCGCATCCTGATTGGAATCCTACTCCTTGGGAGGAGAGGATGTGCATGATGGAAGCTGATGACTTTATATAAATGACTCTGTTTAGGGCAAAACGCCACTTTTAGCTCAAATCTGTTACTTAAAGGATTATTTCCTTGCCAGTTTGAAATAGCTCCTTCCCAGCCTCTGACAGAGCTTGCTGCCTTGCCATCATCAGTGCCACCAGGCAGGATGAGAGGCCTAAAATCAAAGAGTGCAGGAAGCTATCATCTCATTGAGCAAATGATAAATCATCCCTAAATGCATATTGAACAGGGATTTGTGATATCTCTTAAAACACAAACAAAACTCCTGTTGGGTCTGTCCTTCCGGGTGCCCGAGCTGGTCCTGGGCCAGGCTGCTGTGTCAAGGGGCATCTGGAGTCTGGCAGGCCTGACACCTCCCTGCCTGGGCTTACTGTGTGTGCAAACGTTTATGTGTGGATGGGCTTGAGGAGTTATGGGAAATCCATCGCTGATCCTGGCAAGAACACGTTTGACTGATGCTGAGTCACTGGGGTGCTCACCCATGGAGAGGTCAGCTCATTTATGTGAGTAAAGGGTGGCAACACAGCCCTTGCCGGTATGCCTGACTGTCTGATGTTAATTTCAGCACCTCCTTCTATCCCTACTGTCTATAGTTGTGCCAGGTCTATTAGTCAAGCAAAAGCCACTTGGCTATGCCCCAGTATAGAGAAAGACCTGGGTAAAATTCCAGATCTGCTTAATAGCTGTGAGGTTGTGGGCAAGATACTCAAATCTCTGCTTTAGTTTTCTTATTTGTAAAAGAGAATAATATCCCACCTCAGAATATTATTTGGAGAAATAATTATGGCAATTTTTGTACAGGGCTTGGTACAATGTGCCGCCCTCAATGGCTGGTATATAGTAGGTGACTTACCAGGGGCAGCTATCATACTCACTAATAACAATGGTGAGGATAGTATTATGTCATGCCACACAGGAGTGCAAAGTTGTAAAGTGTGACTTTTTGTTTTTTTTGTACCTGAACTTTATTTCTTCTTCTTCCTCTTCTTCTTCTTCTTCTTCTTCTTCTTCTTCTTCTTCTTCTTCTTCTTCTTCTTCTTCTTCTTCTTCTTCTTCTTCTTCTTCTTCTTCTTCTTCTTCTTCTCCTCCTCCTCCTCCTCCTCCTCCTCCTCCTCCTCCTCCTCCTCCTCCTCCTCCTCCTCCTCCTCCTCCTC
>NW_026652279.1:114310802-114422269 GCF_009828535.3 Hylobates moloch
TCCTCCTCCTCCTCCTTCTTCTTCGTCTCTGCCAGGTAGAGAAAATTTAAACTCAATCAATTCAGGATCTCAGCCTCCCTGAATCTTTGGGAAGAAGGTCTGGTTCTTCATAACTGTGACCTCCTGCTCTCCCTCCCTTTCAATTCCTATCAGCTCTCTGGGCTTCTGTCTGCAAAGATGGAGGTTGCATTTTCTCCTCTCATCTGCAAGCCCTCTCCAGATCTGTGTTTTACTTGGTTATTTCTGTTTTTTTTTGGACACATGGAAGATCTGGTTGCTCCCCTCATGCCGGGAGTAGGGGAACTCTGCAAGGCTCTCTCGGGTCTGCCTGCCTACAATCCCCATACTGCCATCCCAGGCCTGCCTTACTTCTTGTTGCCTTCTCTTGGAAAGCTCTCAAATCCTCTAGAATCCCTGTGGGGTCTTTATTGGGCCCTCTCCACCAGTGCTTACCTGGAGGTGTGGTGAGGATACACAGCAGTGTCCAGCCACCTTCACTTCCCCTTTGACTGTACCCATCATCTTCAGTACTGAACCCCTTAGGGCAATAGCTTTCTCTTAAGCTTTTGGAATGCAAAAGTCTTTGCTTTAAACTCAGTTGTGAGTTTCAGATTTGAAACTCCCACATCAAGAATTGACTTTTTCTTTTTCTCAGTGATTCTGCTGTGCCATTCCTTTCCTGAGGCTGTAAGTGCTAGATGCTGAAGTGTCTGCCTGGGCAGAAAGGGGTGGGTAGAAGGACTGAAGGTATTGCAGTGCACAAGAACATTGCTTAAAATCTCAAAACATTTTTCTACTACGTCACTATTATTATATCCATCTTCCATATGGTTTCATTCCCATGGGGCTGAGTTGCAGATTGATTTGCTTCAATGTTGGAGCACTTGAGGGTGATTCTGTTTTGACCTGTTGTTGGTAAAGTAAAAAAAAAAAAAAAATTAAAAAAGCAGATAGTGGTGCTCAGAAGAAAGTCAGACACTCTTGGTCTATAAAGTGTAGGTTTAGTGTGGAGCTAAATGTAGCTCTGGCCTCATTCTGCTTTTCAGTCTCCCAAAGGTCATGCCATTTTTCTCGATCTATTTTCCTATTTCCTTGTTCCACAGTCCATCATTGGATGCTCTGCTGCCTAGGCAACAGCGTTCAGGGCAGCTCTCAGCAACGTGTTACAGGAGAATGTTTTGAGCTCCACGCATGTAGTATTTCCTGCAATCCAGGGCGTGTTCCTAGTCTTCTTATTGTCAGTTTGTACCCTTTTGTTGCTCAGTGAAACTGTCTGGACCCACTGTGCATCTTCTTGGGTATGGGATCTGAGAGTAAAGAGTTGTCTGTATTTCAGAGATGTCGTTGTCACCATCTTCAGGTGACCATACTGATGCTGGCAGCATCTCACTGCATCCCCACTCCTGTAAGTGTCTGATCAATATTCTTTTGAACTGTGCTATGTTGTCGGCTGGGCACTCGGGACCACAGCATTGACTTTCACTTGCATGGCAACCACAGGAAAAATGCAGGGAACAACATTCGCTTGTCTGCACAGGATTTACCAGCTATGCTAAAACAGGATTTGTAGAATCAAACTATGAAAGCACTACCAAAAAGTTTACTACCACCATCACCACCGGCAGCAGCACCAGCTGCATTTATGGAACAACTATTTTGTGCCTGGTACTGTGACAGACTCTTTACGTATATTAACCCAATTAAATTTCCCAACAAACCTAAAAGGCAGGCACTTTTCTCCCACTTTATTAAGAGGAGAATGAGTTTAAAGAGATTAAATATCATGTCTCTGGTCACATAGAGAGTAAGTGGAGCCAGAATTTAAACCCAGGTTGACCCCAGAGCCCTTGCTCATGAGGCTGGAATGGTGCTGTTAGGATGCCTGCTGAGCGGCATCTTGGCATTGTTGAAGCAATGGTCCATGCACTGCTCCATGCTGGTGCATAGTAGGTACACAGTCACACTTAACAGAAAGTGATTGATCGCTTGTCTTAGAAATTGATGTATTCTGAAATATGTTCTTTTACCAGGGGAATGAGGCAATATAGGCATAGGCCCTTCCTTTCCTGTGTCTTCAGTCCCCATCCAGCCTCACTTCTATTGTCTTACATTAGGATATTGAGGAAGCTTCCCACCTGGTCTTCCTGGTGCCTGTCTTGTTTTCCTCCTAATCCAAACTCCAAACAACGGCATCTTTCCAATTCAGAAATCGGTTCTCAACCATTCAGAGATTTCTCATGAGTTTAAAACCAAGTTTGACTCCTTCCGATGGCCTCTAGGTCCCTTATGATTTGGAGTCTCCTGCTTCTGGGTGTCATTTCTCTCCCCTCCTCAGTTCCCCGCTCTGAGCCTGGGCACACCATCTTTCTCTTCTCTTCAGGCCTTTGCGAGTGCCGTTTCCTCTACCCAGAACACTGCTGGCCTGTGCCATTCACACAGCCAGCTTTTGCTCCTCCTTCAGATCTCAGTTTGCATGTCACTCCCTCTGGGCAGCCTTCCCTGAGCCTCTGAGCCTGGGTGAGGTGCCCCTTCCACAAGCCTCGCAATGCCCTGCTGTCCTGCATTAGAGTGTTCACCACCCCAGATCATACTGTCTTACTCTCCTTCCCCACAGAGGTAAGCTCCACCATGAGGCAGTGTGTACTCCAGTCCTGGCATCTAGTCAGCACTTAACACATGTTTGGTGAATAATGGAGAGTTATAGGTAATCTATTTCTTGTAGCCTTTTGTTTTCTTTTTTGAGGCAGGGTCTCACTCTGTTGTCCAGGCTGGAGTGCAGTGGCATGATCATGGCTTACTGCAGCCTTGACCTTCCAGGCTCAAGCGAGCCTCCCACCTCAGCCTCCTGAGTAGTTGGGACTACAAGTGCATGCTACCATGCTTGGATAATTTTAAAACAGTTTTTTTGTAGAGACAGGGTCTCGCTGTGTTGCCCAGGCTGGTCTTGAACTCCTGGGCTCAAGCAGTCTTCCTGCCTAGCCTCCCAAAGTGCTGGGATTACAAGAGTGAGCCACTGTGCCTGGCCTGAAACCTTGGGCTTGGGAACATCATTATACTTGGGGACAGTTCTTTCAAGGCAACAAATTAGAAATGGCTTCCAAAGTCCTTGAAACAATCTTTCAGGAACTGTGGGGAGGTCTTTGTTAGAGTATGAAAATTCAAACATCTTCAAATTAAAAAAGGTAAGATATACAAAGTGTCACTTAAAAGCACAGACCCAAGGACTCGTACAAGTACCTGCTCTTTTATTAAATTGGGTTGTCACTAACATGAGACACAAGGAAAATCACATTTTAACCTGATTAATGAATAGTCCCGTTATGCCATTTTAGAAAATATTAAATAATAGAACTATGTTTTATTGTCCCCTTTTCACTTCCCTCCTGTCCCACTCAGGACTGAAGCCCTTGGAAATGTCTGTGCTGGCTTTTCCTTTTCAGAAGAATTATCAGGGCCTGGAAAAGGCCTCACTGCAGACTCTCTCCCACAGTCAGAAGGACCAGATGGGACTATTGACTGCATCAAGGAGTTAAGCATTCCATCCTTTTGGCTCTCACCCTCACTCTTACACAATTCCTCGTTGGATTTTCATACAAATTAATGCTCCCACGCTTTTTGGCTCTTGCACACCCCTGCCCTTGCCCCAGTGGTTATATTTAGCAGCTTGGGTTTCCCAGGCTTCAATATTGGTGCGCATTTGCGGGGCCGTCCAGCAAAGGAAAAGGCTCAGTCCTGGGGCTGCTGTTTCTTGTAAACACCATGTTTCTATCCATCCCCACAGACTTCGCCGGCTGCCGACAAACTCCTCTCTCCCTCCCTTCCCCTCCTTCTCTGACTGCTTCTTTGAGCCTTGGGAACAGCGGCCAAGGCCTGAGCAGAGGGTGAGCAATCAGACCGGGCTGCATTTAGGAGGAGGCTTTCTTTAGGTGCCATCTGCCACCTCCACAGAGGTGGTTGGGATAAACCGATTTGCTAAACAAAATGCTTAACAACTCATGAATAAAACTTTAAGAAACATTCCAAAAGGGATTTGGGTACAACTTTTTCTGAGGCCACAACAGCTCTTGTGTCCCTTTCAACACCCCCTCCCACCCACCAAATACCTCCTCTGAACCTGCACTTTCCTTGGGTTCCAGTAGGGGGCAGCTGCCATCAGGCCTGGGGAGCTGCCTGCCTTTCTTTGTCTGTCTTTCTTTCTTTCTTTCTTTCTTTCTTTCTTTCTTTCTTTCTTTCTTTCTTTCTTTCTTTCTTCCTTTCTTCCTTCCTTCCTTCCTTCCTTCCTTCCTTCCTTCCTTCCTTCCTTCCTTTCCTTCCTTCTGTCCTTTCTTCCTTTTTTTGAGACAGAGTCTCGCTCTGTCACCCAGGCTGGAGTGCAGTGGCACAATCTCCGCTCACTGCAACCTCCACCTCTTGGGTTCAAGCGATTCTCCTGCCTCAGCCTCCTGAGTAGCTGAGACTACAGGCATGCACCACCATGCCCAGCTGATTTTTGTATTTTTAGTAGAGATGGGGCTTCACCATATTGGTCAATCAGGCTGGTCTTGAACCCCTGACCCCGTGGTCTGCCTGCCTCAGCCTCCCAAAGTGCTGGGATTTCAGGCATGAGCCACCGCACCTGGCTGGGAGCTGCCTTTCTTCTTAACATTTTCTGGTGTGTGTGTGTGTGTGTGTGTGTGTGTGTGTGTGTGTGTGTGTGAAGTGGAACGTTATCAACAGAATAATGCACAAAGGCACACATGTACAGAAGCAGACAGTTGGGTAGCCACTTTCCCCAGGTCAAGAAGAGGAATATTGCCTGCACCTTAGTAACTCCCCATCCCCCTCTACAATTCCTTTCTTCTCACAGAATTAGCCACACTGTACTGACTTCTGGTAATAGTTTCTTTGCTTTACTTCAGTGTTTACCACGCTCAAGTGCATCCCTAAACATTACAGTGTGTGGTTTAATATTTTGATGATTTTGAACATTATATAAGTGGAATCCTACAGTGTATATTCTTTTGTCTCTCTTTTTTTTGCTTAAGATTATGTTTATTCATTTTCATATAATAACAATGGCAATGGTATTGATTGCCTTTACCACAACTTATTTATCTACTGCTGATGGACATTCAGGTGGTTTGGAGTTTGTGGTGATTATGAATGACACTACTTTCAACTTTATTTATTTATTTATTTTTTGAGATGGAGTCTTGCTCTGTCACCCAGGCTGGAGTGAAGTGGCACAATCTCCACTCACTGCAACCTCCGCCTCCTGGGATCAGGCAGTTCTCCTGCCTCAGCCTTCCTAGTAGCTAGGGATTACAGACATGCGCCACCACACCCAGCAAATTTTTGTATTTTTAGTAGAGATGGGGTTTCTCTATGTTGGTAAGGCTGGTCTCTAACTCCTGACCTCAGGTGATCCGCCTGACTCGGCCTCCTAAAGTACTGGGATTACAGGCATCAGCCACCGTGCCTGGCCTACTTTCAACATTCTATCTGTGCATCCTGGCATGCATTGCTGTAGCGTGCACATCTCAGAGTGGAACTGCTGGGTTGCTGGACATGGATTTCTTCAGCTTTACTGGATAACGTACAGTTTTCCAAAGTGGTTGTTCCAGTTTACAGGCTCCTCTGCAGAGTACTGTATAAGACATCCAGAAGCACCACATGTTCACCACTACTTGGTCTTGTCAGGCTTTTTAATTTTTGAGGCTAATGTCTTTTCAGCAGAGTTGGGCCAATAAGTGGCAAGGGCACCCTTCCTAATGGATTCCATACTGTTTCTGAAGCAGAAAAGGGGCTTCCAGTGCTTTCCGTGGACACAGATGCCAGAAGTCACAGAGTTAGATGCTCATCTGCATTAAACACAGGCAGTAGGTGGCTCCGCAGAGAGAAGAGATGTTTTCTTTCCTGCCTCTTCCTCTCTGCTCTTTTGGAATGAGCCTCAATACTAACAATGGCAATTAGGCTCTTGGTGCCATCTGGATGGCTGGGGTTGTGGGGGAGGGCAGCTGCTGGCAGCTGGGAGAGGCAGAGGCTGAGCCCAGACTGGGCATCGCCCAGGGGATGCTTCCTGTGTGGACCTGCTGCCCAAACCCAGTTCCGCGAAACAAAGATGCTTCCTTACTCATTTTATTTACTCAAGATGAACCACCCAAGAATCACTGTGAGAGTTCCTCAAGGAAAGAGATGGTAATTATTCCCAGTTAACAGACCCAGCCCAATCAAACCTGATTTTCATCAGCATTGATTGCCTGCATTTCAGAATTGGTTGATTTCACTGCTCCTGTCTGAGCCTCGGGTATAAAATGGAGTTGGTGTAACCTGGCACCCATGTTGTGGCCAAAGCAAAATGAGAAAGGCATGTGAAAACTCTTTGGAAATGATCAAGGTACTGATTTGTTTGCGTCCAGGGTCACAGATTCCAGGATAGGGCCCTGGCTACAGAGACTTCAAGGGGGAATTGTAATTTTAGGTAAAGTTCCCTCTTCATCCTTCGTGGATAATACAGAGGGGAGTCTCTGAGGCAGACAGGGTGGGGTGGGCCTTGCTCCATGCTCTCTTTCTCCTTGGGGGTGCCGACTACTTGGGTGAGAGTTGGGGTGAGATAGGGGTACTTTAACAAATTGTTACTAGAGTTTGAGGATAATAAAAGAAAAACAGGCAGAAATGGAGAAAAGGAACCCCAGCAATGAGATGGTCTGGCTTTCAGGCATGGTTTCTTTTTCCTCCACTCAGGGCCTGCTCCCCGTTTGGCTCCTGCCTGCCCTCCGTATGGCAGAGACCGCTGTAAACCCTTGGTCCAGTCACAGAGCCTGCCTATGGGCCGTCCCACATTCCCCATGGGTTGGGGACCATCCTGGCATATACCTGTTGTCCGTACATGATTATCAATAATGCCACTTTTAGTCTCAAAAGCATCCCAGTTTGGGTGATCAATTATATGTTTGTTCCATCTAAGACCACCTGACAATTCTGGTTTCTTCTTAGAGAATCTGCTTCTATCACCTTCAGGACAGGTGCCACTGTTCCCCACAGAAGCGGCCCTTGCTAAAGGAGGTGCATCCCTGTGGCCACACTGCCTGGGTTCAAATCCCAGCTCTGTTCTTCCTTAGCTACATGGTTTGGGGACAAGTTACTTGGTCTGCCTGTGCCTCTGTTTTCCCAAGTATAAAACGGGGTTAATGGTAACAGTGTCTACTTGTAGTAAGTGGTCAATACATTTTAGCTAATACTATTACACATTAGTTCAAGGATCAAAAACTTGCAGCCCTGAAGCCAGAGCCAAGCCTATTAACACTTCTGTTTGGCCAGCACAGTGTTTTCAAAATTTTGAAGCTGAAAACCTTTAGGAGAGAATGCACTCTCCAGTTGGTCAAAGATGTCATCACCCACTCTTGTCTTACATTAAGCCTGATTCAGGCCTTGATTACTTGCTACCTGGGACTTCCAGGCACCTGAACTTTCAACCTCTTTTCAGACCTAGACCTGAAAAACACACCTGGCTGCAATAGATCTGGACTGGGAGATACAGGGGGGTGTTAATGTATGTGTATGCCTTTTCTCTCTTCAAGTTAGACTCCAACCAGGCTAAAATCCACAAGAGAAGGAGACACGCCTTTGGAAATCTGTCTGCTTGGTGTCAGAGGTGTTTCTCTCCATCCCTATGTTACTTAGAGAAGTGCCTCTCAAACCTTATGTGCATGCAGATTGCTAGGAATCCTGTTAAAGCCAGCCAGATTCTGATTCAGTAGATCTGGGTTGGGGCCTAAGATTCTGCATTTCTAACAAGCTCCCAAGTGCTGCTGCTGCTGCTGGCTTAGGATTTAGGGAGCATTGCAACCTTGGGGAGATGTGTTTATACTGGAGGCTGAGAGTGAAGCCTCTTTTCACGCAGACTGAAAACTTCTGTGAGCAGTGAGTCATTGCTTCTCTCCTTCCAGTGCCCCCCAGTATCCAGAAATGAATGACCATCAAGAAAACATTCATCTCTCTATGTAGAGGTTGAAACCTAGTTGGAAGATACGGATTCCCCTTTTAGGGTAGGCCCAACCTCAGAGCATTTCTTTTTTCTTTCTTTCTTTCTTTTTTTCTCTGAGATGGAGTCTCGCTCTGTCGCCCAGGCTGGAGTGCAGTGGCATGATCTTGGCTCACTGCAACCTCCGCCTCCCGGGTTTAAGCAATTCTCCTGGCTCAGCCTCCCGAGTAGCTGGGACTACAGGCACATGCCATCATGCCCGGCTAATTTTTGTATTTTTGGTAGAGATGAGGTTTCACCATGTTAGCCAGGATGGTCTTGATCTCCTGAGCTCATGATCCACCCTCCTCGGCCTCCCAAAGTGCTGGGATTACAGGCGTGAGCCACTGTGCCCGGCTACCTCACAGCCATTTCTAAGAACCTGCGTTTCATTCATTAGCAAGCTAAGCTTTCACCTGATAATTTTTTTTTTTTTTTTTGAGACGGAGTCTTGCTCTATTGCCCAGGCTGGAGTGCAGTGGCACGATCTCAGCTCACTGCAACCTTTGCCTCCTGGGTTCACCCCATTCTCCTGCCTCAGCCTCCCAAGCAGCTAGGACTACAGGTGGCTGCCACCACGCCCAGCTAATTTTTTTGTATTTTTAGTAGAGACGGGGTTTCACCGTGTTAGCCAGGATGGTCTCGATCTCCTGACCTCGTGATCCGCCCGCCTTGGCCTCTCAAAGTGCTGAGATTACAGGCGAGAACCACCGCGCCCGGCCCACCTAATTGTGTTTTAGATATTTATCTTATGAGTTGGCCAGGACCTTGCTGCTATAAATATTTTTCTCTTAAATACAGTGGTTCTCAAAGTATGGTTCTAGGACCTGCAGCATCAACATCATTAGGAATTTGTTAGAATCTCAAATGCTCAGGCCCCACCCCAGATCTACTGAACCAGAAGCTTGGAGTGGAGCCCTGAAATTGTGTTGAAGAAGCCCTCCACGTAATTCCCACACGCACTTAGGTTTGAGAACCAGCGTTCTAAGATGCGAAATCCCTTAGGTGAGTTTCTAGGGAAGAAAGCCCTTGGACCTAGCAGCCTTTGGGAGTCTGCCCAAGTTCCTGGACTTACTCAGTGGATAATTTCACAATTGGGAGCCAGGGAGGTGATTCCAAGAAGGGGGTTTGAAGGATCGCAACTTCAGGTAAGGAAAAGCAGGACAAAATGATCCATCCCCTGGGGATAATTGTTTGGCTTTATGCAAATGTTTTAAGCAATAAAACCAGCCGGTGATGTACAGGAAATATATGGTCCCCATGCTGAGTGGTCTAAATGAGAGGGTTATCAATGATTGGGCTTCAGAGCCCCTATTACACAAAGCCTTAATGGTATGAAATACACCACACCTGCTAAATGAAACACACGGGGACATTATGGGAATTTTCAACCGCATTTTATTTTGCATAATATAGTTTTTTTTTCCAGACCAGAAATGGTATATTAAAAAATCAGCAGGCATAGAGCTTGTTTTAAAATTATTATTACTTTACTCTGGCTTTGCAGGCTTTTATTTCTTTCTCCTGCTGCTATTCCACAGAAATATGGAATAGTCTATCCAGAAAGAACTTTAGAGATCGGTGATTCTATCTCTGAATTTCACAGGTGAGGACACTGGTGTTCGAAGACACAAGGTGACTTGCCCTGAGTGGAGGGCCTGGAGCTGGTACCCAGGACTCCTGATTCTCAGACTCGGTAATTTCCATTGAAAATTTCTTTCTCCCAAGGAATCTAAGACCCAGTAAGGGACCTGGGGAAGTAGTCTCATGCATTCCCTTGTGCATGACAGACAGTATCATAGGAATAGGAGGTGCATTTACATCATTTACATATGTGCCCACAACCTGATATTAGCCACCGGATTATATAGCTACCTTGAATTTGAAAGTCAATTCGGATGTCGCGGTTCAGTCGGAAGCATCATTTGGAAGATGGCTGAGGCTTAGAATTTGTTCTCTAGGAAGTCAAAACCATCTGTCCTGCAGGTACCAATCCCATGCTTAGGACTGTAGGGAGCATGCCTTCTCTCAGGGACAGCATCTGGGGCTACGACCTATGCAGGTGCCCAGTGTCCTTTCTTAGAAGGACTTTGACTTGCTTCAATGCTCTGCTGTCACTCTCTTGGAAGTCTTAAAAAAAAAAAAAAAAGGGGACCTGCACTTTGATTTTGCGCTAGGCACCACAAAATATGGAACTGTTTTTGTTCCCCACATTTCTCATTCTCCCCCAGGCAGCCTTTGAAACCTTCTCCAAGAAACCTTTTCTGACTCCCCAAGAGCGTGTTATGTATTGTAATGTTAGTGTTGCAATGCTAATCATGTTAATCTCCAACATTGCCTTTTTTCTGTAGGCCCACCCTGTGAGATAGATACTGTTATTATCATACCACTTAGCAGATGAGGAGACAGGAGAGGACATTGAGGCTTAGAGAGATTAACTGGCTCAAGGGTACACAGCTAAGAATTGGGATTAGAATCCAGGTTTGTTTGCACAGCACAGAGACTTAACCACTGTTCTATATATACAACCTTGCTGTTATCTGTTCAGCGCTTAACATTCTGTGATGTTTTCTTGCTTCCTCTTCTTGACTGCAGGGGAGAGACTGTGTCCTTCACTGCAGACACTGTCCTTTATTCAGTTTCACTCAGCATCGTACCTAGCACAGACAGGGTGTTCAATGAATATTTACTTTAAAAGGGCATTTGGCTAAATTTAATGTGCATTTAGCCATATCAGAACTTCCTGCAAACCAGAGAAGCTCCGAGGTTTATGTTTAAATTTCTCCTGCATATGAAGCTGCACAGTATAGCTGATGGGAGTGTTGTGATACTTTATATTTGACTTTATGAATTATTTATGGAATTAACACCGGAATCATGATTAATTTGTGGAGGGAGAGAAGTTGCTACGTGGCTTGGTGCCCATGTTTTCCTGGCAGGGATAAATTACCTTCCCAGTGGCTGTGGGGTGAAGACTCTGGATTCTAGTTTCCAGGAGAGAGAGACATTTGTGCTTCCTCTCTTCTTTCTCTTTCTCCCACCTGAAAAACCCAGGAAGCACAATTTATGCCATAAACCAGTGGCAAATGCTCCATATCTGTCAGCAGTGAGCCAACTCAGCTTCCCCCAACGTTTAGTTAACATATGTCTCTTAAGCACATACTGTGCACTATGTTAGGTATGGGAATACAAAACCAAGAAGGCTTGTTTCTGCCCTTAAGGAGCTTTCAGTCTGGCGAGCAGAGACAGGCGTGGAAAAAGACAGTACATGATCAGATGATCACTGACAAGACATGCATGTCCTCCAGTGCTGGGGGGAAATTCCTGGGGGCAAAGGTTCATGCCTATAAGGGCCAAAAGGAATTAGACTACAGACCAGGATTGGAGAAAGGCAGAGGGGCAGCTTTCCACTAGGGAGTAACTCTGCAAAGGCTGGAGAAGGACCTGTGAATAGTAGAAATGGCTGGCGGAGGGAAGGGGGCTCAGACAGGAGCAGGGAAATGAATGTTAATTGTGTCTCCAGCTCAACCCTGGAGGCTTAGGGTGGTGGATGAAGTCAGTATTGTCCATGACCACCAGTATGGCTCCTGTGTTATCATGAGGGTGGTTCTGCAGGGAGCAAGATCTTGCCCTGCTGCAGGTGATCAGCAGCTCTGTGGGACCCCACATCTCCCGTGGCCTCAAGGCGAGAAGGAGGAATGCATTGCCCAGAGCCGGAGAGCAGGGAGGGGCCGGAGCTGAGTCGGCTGTGCTCCTGCTCCATCAGCAAGTTTGCTTTCTGAGACCTACTGTATAATAGCAATCTCTTTCCCATTTTCTTCAAAGCATCAAGAGAAAATATAACTGTGGTTGAGTTCAGCAGCCCTCGCTTTTGAGCAATAAACTACAAATGATCACAGTTTACTTTGATGCTTTTGGAATTCTCCCACTAGCTGCAGTGGTTTCCTGCCATTTGCTAGCCGGAGAGTAGCCTGTGGACACTCACTCAGCCTTTGGGATGAGCCCTTGCCTCTACGAGCTTGTCTTAACACATTATTTATTCTGCAGCTCTTCTCCTGGCTTGAGCAGTGCCCTGAGCTCCAGGGCTGCTATGACCGACCACACTTAGGGGCCTAACCCTGCTGCCCCAGCCTTTGAGGGAGAAAAGATTGCTCCCCGACTCCATTTATTTCCAGGTAGAAAAGAATCAGAGAGCCCTGCAGGGTGAAGGCGAAGTCGAGGTACTCCAGATAAGTGTTTTCTTCCCTCTATATTACTTATTTATTAAAGGCAGTGAGGCATAACTAAGAGAAAGGAAAGGAACCGAGGAAATAGAGAATACAATGGCCCTTCAGATTTTAATGGGAGAGATGGCTGGAAGTGATTCCTAAATTATTAAATAAATCGATTTGATTCGTGAAGCTGGCCTCCAAGGTGTATTTGTCAGTTTCATTATGATTGTCTTCAAGGGTAGGAAGAGTCACTCATGGAGAAAGGTTGTTTTTTTTTCCCCCCTCTATTTTGAAGGCTGCAATTCATGGCCCCTGTCTAATTAAACACTCACTGCTTTGTGTAACGGGAGCAGTAGTCTTTCAGTTTTATTTTGGCTTCTCTTCTGATCCCATTTGTCTTACAGGCCCATAGACATGCGGCAAGATTGGGTTGGCTGTGGGGCAGACACACTTTGGAGAATCTCGATCCCATTGCAATTATAGGACTGTTTGGTCACTGAGGAGTTCTATGGTAATTTATTCACATGCAAGAGTCCTGTCACTTAGCTATTTGTCTAGCGGAATCCATTGAGTGTTAGGATAATGGGTTGTGCCCTCCCAAATGACGAGAATAACACCTTAATGCACTTTAGGGAAGTAATGGATTGTATTCTGGGGTTTTGGTGGTGGCTGCAGTGGTGTTTGCTCCTTTCTCTCACATTTCCCTCTCTTCCCCTGAACACTTCTACTGCCTCCAGCCCAGTGGTAAAAAATGCCTGAACATCTAAATTCTTTTTCTTAATTATCCTCCTGAGGAAAGCAGGCCAAGCACCAGGGTGCAAAAAATTTAAACCATAAATAACAAGCTGAAAGGAAATAAAAGAAATGACACCAGAATAAACTAAGCTATTAACTGAAAGCTTTACATTACAGTCCTCCCTGGGCCTGAAAAAAAATCTAAGGGAAGGTGGTTAAGTATTTATTTCCCAAAGAATGTAATTATAATCTGCAGCAATTAAAAATGGATGAAGGAAACATTTCCTCATCATTTCCGGGGGGTACTTCAGACACCGGCACAGGAAACAGTTTGGAGAATGTAGTTCCACTACTTCCCTGAGGTCAAGTGAAGCTGAAGGACACAGCTGGCTCCTGCCAGGGGCACCACTGCTGCCTGGGTCTAAGGGATTGGGGCAGGGATGGGAGAAGGGAGGTGAGCAAAATAATGGGTAGTGATCGATTTCGAAGATAAATGAGGGCTCCTCTCTGGACCCGCTGCATAATTGTTTCTTTCAACTCAGTACACCTGGTGTGAAGAACACCAGTCACACCTGTAAACCTGCCAGGTTTCCAATTAGTGGCTTGAATTTCAATTTCCTGGATGCTCCCTTAATCTTGGGGATGGGGAGAAGTTGTGTGTGTGCTGCAACACAAAGCGCTGAAGGTGAGGGATGGGGGCGGGGCGTGGGAATTGGGGCTTCTGGCCAGGCTGACGCCTGAAGAACCGCACTCCCAGCCACTTTGAAGCCTGCGGAGTCCTGGTGATGATCTCTCCTCTGCTTTGCTGAGGGAGCCAGTCCTGCTTTGGCAGCGAGGATACGTGGAGCCCCAGAGCACGTGTTGCGAGAGGCGCACACCTTCCAGTGATCTTGCAGTTTGTCTCCTGCCAGCCCCCACAATCTAGGGGCCGAACGGGGATAAGTGGGAAATAGAGTCAGAAGGTTCTGCTTTCTCATCCAGCTTAAAAAGAGTTAAGTGAGAAAAGCGAGGTGCAGGAAAGCCTGTATAAGAAGATCTCAGTTTTGTAAAACAGACCATGACAAGCTGCTCAAACTCTGCATGTGAATGTGTATATAAAGGGCTATACTGGATTACACACAGATGAAAATCTGGGACACATGCTGAGTTCTTAAAACTTACCGCCGGGCGCCGTGGCTCACGCCTGTAATTCCAGCACTTCGGGAGGCCCAGGCGGGCCGATCACCTGAGGTCGGGAGTTTGAGACCAGCCTGACCAACGTGGGGAAACCTCGTCTCTACTAAAAATACAAAAGTAGCCGGGCGTGGTGGTGCATGCCTGTAATCCCAGCTACTCGGGAGGCTGAGGCAGGAGAATCGCTTGAACACGGGAGGCGGAGGTTGTGGTGAGCCAAGATCACGTCATTGCACTCCAGTCTGGGCAACAAAAGCAAAACTCCGTCTTAAAAAAAAAAAAAAAAGTTACGGGGGTGGGGGTATGGGAATGAGGTGAGGATGCTGATAGGAGGTGGGTACGGTAAGATGCCATACTAACAGCATTTATCATAGGAACCCGTTCACCTACAACTGGTATTTTTATGTGTATCACAGTTTACCAGTTTTACCTACTCTGCTCACCTTTTCCCCAAAAGTACCCTATCTGAAAACATCTCCTGCTGCCGGATACCGAGGGCTCATTTTTTTTTGCAAACCCTTTCCCTGTATGCAGGGTCAGTGGTGTGCAGCTTCTTTTTATGGTGTAAGCCCAGTGTGAGCAGAGCCACTTTGCCTCAGGGAAAAGCTGTTATTAACTGCTCCTCTGGTCCACCCTCCCCTCTGTCCTGATCAAGGGGACAACAATGAGAACGAGTTTCTCAAAGAGCCTGACTCCTCTTAAATGATGTGGTGCCCTTTGGGCACAGATTTGTAGGAAGGAGACTTCAGGAGAGCCAGCTGGGAGTGTCTGGGCTGCCGGAGCCCGGGGGCTGGCTGGGCTGTGGGATTTCTCTCATCACCCCATAGGTAGGGGAACAGACTATGGGAAACAGCCGGGATCTGAAGATGGAAAGGACAGGGTAGCGGTTTTCAGCTCAACATAAAGGAAAAATTTTCTAACCGCCTGAGTTCACCACTGGCTGAGCCGCCTCTGGGGAGGAGCAGGAACCTCGTTGCTGGCAGGCTTCAGAGCCTGATGTCAGCTTAGACTACAAGACCTGTGTCTATGCTGTCCTGTGAGGTAGCCTAGCCACATGTAGCAGCTGAGTAGTTGAAATGTGGCTGGTGCAACTGAGAAAATGAATTTTTAACTGTAATTAAAATTTAAAAACTAAAGCAGTGTAAAAATTTTTCTTCTGTAAAGTGTATTTTATTGTTCTGGTAGGAGTTTATTTCACTTTATAAAAAATGTGTTTAGTATTTTTTTTTTTTTTTTAGAAATTGGGGTCTTCCTGTGTTGCCCAGGCTAGTCGTGAACCCCTGGCTTCAAGCGATCGTCTTGCCTCAGCCTCCTGAGTAGCTGGGATTAGAAGTGTGAGCCATCACACCTAAATATTTCACTTTAACCACCAAAAATTTCGTGGCAGAATTGAGATGTATAAAATACTAGATCTTGAAAAGTTAGCATGACAAAAGGATAAAATACTTCATTAATAATTTTTATATTAGTTGAATTATTACATGTTGAAATAATATATTGCAAATATTGGGTTAGATGAAGTACATTGTTAAAATCAATTGCATGCTTTTTAAAAAATGTGGCTAATAGAGAAAGGGAAATTACATATGTGGCTTATGTTGTATTTCTGTTGGATGGTACCCCTCTAAGTCTCTGCCAACATTGGGAGTTTGTGATTCTGTATAATTGTTCTTGCTCCTGGTGTGGATTCTTGCCTCTTTTTAGATAGAAAGATACTCCATCAACACTTGTGGCTTCCACGATGGTCACCCGAGACAATTTTTATTGGTAACAATGGTAGGAATCATATGACAAGTGTCCAGACTTCAGAGAAATGACTGGAGCAATTGGGTCTGGAGCTCTGGGAACTTCTGGTGAAATTTATTACAGGAGAGTTTAGCTTGCATGTGCAAAAGCTAGTATTTAAAATAATAGAAAATTTCCTTTAAAAACCAGAATATATAACCAGAATTTTATTCACTTCTTTTCTCAAGCACTTAAAGTTGAATAAAAATCTTTCACTGTTCTGTATCATTAAAACATATCCTGAGAAAGGCCTAGAAACACAGTGGTAGACTCTAAATTAAGTAATAAGATATGCACTTTTAGTTTCCCTAATTACCTATCATTGAAAGTAGGTTGGAACTAAAATAAACATGCCGCCTTGAAATGAGAATTAATATGTGCTAGTGCTGCTGGGGAAAACCCTATTAAACAATTGAATTTTAGAATATTTTGCTTTGTCAAAAAACCCAAAGGCTTTCCTCCCTTTGGAATTGAATCTTCATTTTGAGTTTTTAAAAATTACTTGTTCCATGTGTTTTACAAAGTGCCTTTACTGAGCTATTATGACATTCTGTTCATTACATATTGAACTCTGTCACATGCTGTGAAGGAAATAACCACCCTCTCTGTTGCTCCTTGAAAAGGCAAGTGTAAACAGTGCCATGGTTCCACGGGGGAAGAGCTGTATTAATTATGGAACATATTGTTGGGAGTTGTGTAGAAGATACCTCTTTGTCATTCCACCAGGGGCAGGTTAGGGGAGATGGGAGAGGGGAAATGGAAGAGCGGAGGGCAGGAGGAAGATGGGGTGGGGTGGGTGGCACAGTAGGATTTAAAACAGATGTCACTCAGATTCCCAATCTAGGCTCTCAGTCTAGCCCTGCTAGACATGTTAATCCTGGATCATATGTTTTTCCAATTAGAGGTAAATTCTAATCTTGTTGTCTAAGAAATATATTCTCAATTTAGAGTAGGGTAAATTGAAGACTGATCTCATTATAAATGGAGGCTGCTAGAATCACAGCATAAATTCATTTCCTAGTTCATGATCCCCAAAATAATCAAGAAGAGGTTATGATCTGACGTCACCTCTTCTAGGGGTAAGGATGAATAGACTGGGACAGAAAAAAATCTGAAAGAGTCTTGAGCAAGTCTTTATTTCTATCTCTAATTGGGAGAAGAGGAGAAGGAGAAATGCAATTGAAGCACAATTCCAGACCTTATTATCAGGGCTGGAACGGGGAAGCTGTGGATGTTAGGGCTGAAGGAAGGAAGACAGTTTAACTATCACCTTTTACAACGAAAGTTTAAAAAGACAATTTAAGTATCACCTTTTAAAATGAAAATGCTAAACAGTTTAGCCTAGGCTGTTATCAGGCCCACAAGTGACATCTCTTTTTAAAGAGATGAAATTAAAACACCAGTGCAGAATACCTGGCCACAAAAATAATCATTTAGCTCAAATTGTGACATTGTTCTGGACAGGCTAATTCCCATAGAAGGAGTCTAACAGCCTCTCCCTGAGTAGGCCTTAAGGCTCTATTACACAATAAACATGAAAGATCCAGTAGTCCCGTGGAGGTCCTGGAACCCATCCCCTTGCTTTAAGCTAGGGTTCTACTAAACAAGTGATGTACAATGTGACCTCAAAAACTGCAAGAGAGAGGGATTTTCTGTTTTAATTCTGTGCTGATTTAGGGGAAGTAACTACTGTGTGCCAAGGGCTTTACATGTTCTGCTTTTTTTTGAGACAGAGTCTTGCTCTGTCACCCAGGCTGGAGTGCAATGGCATGATCTCGGCTCACTGCAACCTCTGCCTCCCAGGTTCAAGTGATTCTTCTCCCTCAGCCTCTTGAGTAGCTGGGATTACAGGCATGTGCCACCATGCCTGGCTACTTTTGTATTTTTAGTAGAGACGGGGTTTTACCGTGTTGGTCAGGCTGGTCCTGAACTCCTGACCTCAGGTGATCCACTCAGCCTCCTAAAGTGCTGGGATTACAGGTGTGAGCCCGCACCCAGCCATGTTCCACTTTTTAAATCTCTCATGAACACATAAGTTAGGTGTTGTTATGTCCAGTCTGGAAATGAGGACACTGAGATTAAATAACATGACCAAAGTTAAACAGTCATTGGGCAGAGAAGTTGGGCTCTATTGTCAGGTCTGTATGACTCCAAAACCAAACCCTTTCCCACTATAGTATGTTGCTCTTATTAAGTTCTTTTCAATATCTAATTACTATCTTTCCAGCTATAATTTAGGCATGTTATCTCAGTGCTTGGTCGAAATGGAGCAGTTATTCTCAATTCTCCATTTAAAACCCTTTCATATGTTTGAAGACGGTTACCTCAGCCTTCTTAAAATAAAATTTCTTATCTGTGTTGCACAAGAGATATGGAAGAGTGGCCTTCATGTCCCTGAAATAGCTTTGTTTTATTTAATTGACATTTCATGTGTAAAAACAAGTCCTGCTTATAGGAAACCAGCTATATGCTCTGTTTCATTCCTTCCTTCATCTGATGGATTCAATGGAGTAGAGATTGTGACCCATGCACTAGGCGGGATGCTGGATATTCAAGGAGTAAGATCTGTGCTAAGGGATATATAGGGGAGCACCTGGCTCTGTGTGCTGGATGGAGAGCACTTCATGGGGGAGGTGTCAGTAGAACTGGGCATTGAAGGATGAGTAAGAACATCACTCACAGATGTGGGGATCTTGAGAGGCAGGACAGGTCATATTTGACTATGTGCAAAGTCATGGAAGCTGGTCACACTATTATGGGGCGAAGAGGAAGTATTTTGGTATGACTGGAATATACAGGGTATGCAGAGAAGAAGGACAGGAGATGATTCAGGGCAAGCATCAGATTCCAGAGAGTTTGTATGTCGTGTTCAGGAGCTCATACTTTGCTTTTAATTTTGAGAATTTAAGAAATACAGGAAGGTACAAAAAGTAATTTAATAGATACTCATAGCTAGCCAGGTGCGGTGGCTCATGCCTATAATCCCAGCACTTTGGGAGGCCAAGGTGGGCGGATCACGAGGTCAGGAGATTGAGACCATCCTGGCTAACACAGTGAAACCCCATCTCTACTAAAAATACAAACAAAAATTAGCCAGGCGTGGTGGTGGGCGCCTGTAGTCCCAGCTACTCAAGAGGCTGAAGCAGGAGAATGGCTTGAACCCGGGAGGCGGAGTTTGCAGTGAGCCAAGATTGTGCCACTGCACTCCAGCCTGGGCAACAGAGTGAGACTCTGTCTCAAAAAACAGACAAACAAACAAACAAAAATAGATACTCATAGCTGTATTCCTAACACCCAGAATTAAAAACTGTTACAATTTTATTGTTTTTTCTAGCCTTTTTAAAAAAAATTAAACACTACAGATCCACTTAAAGTCCCCTTAAACATCATACCTAGTCTAACCCCTTTATATCCCTCCTTCAAGGTGATTATTGTTCATTTGGTATTTATCCTTTCAGATCATTTAAAGCACATTTTACAACATATGTAGTATACTATGTAACACATTATTCTGTGTCTTCCTTTTCCCCCCGTCAACTTTGTTTTTGAACTCTATCCATGTTGATAGATCAACCTCATTCATTTTAACTATTGCATAAAATCCCATTTTGTAAATACCTCATTTTATTTGTTTCCCAATTGATGGAGTTGTTGGTTGGTTCCAGTTTTATGCTATCAAAAATAATGTGGCAAACAGCATCCTGACCCTTATTTCTCTAGAACAGCAGTATCCAGTTTCTCTTGATGATGAATTAGTCATGTTGGAGAGCGGGGGGATTTATCAAGGAAAAGAATAATGAAACAAGAAGGAAAAACAGATTCCCCCCGCCCCAGGCCTTACCTCTGGAGACGCTCATTCAGAGGGTCTGACAATTTTAGTGGGGGAGTGTTTTAGTAACAAGTTCCTCATGTGAGTCTTTTCATTACAGATGTTGTGACTTGGGTATAGAGTACACATACGCCCATGTATTTCCTCTCTCTTGGGAGAGGTATAGACACTGTCGGATTTTATGTCAAGAAGTGCCACGATGAAGCTTGTGTTCAGAAACATTACTTTGGTGACAATATGAACAATACACTGAGCCCCAACTACATTTGTAAGGTAGTCCCCTTTTAGGGTTGCAAAGTAGAGTAAGATGTGGTCCCTAAAGTCAGGTAGCCTGCAATCTGCTGAAGGAGTTTACAGAAATGTGGGCAAATGGGATCCAGAGGCTGGAGGTTTCATAGCCATGGATGAACTGTTTCTGGGTGGAGGTTCCTGAAAGCAGCAGGGCCTGTCTCACAGCTTTCAGGCCTGGCTGATCGCTTTTGGTACCCATGTTACTGATGTTATTGTCTGCCCACCTAGAGGCTGATTCTTCAAGTTTTCCATATCTGCCTTCTTCCCCTATGTTTCTTTTCTGGTGCTTTGAAAGCTGTTTTACCTATTGTATTAGTTTCCTAAGGCTGCTGTAACAAATTACTCCAAACTTGGTGGCTTAAATCAACAGAAGCTTAGTTTGTCGTAGTACCAGAGGCCAGAAATCTGAAATCAAGGGTTGGCGGGCCGCGCTCTTTCTGAGGACTCTAGGGGTGAATTCTTTCTTGCCTCTTCTACCTTCTGGCCACCCTGGAGGCTAGAGGACCCATATGTTCCCTGGCTCAGCCGCATTACTCCAATCTCTGCCTCTGTCTTTACATGGCGTTCTTCTCTATGTCTCTTTCTTTCCTGTCTGTTATTAAGGACACTTGCCATTTGATTTAGGGAGGGCCTAATCCAGGATGATCTCATCTCAAGATTCTTAATTACATCTGCAAAGACCCTTCTTCCAAATAAGGTCACATTCACAGGTTCTTGGTGAACATATCTTTTGTGGCCATAATTCAACCCAGTTCACCCACTGATGAGAACCAGTGGTAAGACTGGTGTTGGGTGGAGTAGTGGGAGAGATGAGGCTCACCTGACTTGACAGTGGGATTTTTTTTACCTCTTACTGGCCAAGAGGTAAGAAGTGGGGGAGTTGAAAACATGGGATCTAAGGTGAGCAGATGTGCTAGTAAACACTTCGATGGAAATCTCTGTGGCTCTCACCTCAGCTGGAGTTTTGGGGTCCACATTGCTGTTTTTTTCTGCTCTCTGTTCCATTTCTCTGCCTGTCTTCCTCTGATAATCATGCATATGTAGGTCTTGCCATGGTGCCAGGTCTAGCACTGATTTCACATGACACCCATCCACTGACCATATACAGTCTCTGTGTTCCTTGGCTCAGTTCTCAGAGAGCCAACCTGACTGGTTGCTGACAAACCAATGGATTGGCTTTCCCCTGGCTTAGGTGTCAACCCTTGATTCAATCAGCTATGGCCAAGGTCACATGATATAAAATGGCTGCCTAGCATACTGCAGTAGGTTGAAGAATGGCCTCCCCTGAAGATGCTCATACCTTAGTCCCCTTGAATATATTACCTTACATGGCAAAAGGGACTTTGCAGATGTGATTAAGTTAAGGATCTTGTATTCATTGCTCAGGGCTGCTGTAACAAAGTACCATGAACTGGTGGGTTTCCAGAGGCTAGAGGTCCTGGGATCAAGGCTTTGGCAGAGTTGGTTTCTTCTGAGAGTTGTGAAGGAGACTGTTCACTGTCTGTCTCTAAGCTGCTTATGGTTTGCTGGAAATCTTTGGGATTTCTTGGTTTGTTGGTGCATCCTCTTGATCTCTGCCTTCATGTTCACATTGTGTTCATGTATGTATGTTGTCTGTGTTCAAATTTCCTCCTTTTTTAAGGACACAAGTAATTATGGATTAGGGGCCCACTCTACTCCAGTATGACGTCATCTTAACTAATTACATCTGCAATGACCTTATTTCCAAATGAGATCCCATTCTGAGGTACTAGGAGCTGAGATCTCAACATACGAATTTTGATGAACGCAATTTAACCCATAACAGATCTTGAGATGGGAGAATTATCTTAGATTTTCCAGGTGGACCCAATGAAATCACAAAAGTCCTTATAAGACGCCAGGTATGGTGGCTCGTGTCTATAATCCCAGCACTTTGGGAGGCTGAGGCAGAGACCAAGACTTTGAGATCAGCCTGGGAAATGTGGCGAAACCATGTCTCTACAAAACACTTTAAAAACATTAGCTGGGGCCGGGCGCGGTGGCTCATTTCCTGTAATCCCAGCACTTTGGGAGGCCGAGGCGGGCGGATCACGAGGTCAGGAGATCGAGACCATCCTGACTAACATGGTGAAACTCCGTCTCTACTAAAAATAAAAAAAATTAGCCGGGCGTGGTGGCGGGCGCCTGTATTCCCAGCTACGCGGGAGGCTGAGGCAGGAGGATGGGGTGAACCCGGGCGGCGGAGCTTGCAGTGAGCCGAGATGGTGCCACTGCACTCCAGCCTGGGCGACAGTGAGACTCCATCTCAAAAACAAAAAACAAAAAACAAAAAACATTAGCTGGGTATGGTGGTGTGTATCTGTAATCTTAGCTACTTGGTAGGCTGAGGCGGGAGGATTGCTTGAGCCCAAGAGGTTGAGGCTGCAGTGAGCTATAATTGTGCCATTGCACTTCAGCCTGAGTGACAGTGAGACCCTGTCTAAAAAAAAAAAAAAAAAAAAAATTATAATAATAGAGAGGAAGGAGATCGAAGTTAGAGGGTAGAATGTGAACTAGAAGCAGAGTCTGGAGTGATGTGCTTTCAAGATGGAAGAAGGGATCATGAGCTGAGGAATGCAGCAGCCTCTAGAAGCTGGGGAAAGCGAGGAAACAGATTCTCTCTTAGAGCCTCCAGAAGGAATGCAGTCCTGCCAACACTTTGATTTTAGAACTTCTGACCTCCAGAATTATAAGATAATAAATTTGTATTATTTTAAGCCACGAAGTTTTGTGGTAATTTTTTTTATAGCAGCAATAGAAAACTAATAATACATATCTTTCCACCAGAGGCCATAAATGAAGTTACCAGAGAAACAGCTATGTGCTGGGCAGATTACCCCTAAATTTGACCACTATGGGAAGAAAGTTGGAAGAATTGCTTAAAAGGGATCTGATATATATATTTCATATTTCCCCATTGCCTGTGGATATAAAAAAAATCCATATCTGTGATAATTTGAGGAAGTTTCCAACTCACCCAAAAGCAATAGAAATAATTCCTTTTTAAAATGTTTTATTCATTCAGTTCTTTTTTTTTTTTTTGTTAGATGGAGTCTTGCTGTGTCGCCCAGGCTGGAGTGCAGTGGTGTGATCTCGGCTCACTGCAAGCTCCGCCTCCCGGGTTCACGCCATTCTCCTGCTTCAGCCTCCTGAGTAGCGGGGACTACAGGCACCTGCCACCGCGTACAGCTAATTTTTTTTTTTTGTATTTTTAGTACAGATAGGGTTTCACTGTGGTCTCCATCTCCTGACCTCGTGATCTGCCCACCTCGGCCTCCCAAAGTGCTGGGATTACAGGCATGAGCCACCAGTTCTTAATAATATAACAATTCATTTTGATATCAATACCTTTTGTTGAACATTTGTCGTTTGAAGCCTAAAGAAATGTTATTTTTAACCTACTGTATGAGGGCAGATATTAGGTATTATAATCATACAACAGGTGTCTTAGAGGCCATCCTGTCCCAACCTGCATTTTACCATAGAAAAAGCTAACAGCAGAATAAGTTTGTCCAAGGCCACTCAGAGAGCTAGTGGTAGAACCAGGACTGGAATGATGATGTCCTGACCTCTGTGCCATTGTTCTATCTATACCACATTTGCAAATTACCAGTAATCTTCTGTTTCAACAAATAATCCCATTTCTAAAAGATAGTGATGGAGAAATTACTCCATTACTTTCTGGATGGACGTGTAGTAACTCTGATATCATTCTCCACTCAGAAAGGGCTCAGGCAGAGTTGACCAAACTGCCTGAGGCAGCTCAACATGTATACACACACACACAGCTCTCCTGGTAGCCTGTGCTTGCTCCAGGACCAACTACCTATTTTTCACCATGTTCCTGCCTCCTGTGGCTAACGGAAGCGCAAAGGCTTTTTTTTTTTTTTTTTTTTTTTTTTTTAAGTCAATGGAGGAGCTCTGCTCAGAAAAGATTTGAGGGAAATGAAGCAAGGGACTACAGAGAAACAGATCCCAACCTGCCGAGGAGAGGGGCTATTTTTAACTCAGGAAAGGAGACATTACTCTTGAGGGAAAAAATCCTTTGAGCCTTTATTACTGCCTCTTAGAAGGACATTCTTTTATGTTGAGTGTATTGATACAAATTCAGTGCCCATGTGTAGAACTTTTATTTTCAGAGAGCAAAGGCCATTTTAGTGTTTCTGTTTCTACACCATTAGTCATATAACACTAGCCTCTCAGAAAAAGTAATACCCTGAGTAGTGACAAAGATATTTCATTTGATTTGGCATCTGAAGAACAGGGCTTGAGTCCTGGCTTTGCTGCTTAATAGATGTGTGATCATTGGCAAGTCACTTCACGTCCCACATCCAGCTCAGTTTCCTAAGTCTAAAATGCCAGTGGTTGGGACCTGCTTGTTAGGGTTGTTCATTCATCTATTCATTTTTGTTCATTTGTTTATTCACCTGCTATCATAGGCACTATGCTATGTGCTAGAAATGCAGGCCAGGTGCGGTGGCTCACACCTGTAATCCCAGCACTTTGGGAGGCCGAGGCAGGTGGATCATGAGATCAGGAGTTCAGGACCAGTAGGCCAACATGGTGAAACCCCATCTCTACTAAAAATACAAGAATTAGCTGGGCATGGTGATGCGTGGCTGTAATCCCAGCTACTCAGGAGGCTGAGGCAGGAGAATCCCTTGAACCTGGGAGGCAGAGGTTGCAATGAGCCAAGATCATGCCACTGTACTCCAGCCTGAGTGACAGAGTGAGAATCCATCTCCAAAAAAAAAAAAAGCAAAGTAAGGCATGGTCCCTGCTCTCATGGAATGTACTGTATAGTGAAAGAGACTGTCTTAGTCCACTTTGTGCTGCTATAACAAATACCACAGACTGGGTAATTATAATAAATGGAAATTTACTGGCTCATGATTCTGGAGGCTGGGAAGTCCAAGATCAAGGGACTGGCATTGGTGAGGGCCTTCTTACTGCATCATCCCATGATAGAAGGGCAAAGAGTGGGTGACAGAGAGCAAGAGATCAAACTTAAACCTCCAGCCCTTTTGCAAGCAGCATTACTCCATTCATGAGGGTGGAGCCCCCATGACCCAAACCCCTGCCATTAGGTCCCACCTCCCAACACTGTTGCATTAGTGATTAAGTTTCCAACACATGCTTTTTGGGGGACACACTCAAACTGTGTAGCAGAGACAATGAAGGAATCACATTGAGTATGTCATTCCAAATTGAGTGTACATTCTAAATCTAAGGGTTAAGAGCTTAGCTCTGTGGGAGAGTACAGCAAGGGAGTCTGACCTACATGAAAGGGTGGAGAGAGAGTGGAGTGGGAAAACAGTTTAGGGAAGGGTTCTCTGAGGAAAACAAATTTGAACTTGGAGCAGGTAAATATCCCATTAAAGAGTGGGATTAGTGTGTTCCTAACAGGAGAAACAGCAGGTGCAAATTGGTGGGAAGGTGTGCAGTGTGTTTTGGTCAAGAGGCTGAAAAATGTGCCGGCATGACTGGAGCTGAGAGAGTAAGGGAAGAGTAGTATGAGGGGAAGCTGGAAAAGCAAGCAAGGGCCAAACCAGGTGGGGGCTTTCAGGCCACAGCAATCATGTTGATGTTTATCCTGGTAGCAATGGGAAGCGACAAAAGATTTTTAAACTCTGTGTGTGTGTGTTTGTGTATGTGTGTGTGTTGTGCGTGTGATGTCTACAAATGAGGATTGGTTGAAAAGGAGACAGGATACATGTTGAGAGGCCATTGCACTCCATTGCAATAGTCAAGGCAAAAGATAACAATATGTTCAACTTGGTTGGTGGCAGTGGAGAAAGTGAGGACTGGATGCTTTTGAGATCTCTTACATATCTATTTAGGAGACAAAATTGACTGAACTTGGAGTTCAACTAGATGCAGGGAGAGATGGAAGGGACAGCTTCCTTGGTTTCTGATTAGGGGACAGGATGAATGATGGCAGCATTGTCTGAGACGGAGAACCATGTACTAGAACCCAGTTTTGCAGTGGGGAAAAAAGATTATAAGTTCAGTCTTAGATATGTTGGACTTTTGAGACATCCAAGAACTTTTGAGACATCCAAGAGGCAGTGTTAAGTAGGCAGGTAGAAATGAGGGTCTGAAGCTTAGAAGTGTGGTCTGACCTGGAGATATGAATTGGAGAGTCAGGCGATGGTTATGGAACTCATGGATGTGGATTGAGAAGAAATGGCCGGAGAGTTAGGAAGAAAGTCAGGAGAGTATGTTTCACAGAAGCCAAGGAACCAGTGTTTCAAAAAAGAGGACATGTTTAACACCGTCAAATGCTGCTGACAGGACAGATAGACTAGGTCTGTTTGATGTAATGGTGGTGATAGCTAACATTACTGGCAACTATTCTAACACATCTTTTGTGAATGTAACTCATTATCCTCATTTTCCAGATAAGGAAACTGAGGCACAGACAGCATATGTAACTTGTCCAAAGCCACACAGTAAATAATTTGAATTGAGGGAATATGGCTCCAGATCCCATATCGTTATATCACCACTGTCTGCTGCTCCCTCCTAGTTATGTACAGGTCATTGCTAATTTTGTTGAGAGCTTTTTAGGCTGCATAAATTGGGAAGATGCTAGACTGAAAATTCCTCACAGGCCTTCATGCTGGCTGCAGCTTCCATTTTCATGAGTTTGAGGCCCTTCCAGTCTGCTAGATCATATAAAATGGCTTTGACATCTTCCACTATGTGGGAGAGTATTTGGTTGCTTCCTGAGCCCTGGTAAGACACATGGGACTTTGTAAGGCAGATTTTGGTACCCCATAGATATGGTGATTCTATGTTTTAACTTGCCTGTGACTGTTTGAGTTTATCATTTTCCTGGCATTATTATGAGTAGCTCCCCCTTTCATTTTTAAGAGTGTCTCAGTTTGAATGGTAAATTATACGGTCTCCCGTGATGGTCAGTTTTATATATCCACTTGGCTATAGTATAGTGCCCAGTTATTCAGTCAGAGATTGACCTGGGTGTTGCTGTGTAGGCATTTTGTAGGGGTGATTAAAGTCTATAATCAGTTTACTTTAAGTAAAGAAGATTATCCTGGATAATCTGGATGGGCCTGATTCAATCAGATGAAAAGCTTTAAGGGCAGAATCCAGGTTTCCCTGAAGAAGAATTTCAGTCTGTGGACAGCAGCATCCTTCTAGCCTGACCTTCCTGACAGCCTGTCCAGTGGTTTTTGAACTTTCCTAGCCAGTCCCTACAGTTGCATATGCTAGTTCCTTGAAATCAGTGTCTTAACACGTATCCCCTGGTTTTGTTTCTTTGGTAGAATCCTGACTGGCATATCTTCCTACCCATGGAGCCATCCCTGCCTGTGCCACAGTGGCCCAGGGAATTGGTGTGAGCTAGGGTTGCTTTCTTCCAGGGCTCCGGACTGGAGGCAATGGGAATTTGGAAGTTGTGGGGGATTTTTGGTTGTTACGATGATGGAGGACACTATTGAGACTTAGTGCCCAGGTGCTAGGATGCTAAATGCCCTGCTCTGCATGGCAGCCCTACAGAACAGAGAATTGTCTTGCCTAAAATACCCATAACACTCCATTTAGAAATATGGGGGCTTTTGTAAAATGGGAATGGTAAAAAGAGAGGGACAAGGGAATTGAGGACTCTGGCAGAGGGTTGCTGACATGAAGGGCGAGAGACCCAGGGTAGGTTAGGAGGGAAGTGAAGAAAGGAAAGCACTCATAGGGGATGAATGAACTGGAGGTCCTAATGAAGTTGACAAATAAACAAGAAAGAAAATAAAATAAATACAGGGGAAAAAATCATAGTAGAGAAAAAAACAAAATGCCACACACACACACACACACACACACACACACACACACACACACTAAACTATAACTTCTCTATGAGTATAATGACATAAAAACAAAAAAGTTAAAACAGTTTGATTTGCTGGGGGTGGCAGGATTGTGGGTGAATTGTGGCAAGCCCTTAAACAAGAAAGGTGCTTGGAGAGGAGGCTGTCATCTTGGAGTAGGGTGCTGGAATGAATGATTTTGGAGATGAAGTGGTTTTCATTGGTGACAAAGTCCATGTGTGACCCTGGAGGTGGGGGGTAGAGGTGAGTATAAGAGTCCACAGGGACTTAGGTCAAGAGCCTGACAGATGGGTGATCCACACAACCTCCACCTCCTGAGTTCAAGTGGTTCTCCTGCCTCAGCCTCCCAAGTAACTGGGACTACAGGCACGCACCACCACGCCCAGCTAATTTTTTGTATTTTTAGTAGAGATGGGGTTTCACCATGTTGGCCAGGATGGTCTTGATCTCTCGACCTGGTGATCTGCCCACCTGGGCCTCCCAAAGGGCTAGGATTACAGATGTGAGCCACCGCGCCTGGCCCACACTGCTGTTTTGATGGAGTGGAAGCAAGTCCAAAGTTGTGAGGAGTAAATAAATGATGGATTGAGAAATTCTCTGTGAACCCTCAATGGAGTTATTGTGCAGAGCTTCTATAGAAGGGGACCTGTCTTTTTGTGCTACATGGTTATCCAGGGCTCCTACTTGTCTAGGGGAAGCCAAAGCAGATTCTTGTCACCTTCATTCTCAGTGTTGGGGAAGTATGCTGCTGGAGCATGGCCTTCACCTTTTCTATGGCCCCTCTCGGCATCCGAAGCACAGCAAGGTATCACATGATGTGACTGTCACTAGTGAGCTCATGTGACATGACACAGGGAGGACTTATCCAAAACAATTAAGGGAACTGAGAGTCAGAAAGCAGAAGTGGCCACATCTTAGATTTTGTATGCATTCGTGGGTAAGCTGAGATTAAAGCCACTCAGCATTTGTTCCTAAGTGCGAAGCCAGAGAGGGCTCTGAGGCGGAAATGCTCAGTGCTCACCCACAACTAGAGTGACCCTGCTGTGATTTCTGCCTTCACAACCATGTGGATTTAGTGCCTTCCCCAAAACTTGTTTCTCGCTGAAAGAGGGAGGGTCCAAATGCCCACAGTCACAGGATGATAGATTCAGTACAAAGTTATGGAGACAGTATGGGCAGGCATGGCCATGGTCAACCACTGGCCAAAATTCAAGGCTGTAGAACACGTGGAGCCTCTATTGAGGAATGAGCTTGTTCAGACTTTGCTATTAGAAGACTCTTTTTACTTAGAAGACAAAGCAACATATTCTTTGTGCTCCTTTCTGCATTTCTTCTCCAGCTAAGCACTGGTGGTTCTTACTGTGAGCTTTGTGGGTTTCACTAGAGCACTGTGGGCAACTCAGACTGCTGGTCTCTCACAGGACTCCTCTGAGTGATAATTAGATGGTATACTTTATGAGCTCATGGTAGACAGTCTAAACGTAATTGTAATAAAGTTTTCTTCATGGCAGCTTAACATACTAAGGATAGGAACATCACTTCTCAGCTAAGGAGCTAAGTGTAGAGAAGGCCAGTGACTAAAATGAGTTCAACCAGTCAGTGGCTTGGACTGGCTCTGAAGTTGCAGTTGTTGTCTAATGACAATGGTATTTGAGTATTTACTATAAGTGAGGTGCTTTGCATGGTTTATTTTATTATTATTTTTTATAGAGATAGAGTCTCATTCTGTCACCCAGGCTGGAGTGCAGTGGCATGATCATAGCTCACTGTAACTTTGAACTCCTGGACTCAAGTGATCCTCCCACCTCAGCCTTTTGAGTAGCTGGGACTATAGGCATGTGCCATCATGCCTGGCTAATTAAAAAAAATTTTTTTGGTAGAGATAGAGTCTCACTATGTTGCCCTGGCTGGTCTCAAATTCCTGGCTTCAAGTGATCCTCCTACCTCGGCCTCCCAAATGCTGGGATTATAGGTGTGAGCCACCACACTTAGCCAGCATGATTTATTTTTACTGTTTCTTACAACTATCCTATCATCATCATCGCCATCATCATAATCAACTCTGCATATTATGGGACAAGAAACTGAAAAAAATTTAAATTAATTTTCTCGGAGTTGGATTACTGGCAGATGGTGGGATTTAAACTCAAACCATCTGTCTCCAGAATGGGCGTGCTGAACTCTTGTCCTGTGCTGCTCTGCTCTGTCCTGTCTGCTTGTACTAATTCACTGCCAATCCGTAGCAATTCCCCTCTGCTAGGTGCGTGTTGGGATGAGAGTTATGAGCATCTGCAAGGTACCAGAGAAAGTGATAGAAATTGATGGGCACGAATATGGGAATAATGCCAGATTGCTGCAGAGTAGCCACACCCTGTAACTGCATGTGAGCATCTTTTATGTGAATGTCAAGGTTGTGTTGTGGGGTGTTCTGACATGGCTACCCTGCTGGGGCCTGTGAGATTAAGATAGCCCCCTCTGGGTAGACTTGGTCCTGTCTGTAGGAAGAGATTATTCCTGGTATCTATCATTTTGGAAAGAGATAGATTCTTAGGAATCAAACCATAGGGATGGAGAGAACTCCACCCTGTCTTTTTGATTGTACTCTACAGACTCTGAGGAATGACAGTGTCTGGGATTACACCCTGCATGGGGGATGTTGAGGGTGGTGGCTTTCATTCTGAGGTGAGGGAGAGAAGGGAGGAGGTGAGTGCTATGGTGCTTGCTAACTGAAGAGAAATAAGCAATATTTTACTAGAGGGATGACCTAGATTTTATATATGCTTTGTGCTTTTCCATTTTGTTACCCCCAGCCATTAGTAAAGACTTTTTGATTATTTCATCTCAGAGCTAGCTGTGCTACCATGTATATGGGGAAGAGGTAACTTGTGAACACTTGGGTTTGACATAAAGAGGGAACTGCAGTGCCCCCTTGAAACAAACATGGGACTTGTTTGGAAAGCCCAGGAGGAAGGTGCAGTTCCCTACATAGAGTCCCAATGTCCCAAGAAGTGCTCACTCCAGAAGAGGCACCTCAAAGTTTACACCTGGAGGTTTGGAATTTTGTCTGAGGGTGGTGGCATTTCCTTCTTCCTCCAGGCTAACCCCTGCCCCTTTTGCTGCCTGACAGTTCTTCTGGAGGAGTGAGCTGCCCTGGAGCTATAAGGGCAGAATTCTTTCATGATCCACAAAATCCCATAGATGCCCACCAAACACACAGCTCTCCATCACTGTTGCCATCAGCGAGAGTTATTGCAGAGAGAGATTTAAAAAATGTAATTACTTTCCTATACAACTTCATAACAACATGAAAAGATTGAAGTTGAAAAAAATTCACCCACAATCCTGCCACCCCCAACAAATGAAATTGTTTTAATTTTTTTGTTTTTATGTTATTATACTCATAGAGAAGGTGTAGGTTAGGGTTTTCGTGTGTGTGTGTGTGTGTGTGTGTGTGTGTGTGTGTGTGTGTGTGTGTGGTGTTTTTATTTTTTTCTCTACTATGACTTTTTTCCCCTGTATTTATTTCCTATACTAGAAAAATCCTATTTTTTATTTGATTTTTTTCCTAATATGTTCCAGATTTTCTGGAAGAATCCATCCTCATTTATTTCTAATCTTCAAATCATTAAATGTATAACAAAATGTGAGTTAGTTTTATACACCTCTGTAAAGTGATAGAAATAAATTCATTCATTAGGAAGAAATTTTTCGTCACACTGTTTTAATTTTTTATTATTGATGTTTCTGCAAAGTGTTTATAATTATAGTGCACAGATTCTTAACTGGAGGGTGATTTTCCCCTGCAGGGGACATCTGGCCATGTCTAGAGACATTTTTGGTCGTTACCACTAGGGCATGAAACCCTTACCACCTAGCAGGTAGAGTCCAGGGATGCTGCTAAACAATCCGCAATGCACATCACAGGGCTCACCATGAAGAATTACCTGGCTGTAAATGTCACTGGTGGTGAGGCTGAGAACTCTTGTTGCAATGTGAAACGGTGACTTCATAGTCCTAAGAGCAGATGCCTGCTTTACTTCAGCCTCCTCTTTTCTCCTTGCTGGACGTTATTTGTCTCCCCGTTTTTCAGTGCTGTAATGAGCATATTCATATGTCGAGGTCCGTCTTGCTTTGAGATTGCAGTGGATTATTGCAAAGGGGATTGCCAGCCACCACCTGGCTCCTCTGAGGGTGGAACTCAGACCAGGTGCTCTGGCTTTCCTACAAACAGCTCAGGCTGATTGTAATTCCAGTTACTGAAATCTAGAGGAGCAAATTCCTAGGCAGCAGGAATACAGTGGTGCAGGCATGAAACTGGGAGGAGAGGAAAAAGCTGGAAGGCAAACCTTTGGGAGCAGTGGGATTCAGAGATTAGGAAAGGGAAATGGATTCACACTGATTCTAAAAGCATTTGCTTAGGGAAGTCGGTGTGGGCCAACCAGTGCCTGGCCGCACCCAGCTAACATTGCAGCCCTCTTCACACTTCCTCTCCATCTTCTTGGCTTCATTTTTCTCTTCAGCAGTCATTACTATCCTGCATGCTATCTATTTCACTTATTTATCTTAGTTATCTTATGCCTGCTTTGTGTACTGCAGTTTCCCAGCACCCAGGCAGCACCTGGCTCATCATAGGACCTCAGTGCCTATTGAGTGAATGAATGAATGGATAATTCACAGACACAGGGGAAAGTTTTGCTTTTAGAAGAGCCTCACCACACTCATCACTCCCGGACCTGGTTTCTTTCTTCGCTCTCAGAGGAAGAAGGATCCAGAGAGAGATTGGAGGAGAGAGCCCAGGTGAAAGCACTTCACCCTCTGTGGGGAGCAAGGAAAGTGAGGCCATCAGAGGGAGGTATGGATGGGAACAGCTGCAGGCTGGCAGCTGTGTTTCCTCATTCCTGAGGCCTTCATTCCTCTATCCTGGGAGCTGTACCCAGCGTCACAGGGGCTGCCCTGCGGCTTCCTTTTCAGGTCCTCCTGGATGCCATGAGGCTTTCCTTGTAGCCTTGTCCAAAGATGGCAGGCCCATTAGCCAGTTGTCTTGTGCCAGCCTTGGGGATCCTCCCTTGGACTAATTATGGGCCAGATTCCAGGGACCCTCAAACCAGACATCTCTGGCCTCTGTGTGAGAGAGGCTCCTCTTAAATGTTCACAGTCATGCTTGATCTGATATTTCTGGAATTGTATACATTCTTGTCTCATTAAGAAAAAAAAAGACCTCCAACCACCTCTGAGCACATACAGCCACATCTTTGTTAAAACATCACCACCACCAGGTAAACAGGGGTGGTAGGAGCGGGATGGGGAGAGGCCATCTGGAACCAGTCGGGTAAATGGTGACAACCCTGCCTTGGGCCTCTGCAGCCTTGCGGTTGGCAGCTTTGGAGGCCGGCATTATGTTTCACGTCACTCAAGGCAGGTGAGCCGAAGCCATGTCTTGCTGGCTGCCTCTGCAGCTGCTGCTCCAATCAGGTGGTCCTGCCCGCCTTGGCTTGGCGGCTCAGGGTCTTGAAAAGCGGGTGACAGGGGCAATAATCTGCACTTGGCGAAGCAAACCCGAACACACTCTGAAAGGCACAGCTGGGCCAGGCTCAGCAGCTTGATTCATTAGGGCAGTAATCTCAAGGCTGTCAGCCTAGGCCACAAGGGCACGCCCAGGCAGGGGAGCTGTGTTTTCAACAATTCAATCCATTTCCACAAGTATTATTGAGCCAGTGTTACGCACGAGGCCTGGCGAGCGGCAGCAGAGGAAACAAAGCTGAGAAAGGGACAGTTTCTGCTTCAAGGACCTTAAATTCTAGCTTCTCTGAGAACCACAAGAGAGAAGATCAAGGGTGGCTAGGGTTCAGAGTTGGACGAGAGAACAGACAGTTGAAAACTCAGGACAAACGTCACGGAGGAGGAGTCCTGCATAGAATTTCTTCTTCCTTTCTTCTTCCCTCCTTTCCTCCATCCTTCCCTGTGGTAGACAGAATAATGCACCCTCGTACCCCGCCTTGCCAAGATGTTCATGTCATAATCCCCAGAAGTTAAATATATTACCCTATATGGCAAAAAAATCTTTGCAGATGTTATTAAGTGAAGGATCCTGAAATGGACAGAATTATACTGAATTATCCAGGTGGGCCCTAAATGTAAACACAAGTGTCCTTGTCAGAGGAAAGCTGGGTGCAGTGGCTCACACCTATAATCCCAGCACTTTGGGAGGCCAAGGTGGGTGGATCACTTGAGGCCAGAAGTTTGAGACCACCCTGGGCAACATGGCAAAACTCTGTCTTTACAAAAACTACAAAAATTATCCAGGCCTCTACTCCCAGCTACTTGGGGACTGAGGCAGGAGAATTGCTTGAGCCGGGGAGGTAAAGGCTACAGTGAGCCATGATCATGCCACTGCACTTCAGTCTGGGCAACAGAACAAGACCCTATCTCCAAAATAAATAAATAAATAAATAAATAAATAAATAAATAAATAAATAAATGAGAGAAGCTGGAGAAGTCAGAGTTAGAGAGAGGTTTAGAGGTTTGAAGGTGCTGCACTGCTGGCTTTGAAGATGGAGAATGGGGCCGTGAGCCAGGGATTAGAAGCAGACTTTAGAAGCTGGAACAGGTAAGAAAATGGATTATTCCCTTGGAGCCTCCAGAAAGAACTGGAGGAATTCCCCTCCTGCTGACTCATTTCGGACCTGTGATTTCTAGAACTATAAGGTGATACATTTATATCTCTAAGCTGCCAAGTTTGTGGTAATTTGCAATAGCAGCAATGGGAAACAAATGTACTTACTTCCCCCCTTCCCCCTTTCTGTCCTTTTTCCCTCTTTCCATTCATCTCCCCTTTCCTTCCTTCCTCCTTTTCTTCCTCCTTCCCTCTCCTTTTATCCTCTCTTCCCTCCCTTCTTTTCTTCTCCTCTCCTGCCCTCTTCTTTGAATCTATGTACGCAAACAATATAGGTGGGCTTGTTTTTACTAAGACAATATAATATTACACATATTATTCTGCAATTTGGACAGGATTATTTTAGGTAGGGTGATGGGTGGAGAAGATCATTCCAGGTGCACAGGTGCCTGAGCAGAGACACACTGATGTGAGAATGTTCAGAAGAGAGTAAGTAGAGCAGTTTGATGAGAGGGAGAGAGAGAAGAAGGAGAAGGAGGGGAAAAAGAAAGAGGAGCTCCTTAGGCTACTGAGGACAGAGGAGAGTTTTTTTGACATGGAGTTTCACTCTTATTGCCCAGGCTGGCGTGCAATGGCGTGATCTTGGCTCACTGCAACCTCCGCCTCCCAGGTTGAAGTGATTCTTCTGCCTCAGCCTTCCAAATAGCTGGGATTACAGGCATGCACCACTACGCCAGGCTAATTTTGTATTTTTAGTAAAGAAGGGGTTTTGCCATGTTGGTCAGGCTGGTTTCGAACTCCTGACCTCAGGTGATCTGTGAGAGTGTCATTTCTTGAACTATAGATTGGGAGGGGTGGGGGGAAGAGGAAGTCAGCATGGCTTTGAGACTTTGAGCACTGGGTACCTGGGATTGGTGGAGCTAGACTCTTGGGTGTCATGCCTGACTTCTGTTTGTCACTGCCAACGAACAATCAGTCAATAGGATACTGTCAATAAATTCTGCCTAATTGTGCTCTCAGAGTTCCTCCTAATCATCTCTTCATACTTATTCTTTAGAACTTGATTCAGGCATCCTATCTTCTGAGAAAACTTCCAGATTCCCTCCTCCTCAGTCTGGGTGGAGTTTCTCACTTAAGTACCTCTCTTCAATGCACTCATAATATCTTGTGTCTCTCCGCATTTTCACATTTTCTTAGAATTGCCTGATTATAAGTCTGTCTCCTCCACTAGATTATGAAGGCCTTGAGGGCAAGGATTGGATCTTATTAATCTTTGTATTTTCAGTGCTTTGCCCACTGCCTGGCATCTGGTCCACACAAATCTCTGCTGAAGGGAAGCCTGGATGTTGAACATGCTGTTGAACGTGTTTTGAACGTGTTTGACTAGAACATCTTGATGGGAATGTCCACGAGTCAGCTAGAAATGTGGGTCTGGGGCTCTGGGAAGATGTCAGAGATGCAGAGACAGACTGTGAGTCATCTGCAAAGAGGTGAAGAAATGAACCTGGCTAGAGAAGAAGACTGAGGGTAGGACCTTGGGGAGTCCTCAGATTTAGAGAGTGAGAAACAGACACTGGTGAAAGCAACCAAGAAGGAGCATTCAGAAAGGTGGGGAACACCCAGGCTGCTAAAATGCCAGAAAAACCAAGAGTGTTTGAAGAAGACAGGATGGTCAGCAGGGTCAAAGGCTGCCTGGAAGTCAGAGGGATGAGTGAGGAAAGGTCTTTCCTATGGCATTTGGGAGATAGTTCCTGAGCCTTGTGAGATGAGGCAGGTGGACAGGGAATAAGGGATAAAAGGAGACTGAGTGGGGAGGCGGTGGAAGTATCAGTGCCTCTTTCGACATATGTGGAAGGGAAGGAAAGGAGGGATGTGAAAACAGGACCTGAGCAAGTAGCAGAGTGACATAAATCTGATTGAAAGGAAGTGAGGGGGCTCATTGTGGAAATGACTGAGCATGGACTACAGGCTGGGCTGGAGTCAGAATGAGAATGAGAGATGGAAAAAGCAGAGAGGGCTGGCACCTGGAGTTCATGAGAGGTCACAGCAGGTCTCCGTGGCATGGGACAAATCTCCCTTAGTGCACTCCTCCCCAGCCTTACAGAGCAGCATCTATCTACACCAATGCAACCTCATGCCTTCTGATGGGTTTGGAAGGAAAAAGAATGCTTGCTGGAAAATGTCTGTGGGCGCTTTGTTTCCAAAAGAGCCTCACAACCCCTGTTCCCTGATGGACTTCAGGTCTTAGGGGCCTGAATATCTCTGAGAGCAAATTCTAGCCTGTCTACATCTGTGTGCCTTCACCCATGTTTGAGTCTGGAGGATTCTGACTACTGTCACTTCTCTGTATCTGTGGGTTCTGCATCTATGGATTCAACCAACTGCAGATCAAAAATATTCATAAAAAAATTCCACAAAGTTCTAAGAAGCAAAAATTGAATTTGTCTAGTGCTGAGCATTATGTTGAATCCACGCAAATGAAGTGATGTGTAGGCATTGTATTCAGTATTATAAGTAATCTAGAGATGATTCAAAGTATTTGGGAGGATGTGCGTAGGTTATATGCAAATGCTATGCCATTTTATATAAGGGACTTGAGCATGCATGGATTTTGGTACCCAGAGGGGATCCTGGAACCAATCCCTCATAGATACAGAGGGATGACTGTACTTGGATTTCTCTCTGGGCTTATGCCTCAGTGTCCACAGTTTCTTTCTCTTCTATCTCTTTTCATTACCATTTGCCAACAAAATGACTCTAAGGGTGGTACAGGAACTCACAGAGCAGCTTCACACATCTGGGATTGTCAGTCTGGAAGGCATGCATGGTGCAATACCATAGTCTGAGCAGCTGAACAAAGATGGCCTTTGTCCATTGGTAACAGCTGTTAGGGAAGCTATTTCCTTTTTGGGGATTTGGTAGTGGGGCATTTGGAGGTCGTTGAGCCTATAAATGTCTGCTTCCAAGGCGCAAGTCTAGTTGGCTGATTAACCAGCATGGGTCAGCAAAACATACAAATGTGCATTTTCCCCATGGAGGAAGCCAGGTCATTGGCTTCAGTCCATGAATGTTGTCCATGGTTATATCCTCTGGAGTTACACGTGCCCACGAGTTGCCAAGAGGCAGTCAGGTGGAAGCTCCATGACATTCTCACCATCCCACTGCTCTTTGGGCCTGTAGCTCCTTCTCACTCTGATTTTTATATTTTTTTCCTCTCATGCTTTTAAATTCTTTCTGGGCAATGGCTAAGCCATAAGCATTAAAGCCAGGGTCAAAAGCCAGGAAGCTTTTGCTTAGGAAGTCCCTTCTGGGGTGGAGGTGGAGGGGGAGGGTTTGCTCCGTGGGCTCAGGACCCTGCTCTATGTGAGGCCCTCCTCTTCTATTTCCATAGTCTGGCCCTGTCCCAAGCCTGCCATCCACTTGACCAATTCCTCACCTGAGGTGTGGACGCTTGTGGGATTGGAAACACAGCTCCAGTTTTAAAATATGCTTCCTTCCCAGAGTACAGATGATTCAGATAAAGCTTCTACCTTTAATTTTTCCTATTCTTTGCTTTTCTATTGATTCCTTGGATTTCACAGAGAGGGCTTATTTGATTTGGGGATGGATTATGCAATTACTTTACATTTTATCTGAGCAACACAATACAGGCAGAAGTGGATTTTATTTATAAAGTCTGAATTGTCAGGACGATGCCACCCACAGATACCTAACTTTGGAGAAGACAGGGCCCTGGGGGACATGCAAGAACCCCAGTTCTCTGTGTACTGGGGACCCTGTCCTGGCAGGAGCTTGGAGAGCAAAGCTTGTATTGCAGAACAAGGGGTTATCTTTCATTCAGCTTCAGCCTGATCCATTTGTCACTTTGGATTATTTCTCTTATACCTGCACAGAGCGGCAATGTCGTGAATTTTGAGGATTCCTAGTGTGCTTTGTTGTGTCACGAAACACAAATACCATTTCCTTTCAGCTCTGGCTTTCACAGGGTCTGCCCGAATACATTTGTGTTGTCTCTAAACCTGGCACTTTAAAACAAATGAAAAGGCCCCTGAATGACAAACACAGCACACATAGTGGGAGGGCCATTTGCAGGGAAATGGTTGCAAGGAGAATCGGTACTTTATGAATATTCACTGAAGTGTAAACCTGCACATTGCTCATACGCTTTTCTGCATTCTAATTTGCCCATGAATGCAAATGAGTCCTGTGTAAAATAGAGAGGGGGAGAGCAGGCTCCTCACAGAACACCTAATTGAAAGATGTTTGTACATCATGTTTGATATTTAGTAAACAGAAAGACGAATCCAATCGTTTTCAAAATGAGACCTCAGAAACAATAAAAAATAATGATCACAAAAACCTGGAGAGTAGAAATGTGCAGAACTAACTGCTTTCCTAAAAAGGGGGAATAATTACTCTGTCTCAGAGTGCCATTAGTGTCCTAATTACACAAAGGTGTATTTTGCTTATCTCTTCAGTAAACCCTTTGTCAAGATTTAGCTGTTTCCAGAAGCCATACAACAGAGGGGCTGGGTTCTGCACTTGGGGTAGGCAATAGATGTCCTGTGGGAGAGGGGCCTGGATAGATGGGACTTTGGGAAGTACCTTCGTCTTTCTTTTAGACTGACAGATGGTTTCAGTCCGGGTTGGACTGCCTGCTGCTGCTTTCAATGCAAGAGTGCTACCTTTTTGGATTCATGAAAGCTACTCAATCAAAGATAAAAAGGCAGGCCAGTGTGGGGAATCAATAAAATCTCTACTTTCAGCTGGAGTGTCTAATAGTAATTCTTCTCGTGTCACTGCCTGGTTAAACAGTCATACTCCTGCTAAAAGCCCTATAAGACATAATAGATTCATGTGGCTTTGCTCTATTGTGTTGCATTTGGCCTGGAAAAGGGGAAAGGGGCTCCTGTTTTTCTAAAACAAACCAGACACTGAAGCATTGTGTATCAAAATGTATTCACCCATTGCAAATTGTCTCATTAGAACAGAGGGGATTTCCTTGCATACCTCTTGTGGAGCTATTTCCAGACATCAGATATATTCATTGCACACCCTCCCTTGGAGATGTTTTAGTACCCATTCTGAGTCATTCTGCTTACATTTAAATGCAATTTAATGTATTTTTTTTTTTTGGTAGTGGTGGTGGTTGTTGTTCTGGAAAAATCATAAAAATAAGTACTTTTGATTTCAAACAGATCCAGTTGTGCACATCGAGATCTGTCCCTGAGAAACGGACAGCAAATGCCACCCATCTCAGAGCTGGACTGGACAGCACCCATGGCTGTCATGGCAGACAGTCTCAGGCAGGGCCTTTGGTGATGGCTTCTCATGAAACAAGTTTACCTTGGGCTGGGAGGCAGGGTTTTCCTTAGTCTGTGAGTGACAGCATGGTCAAGATCTGTGTGTAATTCCCTCCTCACCCTACCCCAGCACACTCATGGACCCTTGAATGGTCCTGAACCCATGGCCAATATGGCAGTGAATCATGGAGCTGTCGAGTGCTTTTCCTTCCAATCTTTCCTCCTTCAGGCTTACAGAGAAAAAATGAAGTATTTGTGCCTGAGTTGAGAAGCATTAAATGGAATTGGCTGGGTCACCACCCACACATTGGCATCCAGGGATTTTGAGTGAATGAGAATCACGGAGCATGTTATTCGCCATCTGGGGTTAGAAAGACGTGATGGGACAAGCAGCACTCTGTTGGCCATTCCAAGCAGGCCTTTTTTGATCAGGAGTGTCCTTTGTGAAGGCTTCTCCTGAACCCTGCTCTCCCATGTTCCTCCAAACCCAGGCCCCTCGCCACCCTCTGCTGCCACCCTCCGGAGGTTTGTTGCCAGCCGTTGGGTCACACCTGAGCCCTTTCTGGAATATCATGTGAGCCTGCGGAAGAGAGGAAAATATCGAGCGTCTTTCCCTTGGCTGCCCCTTCGAGCCCTTCCCCAGGAAAACTTCAGCAGATGTAGACAAGATTTTAATAGCTACATAAAAAGAAATGCATGACAATCTCATTAGGGGAGCCGTAATGGCCTGTTGGAGGATCTCAGAGCGGACAATAGATCAACGTCCAGCTTGTTGCAGCATCCCTAACGATGGCAGTTTGCCCCTCCTCATAACGGCCCATTCATCACCTATTTGACCTCGTTCCCAATAATACTTTGCCCTCACTTGCATCAGTCTCCCTTTGAGGCCCTCCACAATTGCTGCCACCACTCTTTAAGTGGGGCTAAATCAGAGCCAGTAAGTGACAATCATAAAAAAGCAGTTAGTGGGCCACCCCACGGCTTGCCCGATATGGCACATTAGGGCTCTTTCTTTTCTTTTCCCAGCAGTCTTCGGCCGCACTTCATCCCGAGCCTAGCATCTGCAGGAGGCCAAGGCTGGTGGACCGGGGGTCCGGGATTTCCAACCACCTGCCAAGGAAAAAGGAAGTCAGTGCTGGAGGAGGGAGGAGGAGGAATCTACATATTCTGCTGACCTTCTTATTTATCACGAGCCAGGGCAGGAGAATCGTTATTAATGGTATCAGGCCATTGTCTTTCTTATGTGCCTCCGAGGGCAGCGGACATAATTAAAGTCCAAGCTGAGTTCATTTTTCCCCCTGGAGGCTTAAATGGCCTGGAGTCATTTCCCATTTCTCCCTTCCCACTAGCGCCAGTCCTCCCTCGCTACTGAAAAATTCAACATTCCTATAAACTACAGTACTTTGTAAAGGTCACGCGCCAGTTAATCTGAACCTGGGGTCTGGCGCCAGCCCCGCTCACAGTGGCTGTGAGGATGGCCATGCAGCCGGGTGACGTGGGGCCCGCCTGCGGAGAACGGAGAGGGGCACGAGGCAGGCACGCAGAGCTCTTTAAATATTGCTGAGCATTTCCTGGATCAGCATGATATTTAAAGATTTTTGTTCCACCTGCCTGCGAAATACAGAGTCCAGCCGAGAGGCAAGAAAATGAATATGGATTTCTTGCCCTTTCAGTGTATTCACTCCAGAAAATAGCCATTTCTTTTTTTCATTTTGCTGAGCCGAGGACTGCAGGCTTCAGGCTGCCACGATTGCAATCATGCATCATGAATGAAATGTGCCATTTGGAGAAAATCAGCCACTCATTCCATTTCAAAACTCTACACAAATCAATAGTGCTAGCAGAGTTTTCAGGCTGAGCTGGACGTTGTGCTTGAACTAAAGCACTTTCTCAACATATTTCTGATACTCAGAGCAGCAGCCAGGGGCAGGCTCTGAGCCGGGCCTCCATTGAGTGGAATATCAGCCTCCAAAAGCTGGTTGGGCACGTGATGAGGAAGGGAGACTTAGTGCTGATGGATGGAACTCTGGCAGGGTCAGAGAACATGCTTTCTAGCTTGAGTTCCGCCTGAACTAGGTTTCTATTCACCCTGTATTCAAAAAACATGTACTGTGGCCAGGCACAATGGCTCACACCTGTAATCCCAGCACTTCAGGAGGCCGAGGCAGGTGGAGCACTTGAGTTCGAGACCACCCTGGCCAACATGGTGAAACCCGTCTCTACTAAAAATATAGAAATTAGCCTGGCATAGTGGCACACATCTGTAATCCCAGCTACTGGAAGGCTGAGGCACGAGAATCACTTGAACCGGAAGGCAGAAGTTGCAGCGAGCCAAGATTGTGCCCTTGTATTCCAGCCTGGGCAATAGGGACTCTGTCTCAAAAACAAAATGAAACAAAACAAAACAAAACATGTATTGTGTACTTCCTGTGTGCCAGGCCCTGTACTAAGCCCTTGGGATACAAGAGCACACAAGATAGACACAGACTCTACCTTCATATGGCTTCTAGAGGTTAATGAGGGAGATGGAAAAATTACTGGGCAGTTATGATGCAGTGTGATAATCTTAGGACATTGGGAAAATTTTCATCTCTCTCTGGTTCCTCATTTTCTTATAGGTGAACTGAGGAGATTTAAATAGATAAACCCTCAAGGCATTCTCCCATTCCAGGATTCTAACCAATCAGTAGGTCAATTAGACAACTGGGCATTCTGATCTCACCTCCGCTCCCAGTGCTGGACAAGGCTCTTGATTCACTCGTTCTCAAGGTCACCACAGCCTAGTTGCAGACATGAGACTGATGCAAATGAAATGTAAATTCACAGTTGAGGTGTCAGATAAATGTTATGGACTTTGAGAAGTTTTCGCTGTCCAGAGAGTTTCCTGGGAGTTCAGAGGAGAGAGAGAGGGTTAAGCACCTTATCAATGTCAGACACGCTTTTCTCTGCACCTTCTTAACCACTCCCTTGGCTCCTATGACTTAAGTTACTTATATATGGACAAGAATCCTAAATCTACGTCTCCAGCCTAGACATTTCCCATAAGGTTTTCCCTTGACTATCTCCTCCTTATTTTCCATTTCCCATTTAAGTACTGTTTGCTCCACAAGGCTGCATTTCCTTGGACCAAGTTAGGTCTCCTATCACACGTTCCTGTGGTACCCTGGCTTTTATCAGAGTAGTTACCACACATTTTTGTAATGATTTAATGAACTGTCTCTTCCACAAGCCTGCAAGATCCTCAAGGGCAGGACCATGTATGTCTATCCAACTCACTGTTTTTTCCCTAGGCTTGGCATTTTATCAGTGTTTGGTAAGGACTTTGTTATACAAATGAATGATGATCTAATTCTTCTAGAGACTACATTTACCTTTCTTTAAGGCATGCATCCAGGCCATTTCAGCCTAATTGGGTCGTTCATCCCAGAGTAAAATGAAACAAAAGTGGCACTGTACCAATATATTTCCAACAGAGTGTGGTGTCTTAGGTAGAGTTTCCTAAGAATCAGAGATTGAAACAAGGCTTGGGCTGAGCACGGTGGCTTACACCTATAACCCCAGCACTTTGAGATGCCTAGGTGGGCAGATTGCTAGAGCCCAGGAGTTCAAGACCAGCTTGGGCAACATAGGAAGACCTCGTCTCTACAAAAACCACAAAAAACTAGCTGGGCATGGTGGTATGTACCTGTAGTCCCAGCTACTCAGGAGGCTGAGGTGGGATGATAGATGGAGCCTGAGAGGTCAAGGCTGCAGTAAGCCATGATTATGCCACTGCATTCCAGCCTGGGCAACAGAACAGGTCTCTGTCTCAAGAAAAAAAAAAAGAAAAAAGAAAAAAGAAAAAAAAAGAAACAAAGCTTAAGTGCTAATGTGTTATTTGGGAGGTACAATCCCAGGGCAATGGAAATGAAGGAAAAGAGAAATGAAGCAGGCAAGGACAGGCAGCAAATACAAGGTGTTGAGTTGCTGTGTTGGCCACTGCTTCATGGTGTGTATGTGGGCACATACACAACGACAACAACAACAAAACGACAAAAAACCCACAGCTAGTTACTCAGCAGGTACACCTGCTCAGCCATGCAGAATGTTTCTAGACAGACCAGACAGTAAAAACGTGCCTCAAAACAGTCCTTGGGAAGAAAAAGGGAAGGAGATTTTCCTCCCATTGCTACCTCTATCAGTCAAAGTTAAGCCCCATGGGGAGAGAACTTCCCCCTATTTATGGTCTGCTTTATCTGACCCTGTTGAAAGCCACTCAAGAAGTCTAAGCCCATGTGCTATGAAGTGACATTTCATCCAATTCACACGTATGCAGAAAAGAGTAAATATAGCAGGCCAGAGACTGTAACCCTTAAAAAGGCCTGCTTGCAATGTTGACTGTTGGCTGGCATCTGGGAACTTAGATTTCAGGGGGATTCCTACTATTCCTTGCTAAGAATGGCTCACCATGCCTAAAAGTTTGGGGGCATGCCATGTAGTTTATGCTGAACACCTGCTTTCCTTCTGGGAGTCTGGAATTTTAGTATGTGCTGGCAGAGGGTACTTATGTGACCAGCCCCCAGTAAAAGTCCCCAGGCACTGAGTCTCTAATGCACTTCCCTGGTAGACATCTTTCACATTGTCTTGTCACAACCTACTGCTAGAGGAATGAAGTGAGTCCTGTGGGAGTCTGTTGGGGGAGCACTCTTGGAAGCTTGTGCCTGCTCTCCCCTGGACTTCACTCCATGTGCCTCTTTCCTTTGTCGATTGTGCTTTGTATCCTTTTGCCACAGTAAATCCTAGCCATGACTACTATATATGCTGAGTGCTATGAGTCCTCTTAGTGAATCATCGAACCTGGAGATGGTCTTGGGGACCTTTGACACCACTTAGGTGGCTGGTTGACCTCAGGTGGAAGAGTCAAGCAGGCCTTGGGTAATTGGTTTGCCAAGGCTGTGACTGAGATGAAGCAAGAGGTTGAGGGTCAGGGAGACAGCTGAAGCTGAGGAGGCACAAGGTATGTCTGATGCAGGTAGCAAAAAGAGCCCAGATGGACCTTGGCTGCTTTCAAATGTGCAAACTGCTGAGTGAGTTGGTGTTACTTTGATAAAATGGTAACAATTCTGTCTCGCAGGGTTGTAAGGACTGGTATAACTTATGACTTTCTTCAGCCTGTTGACTTTCAGGAAAAAGTACCTTGATCCCTTACCTTTAGGCTGTAGTGTTTGGATGGACAACGTAGAGTTGGGGGAGGAGGATGGAGAGAGTGAAGATGCAGCAGTGAGTGAAGATTGCCGCTGTGTGTGGAAACTTCATCGGTGTTGGAATGGAATGTTCTGGCAAGATGGTGCCTGCTTCTAGGAGATGTACTATTAGGTTTTTCTGGATATAGAAGTGTTCCCAAGACAGTTCTCTTGGAGTAAATCCAGCAGATTATTATATTGCCCAGTTGTCACTTCCAGATATTGGCCATTTTGAACTTGACCAGCCCCAAACCGTACAGGACATTCTTATCAGGCCATATTTTATTTATCACTGAGTATTAGAATTATTTGGCTGCAAGCAACAGACTTTAAGTAACTTAAGCAAGAATCCAACATTGGATGGCTTCAGAGTGGCTTGCAAAGAATAGTAACTGAACGACTAGGCTTCAGGCAGGGCAGAAACCAGGGCAGGTCTTGGTCTCTCAGCAGGTGGATGAATCCCCTAGAGAACAATCCTTGGATGACAGCTATAATTGCTTGGCTCCCCTGCTCGTCAAACTCAAGGTTCAGATTCCCTGGAGAGGGCTGTGATTGGCAGCTCAATAGAAATATACCACAGGAGAGAGATTTCTCTAAAGGAAGGAGGATGCCATTAGCAGGAGCATGTAAGATGCTGACTCACACCTGCTTTTCTGACAGGGATTCTGCCCTATGTCCAAGCCACCAGGTCACTCTGCTTCTGTGACGTCTGAAGCCTGGTGCTATCAGGCTGCCTTGGGACTTTGTCAGATTTGGTCTTTTTCTTTTCTTTTCTCTTTCTTGACAGAGTCTCACTCTGTTGCCCAGGCTGAGGTTCTGTGGCACAATTATCACTCATTGCAGCTGCAAACTCCTGGGCTCAAGTGAGCCTCCTGCCTCGGCCTCCTGAGTAGCTGAGACTACAGGGGTGTGCCACTACACCCAGCTAATTTTTTAAAAAAATACTTTTTGTAGAGATGGTATCTTGCTGTGTTGCCCAGGCTGGTCTCAAACTCCTGGCCTCAAATGATCCTCCCACCTCAGCCTCCCAAAGTGTTGGGATTATAGGCATGAGCCACTGTGCCTGGCAGACTTGGGCACTCCCGAGTGTTTGCTTTGTCTCCTTGATTCCCCCATGCTTGCCAAATCTATGCAAAATACATTTTGGGGAAACCCCCTAGGTATGGTACTGCTCTCTTGTCACCTAAGGGTATACCTTTGTAGAGCCTTGATGGCATTGTCAACCTTAGTGTTTATATTTTTCATGCGTTTCTAAGCCTTTGAAGATACTCTGCCCTCTGCTTGAGGTGCTTTTTACTGTGCTACAAGTGCCTACTCACCTTCAAGCTCAAATGTCACCTCTTCTGTGAATACCACCCTGCCTGAAGTCTGTAGTTTAATGGCAAAGGCTCATGTAGAATCCAGATCCCCTGGTTTCCAGTTAGAGTCGTTACAATACAGGGGCTAGTAATTAGAGCTCTGGAGTCAAATAACCGTTGGTTTGAGTCTCAGTTCTGCATTTATGCTTTATGTAACCTTGAAAATGTTCCTTACCATCTTAGAGACTTGAGTTTCTTTTCTTTAAGGGGGATATTAACAGTACCAACTTCGTATGTTCAAGGGAAAATTAAACAAGGTAATGCATATAAAGTGGTTTGCACAATGTGTGGCATGCAGTAGGCGCTCAATAAATGTTAGCTATTATTCTTGTATTGTGTTTTGGTCCCAGAAGGATTATGTAAACGAATTAAAGTGTAGAAAGCTTTAAAATCCTTAGAGACAAGTAGAGTAACCATAACATGCAAAGACTCAAGAAGCCCTAGGGAAGAGTCAGCATTGGAAGTCTGTTACTGCAAAAGTTGTAAACAAACCTTAAAATACTAATTAGGCAAGTGCATAACTCACTATCCTAAATAATGAAATATGTGTGGCTGTTGTTCATGGTTCAAAATAATAAATTCTAAATTAGTCACTCAGAGCATTATTAATAACTAAACAGTCTGCAAAGAAGTTAATGTATTTTTTTAATGCTCATGAATTTTATAATAAGAGAAAATATCAAAAACAGACCCTTTTGAGATTAGTACGGATCTCTAAGATAGTCTGGTTTTGTAGGAAGATTATTGGAGTTAGAATTGGAACACCTGTTTGAGTTCTGGCTCTGCTGGTCATTAGCTGTGCGATTTTGGGGAAGACAGACTTTCTGTGTATTTCCTCACATAGGTAATCTACATGAAAGGACTTTAAACACTGCAAAATGCTTTTTAGACTATAAACTGTAGTTTGATTCAAAAGTATCCTTATGAAAACAAAGCATTCATTCATTCATTCCTTCCTTTGTTCTTTCATTCATTGATGAACACCTATTATAAGCTTAGCGTGGTAGAAGTTGCAATCTGGGATCAAAAGCCAGCAGAAGAATGTTATGTCCATCTTAAGAAACCAGTAGGCTAGTTAAAAAGACAATATACATACAGCATGTCTAAGTAAATGCATCCTTCTAAGCTTTTCCTGCATTTAAATCCAGGGAAACACAAAGTGAGTAAGAGAAAGATTAGGACTTACTCAAGGAAAGCCATTTTGAAGGAGGTCTTAGATTGTGTCCTGTAGTACAAGGAAGGGAAGGGAGTGGGAGTGGAGAGGGAAGAACAATTTACATGGCTGGATCACCGTGACTAAGACAGATGAGGAAACAGTGAAGACATGTTTGGTAATGGTCAGTCAATAATCAATCAGAGGACACATTTGCATTGGGTACTGTATGAGTCTAGCACTGTCCTAGGTGCTGTGGGGGATGTGGGAGAAGGAAGAGGCTCAGTCTCCACCCCCTGATAATTTTAGTGCGAGGGGAGGTGAGACGAATACTGGCAAAGCCCCTGAAGAAGAGATAGGGCATGAGTTCGGTGCTACAAGTTGTGAAACTGAACCGCGGGGCTAAGCCATCTGGTAATGTCTGGCTGATACAGAGAAAAACTGTACCTTTAAATCCACAGCTAAAGAAAACGTGTCAGTTTGCCAAGTTTCTGCTAAGCCATCCTGAAAAAAATATTCAACAGCTTTCACCAGCCAGAGGCCCCAATATCCAATCTCTGTCTCAAATGATAAATGACATTTGTCAGTTGACAAAGCAAATGGCCTCGACCATTTGAGGACATGGTCCTGCTGTGCATAGCACTCCTGTTGAACCAGCCAAGAGCACCTTGAGGTGAGAAAAAGTCTTTTTGTGCATGAACCCTTCAGAGATGGCCTGGAAACAAGCAGCCATTGTCACTCCGGGGTCAGTTCCTCATTAGGAGCTGAAACCCTGGTAGGAAATAGCTATCTTGGCAGAAGAGGATTTCTCAGGTCTGGTGGCTGGATTAGCCAGGGGATGGCCTGGAACCTTGCTGATGGGCATGCACTTTGGCTAAATTTCTGCTGGGGTCTTTGCCCTTTTTTTGTAGTATCCCCTGGATCCTATTGCTTTAGAGTGAAGTTAATATTGTTAGTGTCAATGTTTTCTAATATGTGGTCCATTGATGATTCACATTAGATTGACCTGGGGTGCTTGTCAAAAATGCAGATTTGTGGCCTCTACAAACTTCTATGTCAGGTTTTCTGGATTTGGGGTTGAGAATCTGAATTTTCAAAAGCACCCCAGGTGATTCTTCTTCAAGCCGAATGTTGAGAGAACTAAGGATCTAGCCAATGCTTGAGATCCTTCTTTAAGAACTCTGATTAATAACAGTCCATCGTTGGTCATCTTTAGTGGAGGAGGTCTCATTTTCTTTGGAGACAGCCCACTGCCTCTCTGGATAGCTCTGGTCGGCAAAATTTCCCAACAGGAAAGGTATGGTCTCGTTGATGGGGAACCACAAGCCCAAACTGTGTGTGTGAAAACATGCATTTCCAATAGACTTGAAAGTATACACACTTTTTAACTAAGTGTGGCTCCTTTTGGGAGGGAAAGTGAAATGTGGGTAAGTGGGGAAGTTAATTGGGGAACTGTGACTTTTTATTTTGTGTATGTATGTATTGTTTGAATTTTTCTTTTATACTCTACATGTATTAGTTGTGTAATTTAAAAAATAAGAGACAAAACAACACTAACATTGATGTTCTATACATTGAGACCAAATCTACTTCTCCATTTTCCTGTCTAGTTCTAAGGGATTGCATAGAATGCCGTTTCTTCCCCATCTGCCAAATGTTTTGGAAGAGCCAGTCTCAGTGGCATGCTCCTGTATTTCCAGCTACTTGGGAGGATCACTTGTGCTCGAGAGTTTGAGACTAGCCTGGGCAACATAGCGAGATCCCATTTTAAAAGTTGTTTTATTTTAAAAAAGAAATTCAATGGAATTTTTAGAAAAAAAAAGTTTTAAAATGCTGTTAGTTTGTTTCTTTTGTGGCACCAGCTCTGTAGACCAAGTGGTCCTGGTTCCTTGAACCTTGCACTGAAACGTGAGTCTTCCAGGAAACTACCCCTATGCTTGGTAATGCTGTTCAGCTTGACTGTATTCTGTGAAAATTATGCTCTGTGCTCTGTACCAAGAGCAGTATCCTGGGTGTGGTTGGAGCAGTATGGAGGGAGCAGGACAGTCATTTTCATCTCCCCAGGTCCTATCTTTCCATGAATGCTGCTGCAGCCTTCTTGGCAGCAGTGTCACAGTGATGACTGCTATTTAGCAGAGTCAACGAAAATCTCTCAATCTTTTTCACACTGGCTGCTTCCAGGGCTTATTTGACCCCATTCTGTACTGCTTTCAGCTGGCTTTCTGGACCTTACTAGAGAACCTTAAACTAATTCATATTAAACTTCATCTTGTTAGGCTTGGCTCATTGATTCAGGAGTTGAAGCCACTTTTCTTTTTGCATCTTGATTTTGTTCTCAGCAGAAACCTCTTTTGGCAAAGTTTTATTTTATTTGACTGCTGCGGGGGAAAAGCCCTCTTTATTTTTGAACAGGAGACTCTTAGAAAATCAGCCCGAACCTGGCATTTTCTAGTACCCTGAACAAATGCAGAATTTGCTGTCAGCCTGATTGGACACCGCTCCGCGTCAGGGTCTGCTACCTGCAGGCTCCTATGGCGGGTCCCATGACATATGCTGCCAGGCTGGAAAGAAGCTCCACAGACAGCAGGTCCCCTTCCCAGACAGATGGGGGTCTCTCCTTTTCTGAAACATCCCCTGGGAAGGCTTGATTGGGAGCATCTTCCCAAAATGGGATGTCTGTGTATTGTGAGTGGCTTTATTGCTCAGAGCATCTGGATATGTTGTGATAAACAGCATGATAGATGATTTTAATGCTTCTGGAATGGGTTGCCCAGACAGAAGGAACAGAACAGAGAACATTTGCCTCCCTATTGCTTGGAACAGAGTGGGGTTACTCATAAAAACTTTACCTGAGTGGTTCTTCTGCTCATTGCAGTAGCAAGTTCAGCACTGTGGGCCTGAGGGGGACTTAGAGAAGGGGATATTTACTTGAGGTAGTGAGCTGGATGGAGAGAGTGTTCATTTATGTGTTCAGCAAAGAATCTTTGAGGTTTGAGGGTCACTGTGCTAGGGCATTGGGGATAAATGGCAAGAAAACCAGACATGAGCCCCGTGATCACGTGCTGTCAGGTTAGTCAAAGAGGCATATGTTAATGGAATGATTGCTCAAGTACAAGTATAATTACAATGGTAAATGAACAAAGAGAACATGTTGTTCTGCTGAGTATTCTAATTTCAGTCTAGAAGGTCAGGGAAGGGTTCCCTGAAGAGGTGATACTTCAACTGAAATCTGCAAGTTGAGTGGGAAGTAACTTGGCAAAGAGGTGGAAAGTATGACAGGTATATGCTAAGCATGTGCTAAGGCCCTGTATTAGTCTGTTTTCATCCTGCTGATAAGAACATACCTGAGACACATGAATACGTATGTAACAAACCTGCACATTGTGCACATGTACCTTAAAACTTAAAGTATAATAATAATAAAAAAAGAACATACCTGAGACTGGGTAATTTATAAAGAAGAAGAGGTTTAATGGACTCACAGTTCCACGTGGCTGGGGGGCCTCACAATTATGGTGGAAGGTGAAAGGCGCATCTTACATGGCAGCAGGCAAAAGGAAAATGAGAGTCAGGTGAAAGGGGAAGCCTCTTATAAAAACATCGGATCTCGTGAGACTTATTCAGCATGACAAGAACAGTATGGGGGAAACTTCCCCCAGTTGTCTCCCATTGGGTCCCTCCCATAATGTGTGGGAATTATGGGAGCTACAATTCAAAATGCGACTTGGGTGGGGACCCAGCCAAACCATATCAGGCCCTGTGGCAGATGGGAGAATAGGATGGTTAAGCACAGGAAAGAAGGCCAGTGTGTCTGGGTAAGGAGAGCAAGGAGGGAACATGTTGCATTGTAAGATTAGAAATATTAATAAAGATTGTGGTAATAATAATCATATTGATACTAATATTAATGTTTTTACTGAAGGTTTATGGTGTTCCAGGTACCATGGAATGACTTCCTGTGTATTAATTCACTTATTTTCTCTGACAAAGTTATAACATATGTACTCTTACTATTTCCATTTTACAGAAGAGGAAATTGAGACACAGAAAAGTAACTTCTCTAAACTGGTGAGGGACAGTGCTCTGCAAGGTCTTAGAGTTCCCTTTTGGGATTTGTTCTTTATCTTAACAACTACGGAAAGCTATTGAAGATTATAAGCAGGGTAGAGATATAAGATTTGTGTTTTGAGGTTGCTCTGGCTGCTAGGTGGAGAATGGATGGAAAGGAGCAAAGGGGAAGCTGGGGAAAGCAAAAAGAGACAGCTGTCTCTGGGATTCAAGTGAGAGATGCCACCAGCTCATGCTGGCATGGGGGGCATGGTGATGGAAGGAAATAAACTGGTTTGAAAGGTGAAATGTTTTTAAAGTAAATCAAGATCTGGTAAGGGATCAGACAGAGGGTGAAGGAGAAGAAGATGTCAAGGATGACTTCTAGGTTTCCATCAATCAAACTGGATGAATGGGGAAAATGATGAATTGGGCTTTTGGCACAATCAGTTTGATTAGCTGAAAGAGAGAGCCAAATAGGCAGTAGGACATGAGCTTCTGTTGCTCAGAGAAGAGGACTGGACTGTAATTCTGGGAGTCATTGATGAATAGGTGGTAAATGAAGTTGTGGCTTGGATGAGATGGCTTAGGGAGAGAGTAAAGAGGAAGAAGCCAAGTGGGCCTGGGACAGACCCAGCCTTAATGAAATCTAGTGTGCTGGCCAGATAGACGTAAGCTTACGGAGGGGACAGAGAAGGAAGTGGCCAGAAGTTGCACACCAGGAGAATGTGTGGGCACGGTTTCCAGGAGAGAATGCATTTGTGGGAAGAGTCAGGGTTACTAGTGCTGTATGCTGCTGCGATGTCAAATAATATGAGGAATAGACATTGTCCGTGGAATCCAACAAAAAGGAGATCATGTTCATTTTCTAGGGTGCCATAGCAAATTACCACAAACTGGGTGGCTTAAAACAACAGGAATTTATTCTTCTACAGTTCTGGAGGCAAGAAGCCTGAAATCAAGTTGTGGGCAGGGCTATGCCCTCTCTACAGGCTCAGTGGAAGGATGCTTCCATGCCTCTTTCAGCTTCTGGTGGTTGTCAGAGATGCTTGGCGTTCCTTGGCTTGTAGATGCATCACTCCATTCTCTGCCTCCATCTTCACAAGGCCTTCATAGGCTTCTCCTCTGTGTGTCTTCATGCCTTTCTCTCTTTTTATAAGGACACAAGTCACATTAGATGGGGCCCACCCTAATCCAGTCTGACCTCATCTTAACTTGATTATGTCTGCAAAGAACATATTTCCAAATAAGGTCAAATTCACAGGTCCTACGGGTTAGGACTCAAACACATCCTTTTGGGGTGCACAAGTCAATTTATAACAGATTTCATCAGTAACTTTGAGAGCTGTTTTTGTGGCAAGATGAGGGAAGATGTCCAGAGTGTGTTGAGAAGAGATCGAGAGGTGGAAAATAATATGGGCTAGCACAAGAAAAACAACTCTTAAGAAATTTGGCTGCATGACTGTTCAGAGTAGCCAAAGTTTGGCAGCAACCTAAGTGTTTATCAACAGATGAATGGGGAAAAATGTGGCACATATACATGATGGAGTACTATTCAGTCATAAAAAAGAATGAGATCCTGTCATTTGCAACATGGATGGAAGTGGAGGTCATGATGTTACGTGAAATAAACCAGGCACAGAAAGACAAACATTGCATGTTCTCACTTATTTATGGGATCTAAAGATCGAAACAATTGAACTCATGGTCATAGAGAGTAGAAGGATGGTTACCAGAGGCTGGGAAGGGTAGTAGGGGGTGCAGGAAAGTGGGAATGGTTAATGGGTAGAAAAAACCAGAAAGAATGAATAAGATCTACTATTTGATAGAACAACAGGGTGGCTATAGTCAATAATAACTTAACTGTACATTTAAAAATAACTGAAGGAGTATAATTGGATTGTTTATAACACAAAGGATAAGTGCTTGAGGGGATGGATACCCCATCTTCCCTGATGTGATTATTGTGCATTGCATGTATCAAAACATCTCATGTACTCCATAAATATATGCACTTACAATGTAACCACAAGTTAAAAATGAAACATTAAAAAAAAAGAAATTTGGCTGCCTAGAGCACTAGAGCAGTAGACCAGTGTCAGAAAACCTCTGTCTGAGCATCGGCTCCACCACAACTGGTGTGACCTTGGGTCAACCACTTCACCTGTCTGAGCCCTGGTCTCTCATTTGGGGAATGGCCATGTTCACTTTAGAGTAAGTTGGAGCTCTTGTGAAGCTTCAAGGAGATAAGGTACAGTAAGGTTTGCAGACTCTAAAAACAATAGGAGACACAAGTGATTATGGTTATGTGGTTTTAGGGAGACCCTGGCCCACATTTGGCAATATGTGTAAGGCAGGAGGCCTAGGTAGAACATCAGGGTTGGGTACCTCCTTCCTTCACTGAGTCTTCTGACCCACCCAGATGACATGAAGACCTCTCTGTTGAGCAGGCTGGGCTTTCTGGCTGCACTCTGACCAGTCTTCCTGGAGGAACTGTGTATGTGTGGTTGTGTGGCATGGTGTTCCTCTGTCCTTGCCCATAGGAGGCTTCCCATCAGTCCAGTGTCTTACACACTCAATCTTGGAACCTCCGACACAGGCAGAGAAGTTGTAGCCTAGAGTCTTGGCTCCTGGATGCCAGTGGGGGCCTAGAAGACTCTGCCTGCTTAGGTCCAGTGTGTCACCAGAGCAGGCCTCTAGCAGCCAAGCTCCAAGACCTTCTGTGGGTTGACAAAGAGGGGGACACTTTGCCCCAGGGGCTGGGGAAACTGGGCAGAAGCTGGTTCTAGAAGTTACACTGAGCAAGCTGAGGGCAGGCAGGATCCACAGCCTTAAGAGTAACTGGAGAGTTCCCTGCAGAGTGTAAGCCAGCAGCCATGGGGCTGCAGGCAGCAGTCCCTCCCGCCCCCGCCCCTGGAGTCAGGAAAGCAGAGAGTGATGGTGTACTCTGTGAGGAAGGCCAGATTGTCCTCTCAAGGAAGAGGCTGGTTGGCTACAGGGGCTTGTTGCTAGCAATGATTAATTTACTCCTTGCTGGATTTGTTGGATGTCAGACCCAGGCGCTGAGCTGGGTGGCTGGGGAAGTGCCAGGGCTGAGAGGCTGCAGCAGCAGGGCTGGGTGGCAGAGACTCCAGCAGGCGTGGGGGTCTACCAAGTGCAGGGTGTCTTAACAGGAAGAGAAACTCCCTCCAAAGCAGCCCTTATGTGCACATCATCCAGAGATCTCTTTAAAATGCAGATTTGTTTACAGTAGGTCTGGGGTAGGGCTGGAGGTTCTGCATTTCTAAAAAGTTCCCCGGTGATGCCCATGCTGCTGTCTCACAGACCACGCTTTTGATAACAAGGGTAGGGGAAAGGGGGTTTAGTGTCAGCACTCAAGGGAATCTCATGGCATTCAATTGCAGGGGCTGCAGCTAAGTCTCCCAGGAATCAGGAGTTGTCAGCAGGGACAGATTGTCTCTCTGGAGCTGCATTGGTCTCTTGTCTTGCACATCTGCTCTTTTCTCCTCTAGTCTGGCTTGCTCTGCAAGCAGTTGTAACTTGGCTTGCCCTTGACTGTCCTTACCATTGCAAGGACCCTGACCTCAGCCTCACAGCACCAGCACCCAACTCTGTGGGGGCTGTAGCTTTTTTGTCTCTTAATTCAGACTTGTTTTTCCTCTCAAGATTCTGATTGGTTTAGCCCTGTCAGGTGAACACACTCAGTCTAAGCAGCTGTGCTAAGGGGCCAACATGTAGGGCTTCTCCGGAGCCCTTTCAAGCAAGGTTAGGGGACCCCACCCAATGGGAAGACTCAGTGAGGTGGGTTAAGAAAAATGCAGCCTAGCCAGGCGCAGTGGCTCATGCCTGTAATCCCAGCACTTTGGGAGGCCAAGGCTGGTGGATCACAAGGTCAGGAGTTCAAGATCAGCCTGGCCAATATGGTGAAACCCTGTCTTTACTAAAAATACAAAAATTAGATGGGCGTGGTGGTGGAGGCCTGTAATCACAGCTACTTGGGAGGCTGAGGCAGAGAATTGCTTGAACCCGGGAGGCAGAGGTTGCAGTGAGCCGAGATCACGCCACTGCACTCCAGCCTGGGCGACAGAGTGGTGAGACTCCATCTCAAAAAAAAAAAAGAAAAGAAAAGAAAAGAAAAATGCAGTCTTGATAAACTTTTTCAAACATTATCAGAAACTTTAAAAAAAAATGAAAATTTCAGCATATATTTTGGCTGCTTTCCAAAATGCACATTTAGTTTGTATTATTCATGGAACTAGGTGGATGGGCACCATAATCTTCTTGCTTAAGGCCCTATAAGGAGCAACGGCTTAGTGTAAGCCCCAAATATGCCTCGAAGAGAAGTCAACAGGGCGTGTAGAGACCAAGGACCTGTGGACTGAGACACATTAGGTGGTGGAGGAGGAAAGAACCTGAGATGGGGCTGTTTGTTGGTTCATGTGCCCCAGGTCAGATCAACTGTGAAGAAGCTGCTGTAGCATCTTTGTAGCCCAGGAACAATGACCCAGGCACTAGATCTCAGGTGCAGGAGGAGGGACTAAATTTAAGTGACAGCAACAGGGTCTGGAGATGGGGAAGAGTTATGGCTCATTCGCCTGGGTTTCTAGACCTAAAAATGTACAGATATGGAAACAAGACCTACAGAGATTCTGACCCACTCAAGGTTAACCTCCCAGTTGTGGATGAGCCAGCCAAGAAAGTCAGTGTCCTGACACCCAGCCATGAGCTTTTCTGAAATTGAGGGGACTCTTAAGAATACATACTACTACTAAGCTTTTCGTTTACACAGAGATTGCAAAGCAGTCATGGAGGACTCGCCGAAGAAGGGCAAACGGTCCCTGAGGGCGAGGAGCTGCTTGCTGCAGGAGCTCGTTGCCAGCAATTATTAATGCACTCCTGCTGGATCCGTCTTGGGGGCCTCCCGCGCACAATAACATTAGGAGTGTTGGCAGCTGCGGAGGGAGAAGCCCTGCTCGGAGGGAGGAAGGTGGGACTCGTCACAAGGTTGCTCTGCTCCCAGTTCCTGCTCTTGGGAGAAATGCTCAGTGCTTTTGGGCCTGGGATCAGGCTGCTGAGGACACAGTGTTCTGGGGATGGTGGCAGATCTTGGAGAAGGGACAGAAACTGGGCCAAGGGACTGGAACTTATGCAAATCAGGCCTGAGGATGGCTCAAGGAGGGGGCAGCCCCTGCCTCATGCCTCCTCCCTCAATATATCCAGAGCCGAACACCTCAGGAATGAGGACAAAGAAATCTTCAGGAGGAACATAATCTTTCACCATCGATGCTAAGCTTTGTAGGAGGGTGTGTAGGTGTGTATGTGTAGGGAAAGCAGTGAGCCCTCCTTTTCTCTTGAATCCTTTCTTGCTAAAATATTCCACACTTCTAAATGCCTGTGGGGCAGAGATTTAGCAGAAAGAAAACTTGGTGGTTCAGGAAGTAGGAGAACAGGGTGAATAATTGCATTAGGTCTGGGAGCAGCTGATTGCATCTTCTGGGGTCTGGAGGTCTCCAGAACTTTTTTTTAAGGGTCAGGTTTCTCAGAGCTGCTGCGTACTGTTGTGCAGGCTGGGCACTCAACAGTTCCAGGGTCTGCCAGTCCTACTGTGAAGGTGAAGCCCCCAGCAGCAGCCTTATTTTGCGTAAGTTATTAAATTAGGGATGACCTATGGCAAAACTGTGAAATTTAGAAACAGTGTCTTCTACTCTGTTCTCCGTGCCCCGCCTTTTCCTGTTTGGCAACTCATGTTCTAGCGGTTGCCTAGCCAAAACTGTCTATTCCTCAGTTTAAAACTTTCCCTTCTTTTTTTCCTCGCAAGTCACTCCACTTCCTTGATTTCCTCAGCGAGACTGACTCGAAGAGAAAGCCCATCTGACAAACAGTGTGCTAAGGGAAGCAGTCATAGAATCATAGAGCCGGGAGGGATGGAGCAGGCCGTCCTGGCCAGAGATGACAAACCCTGCGCCAAGGATTTTGATTTACTTTTATGTTCAAATGTGGAGGCCTTCCCTTGGGTTATGTTTTTTTCTATTTCTCCGCAGCCCCATGATTCCTTATCATTTCACAACTACCCGCTTAAATCAGTTATGTTACCTGTGAGCCTTGAGGTGGATACTTCTGAATGTATTGAGCCCCCACTCAGTGCCCTCACTTTAGAGATTAGGAAGCTGAGGCTCAAAGAGGTGGCATAACTTTCTTAATATGTTCAATCTCCAAGGTGTATTGGCTTTTTTAAGTATGGGAGCCATAGGGGAAACTTTGAGGAATAAATCTCAGATGGCGGGGAGCTGCCCAGAGTCACATCGTTTGTCTGCTGGCTGGACTCCCTAAGCAATTTTTTCATGGTTTCCCTAACTGTAAAATGAGGGCATGGGACTACTTCACCTCCGATATTCCTTCTGGCTTCTTCATTCTCTGATTCCTTCTCTAGAGAAGTTGGGGAGATTCCACTGACAAAGGTTAATAGTTAGAATCTCTCAGGAATTCACACCTCAGCAAAGTGTGTACACGATAAACAACTGGATCAAAGCAGATTAGAATCATTTTCCCACTTGTCTGATAGTTAATACCTGAGAAACTGATTGGATTGCTATATGATCCCTCTAATTTAGGTAAGATGGCCTAAACAATTAGATCAACCCTATAGTAGTCACTAAATTGAATCAGCACTGGCTTCTCATTTTGGTGCTGTTATCACCACGTAATCACATGATTTGTAGACAGGTGTCTATTGCCCTACATTCTGCATTATAGGTGTGTCATAAGGAATATGGCTGACCTCTGTCTTTGGTTCCAGGAAGGTAGTCTCTAAACTTTTGGAATTTCTCATGTGGTAGGAGTGCCTTTGTTATTCACGATAGGCCCCCTTGACCACACCTGGTAGTTTATGGTAATGAAGTGACTCAAGGTGGGCCTCTGGAGAGTTTATGATAAGGAGATAACCCAGGATGTGGGCTGACCCTGCCAGAAAGACCAAACATGTGATTAGAAAGTTGGAGTTTTGAGTCAGCAGTATTAGCTCAACTTCTGGGAAGGGATGGGGGGGAAGAAACGAGTTCAGTCATATGGTTATGATTCAGTTCATCATGCCTATGTAATGAAACCCCCAAAAAAGTCTGGTCACCAAAGCTTGGGTGAGCTTCCCTGTTTGGCAGTGTGAACACAAATTGACATACATTGATGTTCTAGGAGGACAAAGCTTTGGGTTTGAGACCCTCCCAGACCTCATGTTTCTCTGTCTTTGGCTGGTTCTGATTTGTGTCTTTTTGCTATAATAAAACTATAATCGTAAGTGAAGGCTGGGCTTGGTGGCTCATGCCTGAAATGCCAGCACTTTGGGAGGCTGAAGCAGGCAGATAACTTAGGGCCAGAAGTTCGAGACCAGCCTGGCCAACATGGTGACTCCCCATCCCTACTAAAAATACAAATATTAACTGGGCATGTTGGCATACACCTGTAATCCCAGCCACTTAGGAGGCTGAGGCATGAGAACTGCTTGAACCAGGGAGATGGAGGTTGCAGTGAGCCGAGATCTCGCCATTGCACTCCAGTCTGGGCAGTAGAGTGAGACTCTGTCGCTTAAAAAAAAAAAAATAAAAAAATAAGTGAGGTGCTTTCCTGAATACTGTGGGTCATGCTAGCAAATTTTTGAACCTGAGTGGTGAGTGGGAGGCCTTGAATTTGTAGCCAGCTGGTCAGAAGTGGGGGTACCCTGAACTTGCAGCTAGTACCTGATAAAAGGACAGTCTTGTAGAGGACTGTGTCCTTAACCTATGAAGACAGGCCCAATTCCAGGTAGTAGGGGAAAAAAAAAAGGTAAGAAACAAGAGCTTATGTGGAGAGGGGCTGGTTGGTGATGTTAGCAGCGGCAGCGAATCCATATGGGTCTGCAGAACCTCAGTTCTTCCTTGTCAGAAGAAAGAATTTGACTGAGAGGCATAAGGCAGAAGGAGAGACTAAGGCAAGTTTTAGAGCAGGAGTGAAAGTTTATTAAAAAGCTTTAGAGCAGGAATGAAAGGAAGGAAGGTACACTTGGAAGAATGCCAAGTGAGTGACTTGAGAGATCAAGTGCATAGTTTGATCTTTGACTTGGGGTTTCATATGTTGGCCTGTTTCCAGGATTGCATCCCTCCTCCCCGCATTCTTCCCTTGGGGTGGACTGTCCACATGCAGAGTGACCTGCTAGCGCTTGGGAGGGGAGCATGCGCAGTGTGTTTACTGGAGTTGTACACATACTCACTTGAGGCATTCTTCCCTTACCAGCCAAATGTCCCTAGCAGGTCATATACCAGTTAAATGCCCCCACTTTGCTTCTTAATGCGCATGTTTGAGCCCACTCGCCCAGCTCCTGAGGACCTATCAGGAAGCTGTTGATCACAAGTTTCAGGTGTTCCTGTTTATTGGGAGACTGCTTTTCCCTGGCACTGTCTGTGACCAATGATTATTTTAGAGACAGCTTAACAACCGCCTGACCATCACCTGATGGTTGCCTGACATTCCTGGGGGAATGTCGGAGCGGGAGTGGGGGGAAGCCCTGTCCTGCTCTGCTCATGTCTGACTAGCTACCTCTGTAACAGAGAGAAGAAATTCTAAGAAGTCTCCAGGACCATGCCTTCCACATATCCAGGACGTGGTTTCCCATATGTCTGTGAGCTCTCCTCTCTGCTCTCTTCACCTCATCCTGGGCCCTAGTTCTCCATTCTGGAAAAAGCCACAGATTCTTTGGGGAGATGGTCTGATTAATAGCTCATGGTCTGGTTAATAGCTTTCAGGATGAGCAAAATATTGATCCAGATTGTGGGCTCTGGAGCAGACTGCATGGGTTCAAATCCTGGCATTACTCTTAATCATCTGTGTGACTCTAAGGAGAATCACTTAAGCTCTGTCTGTTTTGTCATCTAGAAAATAGGGATAATAACAACTCTTGCCTCACGAATTAAATGAGCAGTTACATACAAAGCACTTAAAAATTGCCCAGAGCCTGTGGAGATGTAGGAACTGTTTTACACTGTTGGTGGGAGTTTAAATTAGTTCAACCATTGTGGAAGACACTGTGGCGATTCCTCAAGGATCTAGGACCAGAAATACCATTTGACCCAACAATCCCATTACTGGGTATAGGCCCAAAGGATTATAAATCATTCTACTGTAAAGACACATGTTCATGTGTGTTTATTGCAACATTATTTACAATAGCAAAGACTCGGAACCAACCCAAATGCCTATCAATGATAGACTGGATAAAGAAAATGTGGCACATATATACCATGGAATACTATGCAGCCATTAAAATGAATGAGTTAAGGTCCTTTCCAGGGACATGGATGAAACTGGAAGCCATCATTCTCAGCAAACTAACCCAGGAATAGAAAACCAAACACTGCAGGTTCTCACTCATAAGTGGGAGTTGAAGAATGAGAACACATGGCCACAGGAGGGGAACATCACACACTGGGGCCTGTTGGGGGGTTGGGGGCAAGGGGAGGGAGAGCATTAGGACAAATACCTAATGCATGTGGGGCTTAAAACCTAGATGATGGGTTGATAGGTGCAGCAAACTACCATGGCACATGTATACCTATGTAACAAACCTGCATGTTCTGTGCTTATGTCCCAGAGCTTAAACAAAAAACAAACAAACAAAAAAACATGCCCAGAGCATGGGAAGGCCTCCATTAGTTATTCTTATTCTTATTCTCCATTGAGCTCTGTCAATAAAGGCAGCATAATGTACTCTAAAATGCATGAGCTTTGCAGATGGACAGACCTGGGACCTAAATTCTACCCCTGTCACTGCCTTGCTGCCCAACTTTGGGTAAGATGTTTAGGTTCTCAGTGCTCAATTTTCTCATCAACAAAATGGAGCCACTGATATTTGCAGTATTATCCCAAGGCATAAAAATTATGTAATTTAAGTCCCTGACCCATAGTAAGTGCTCGGTAAGTGGTAGCTGTGATTACTGGCTCTGCTGGTTGATGTTTATAGCCGATAAGCTGCCTGCTAAGCTGCACAGAGTCAGAGGAATGAGGGTGGGAATGGAAGTTCAGCAGTGGTATGGTGAGCCTGTACTTGGAGTCCCTGAACCTGAAAGAAGTCATAAAGGTTAAGTCAGGTTGCTAAGGGATTGGAAGTAGGGAAGCGAGAGGCCTGGTGCCTCTCTTGAAGATGCTCCCACAGAGCAACTTGGGGGGTGGGCAAGAACCAGCAGCTCAGGGTTGTCTCCAGGAAGGTGAAATTCATTGCTATTCTCTACAAAAGGCTTTGTTATTTATGTGTCACACTGTTTGTTTATTGAATAGGTATTTGACAGAAGTATACTCAGCAGAGCACATCAGTGGGGATGGTGTTTTACCAGCAAATAAATTAGAATCATGGAGTTAGCTAAGGCATAACTAAGTACATGGCATAAATATGTCATTTGGCCATTATGAATTCATTCATGTGTACGAATCTTTAATGCAGCTCTATCAAACCTTTAAATGAAATATTCTCTTTATATCAGGCCTGTATTTTAATTATAGGCAGGAATAATATTAGTACATCCTCCAGGAGCTGTGGAAGTTGGCTAGTGCTCTATGTGACAGTTTCTATCCAAGACCTCAGAGCATGCCCAACCCCAGCCCAGGCCAGCCCCCAGCAGCATGCCTGACCTCTCCCCTTCCTTCCTCTCTCAACCCTGCTTCTTTCTCCTCCTGTTGCAGTAGTGCATTGGAAGGCAGAAGGAGAAATAGGAGCGTGAAGCAGGGGAGGACAGACAGCAGGGTAAGGCCCTGGGGCTCAGCCAAGGCACGCGAGGGGAATAAGGTGCTGGGATCAGTTGAGCCCTCCTGGAGTCCAAGGCAAACATTTCCAAAGTGCCCCTGACTGACACTTCAATTCCCCATTCCCTGCTGAGAAAGCTTGCTTTCTAAGACTTGCGTTTGAAAGGACAGTTACCCCCTCCCACTGACCTTTGCCTATTTTTTTTCCTTGTGGGGAAGAAAGGAGGGAAAAGAACTTAAGAAAGCAAAGAAAGAGACTGTCACAGTGCCCATTCCTCGGCTATCAATCATTGGTGGGGGTGGAGGAGGTGAGTTGGGAGAAACCAGGAGGGGTGCAGGAAGGTCCCAAGCTACTTGTTGAAGAGCTGAAAAGTTTCATTTTTATTTAAATATTATTAACATGATGGGAAAAAGCAATTTCCCAAGCTTTCTTATAGGTAATTTCCACTGTGAATGCAGCTTCATGTGCTGTTTCTCTTCTTTCTCTATAACCCTCACTAGTGCCACACACATCTTAATTGTGTATCTTGTTGCCGGCAACCTAGGATTATTATTTTTTTTCTTGACCAATTTATACTGATTGTGTGGGAAGTTCACAAGATATAGTGGGTTGGGGGGAACTTCAGAAATCCCTATACTAAATGCTGTGTCTCTGCTGTAGGTCTTCAAACAACTCAAAGGTTCTAGGGTAAAAGAGTCAACTTTGCTATTATTTGGATTCAATGTTCTTAGGATTCATTCTCCCTCCGTCCTGGCTCCCCCACCCCCATTCCCAGATAATGTAAGATAACTTCAAGCCTCCCAGGAAGAGGAACCAACTCTAATAAATTTCTGTACTCAACTTTTTTTTTTTTTTTTTTTCAGGTGGGAAGTAGAAAGAAAGCAAAATGTATTTCAGTAATTACCAGGGTTTGCCTGGATCCCAGGGCTTGCTGGATGAAGGAAGGCAGAGAGGGTTGGGAAAAAGGTACCTTGATCTTGATGACATCAAACCTGCTCATCATGACATTCTTCCATGTCCCAGTGGAATGACTGTACCCATTTTATTTTTGATACTGGGCATGGCAAATATATTCTTTTTCATATCTTGTATTTACAGCAACATGTTATTTACATGACATTTAAAAGGTGTTTTGAATCGTTGAGTGGGAAAGTTCTAGAATGGAGTATGACCTTAGATGTCATCTTCTTCGCGTCTTTACTTTCCAGAAGAGGAAACTGAATATGGAGAGCAGGGTCTTAAGTAAGAACACATACCGAGTTGGTGGCAGAAAAAGGATTAAGCTCAACAGAGAACAGACAATTTCCCAGAAGACTACTATAAATGGGCAAGTGGTAAATACTTACAGATGACCTTGCCCACTCCATTATTTTAATTCATCAGCAAATACACTCTTTGTAGCAGGCCCTGGGGACACAGAGAACCATCCCTGGTGGATTTCTGGATGTGTGTGCCTAGAGGAAAAATAATAGGCACAAAGTGTCATTTCCAGAAGAGAAGAAAGAAGATGGCAGTTTTTATCATTCCTATTTTCTTTTTGTTTTTATTTTTGAGACAGGGTCTCGCTCCTTTGTCCAGGCTGGAGTGCACTGGCATGATCATGGCTCACTGTAGCCTCAAACTGCTGGGCTTAGGCAATCCTCCTGCTTCAGCATCCCGAGAGCGGAAACTTCAGGTGTGCATCACCACTCTTGGCTAATTTTTAAATTTTTCTTTTGTAGAGACAAGGTCTTGTCTCACGTGTCCGTTTGAAGAGACCACCAAACAGGCTTTGTGTGAGCTACAAGGCTGTGTATTTCACCTGGGTGCAAGCAGGCTGAGTCCGAAAAGAGACTCAGCAAAGGGTGATGGGATTATCATTGCTTCTTATAGGTTTTGGGATAGGCGGTGGAGTTAAGAGCAATGTTTTGGGGGCAGGGGGTGGATCTCACAATGTACATTCTCAAGGGTGGGGAGAATTACAAAGAAACTTCTTAAGGGTGGGGGAGAATATAAAGAAACTCGTTAAGGGTGGGGGAGATTACAAAGTACAATGATCAGTTAGGGTGGGGCAGAAACAAATCACAATGGTGGAATGTCATCAGTTAAGGCTATTTTCACTTCTGTAGATCTTCAGTTGCTTCAGGCCATCTGGATGTACACATGCAGGTCACTGGCGATATGACGGCTTGGCTTGGGCTCAGAGGCCTGACATTCCTGTCTTCTTATATTAATAAGAAAAGTAAAACAAAATAGTGGTAAAGTGTTGGGGCAGCGAAAATTTTTGGGGGTGGTATGGAGAGATAATAGGTGATGTTTCTCAGGGTTGCTTCGAGCGGGATTAGGGGCAGCATGGGAACTTACAGTGGGAGAGATTCAACTGAAGATTTTGGGGTGACGGGTGATATTGTGGGGTTGTTAGAAGGAGCATTTGTCATATAGAGTTATTGGTGATGGCCTGGATGCAGTTTTGTATGAATTGAGAAACTAAATGAAAGACACAAAGTCCGAATAAAAGAAGGAGAAAATAGGTATTAAAGGACTAAGAATTGAGGGTACCCAGGACGTCCAATTAGAGAGTGTCCAAGGGGGTTCAAGGTTATTGTTTGCTGGTTAGCGAGTTTTTGGGCTCTATCCTTGAGTTTTTTTTTATGTTGTCATATACCAGGCCAGATTGATTTAGGTAAAAACAATACTCTTCATTTAAAAATATACAAAGTCCTCTTTTTGTAGCAGTGAGTAAGTCGAGGCCTCAGTGATTTTGGAGGAAAGAGAAATGCAAAGCCAGCAATTGTTTGTTAAAGAAGGATTAGAAATGGCTAGGCGAGAGTGAGTTTGATAGTGTGGTAGAGATAGCTGGGGAGAGGTAGAGAGTGGCATAAGAATGGGAACCAGAATAAGAGTGAGTATAAAAGTAAAGAATAGGACTTCATCAGGGCGAAAGTATTGGAGGGTACCTTGCCACTGAAGATCTTCTATCCACTTCAAGAGAGACTTAAGGGTGGCGATTTGAGGTAAAACCAGGAGCCACTAAATACCAAGAGCCTGAGAAACTGCTTGGGTGATTTGACTAATAAAGGCTGGTCCGTTATCGGACTGTATAGAGGTGGGAAGGCCAAACCGAGGAATTCTGTCTGACAGAAGGGCCTTCTCAGACCCTGTGGGAAAGGCCTCTTCACCCGTCCAGTGAAAGTGTCTACCCAGACCAAGAGGTATTTTAGTTTCCCGACCTGACTCAAGGCATGTGAGTAAAGTCAATTTGCCAGTCCTGGGCGGGGGCAAATCCCCGAGCTTGGTGTGTAGGGAAGGGAGGGGGCCTGAACACTCCCTGAGGAGTCACAGAACAGCAGATGGAACACTGAGAAGTGATTTCCTTGAGGATAGATTGCCACAATGGAAAGGAAATGAGAGTTTCTAAGAGGTGGACTAGTGGCTTGTAACCTACACGGAAGAGGTTATGAAATGACGACAGAATAGAATAGGCCTGTAAGACTGGAAGGAGATATTTTCTTTGGTCCAAGAACCATTTGCCTTGTGTGGGAAGAGATTGATAGGTGGAAGTTTCAGTGGGGGTGTAGGTGGGAATGACCAGATGAGAAGGAGAAAAAGTGCCGTGAGGGATAGAAGTTGGAAAAAGCTAGCTGCTTTTTAGCTACCTTATCAGCATAAGCGTTGTCCTGAGCGATGGGATCTGACGCCTTTTGATGGCCCTTGCAGTGAATGACTCCAGCTTCCTTTGGAAGTAAAGAGGCCTTGAGAAGAGTTTTTATTAAAGAGGCATTAATGATGAGGAACCCTTGCATAGTGAGGAAACTTCTTTCTGCCTATATAACAGCACGGTGGTGCAGGATATGGAAAGGCATATTTAGAATCAGTATAAATATTGATGCGTAGTCCCTTTGCAAGAGTGAGGGCTCGAGTTAAGGCAATGAGTTCGGCTTGCTGAGAGGTAGTGGAGGGAGGCAGAGTGGTAGCCTCAATGATAGATGTGGAAGATACTATAGCATAGCCTGCCTCTGCTAGTGAGTGGCAATTAGGCCGGTGGAACTGCCGTCAATAAACCAAGTGTGTTCAGGGTGAGGAACAGAAAAGAAGGAAATATGGGGAAATGGGGTGAATGTCAGGTGGATCAGAGAGATACAGTCATGGGGGTCAGGTGTAGTATCGCGAATAATGTAGAAGGCCGGATTGAAGTCTGGGCCAGGAACAATGGTAATTGTGGGAGACTCAACAAAGAGTGAGTATAGCTGAAGGAGCCAGGGAGCAGCAAGTATATGCATCAGGTGGGAGGAAGAAAATAGATTTTGGAACTGTAGAGAGAGTTGAGCCTCACTATGTTGACCAGGCTGGTGTTGAACTCCTGGCCTTAAGCGATCCTCCTAAAGTGTTGGGATTACAGGTGTGAGGCATCATGCTTGGCTATTTCTATTTTCAGATGGAAAAACCAAGGGTTGAATTGTCTTTTCCAGACATTCAGTGGAATGTAATATGGACTGTAACTTCCCGTGAGTCTGGGTTAGCTTGGGGTGCCAATGAAGAGAAATGTGCTGACAATGCACTGTGGTTTCCATTTCCACCTCGTCTATCCCGGAGCAGTTAGAATCTAGGGCTCCTCTGACTGCCACTGTTAGATGGGGATGGGGAACAATCTAACATGAGGGAGAAGGTCTTAATGAAAAGAGAGGGAGAGGGAGTACACGTGTGGCCACGAAGTTCTGTGGTTAGTGCACTAAATGAAGGTGCATGGCCAAGAGGTGAGTGGGAACTGAGATCCAGTTTGTGCTATTTGCCAAGCCAAGCACCCTGGTATGGGGCGAGACTGAGGGGTTTGAGGGGGGTGGGGAGTTGATGTCCTTTCTCACTCATGTCAGTCCCACATAGGCTAGAGGTGCCTCTGCAACTACGCCATCCTAGCTAAGTAGCAAAGAATGGGGGTAGAGGGAGGGGAGTCGTGGATGCTTGGTTGAGGAAGAGATTTTTTTCCTTTCTTTTTTAAATTTTAAAATAGTTAACTGACAAAGATTAAATATAGTCAAAGTGTACAATGTGATGGTCTGATAAACATGTATGTTGTAATTACCACAGTCAAGTTAATGAACACACTCACCACCACCCATGCTGTGTGTTAGGTCCCCAGAACTTGTTCATCTTTTAACTGAAAATTTGCACTTTTGACCAGCATCTCTGCATTTCCCACTCCCTTCCCCTAAGCCCCTGGCAACCACTGTTCTATTCTCTGCTCCTGTGAATTTGACTTTTTTAGATTCCACATGGAAGTGAGATCGTGCACTATTTGTCTTTCTGTGCCTAGCTTATTTCACTTAACATAATATCCTTCATGTTCATCTGTGTTATTGCAATTGATAGGATTTCTTTTTTTTATGGCTGAAGAATATTCCATTGTTTATATATACGATAATTTCTTTATCCATTCGTCTGTCAATGGGCACTTACCTTGTTTCTGTATCTTGGCTATAGTGAATAATGCTGCAGTGAGAGTGGGAGTGCAGGTATCTCTGATACACTGATTTCATTTCCTATGTGTATATACACTTCTGGGTATATACCAGATTATATGAAAGTTCTATTTTTATTTATTGAGGAAACTCTATACTGTTTTATATAATGGCCCTAAGAGAAAGAGATTTGTAAGTAAGCCTCAGACTGAGCAGTTCATGTGCTCCCAGCAGCCTGAGGCTGTATCTTTCCTAGAGCTCTCCAACCTCTAGGGTTTCACACTATGGGTAACAAAGGAGAGGACAGAGGCACTCAAGGCATTACAATAGGGGCTTCTGCATTGTGTGCGTGTGTGTGTGTGTGTGTGTGTGTGTGTGTGTTTGTGTTTTGAGTGACAGCTGCTAGCTTAAAGAGGGAAAGTTGGTTTCAATTTAAATTTCTCCCCGGGTTATGGGAGTTTCCTTTTTGGTAGTGGGGGTGGCTGTGCCACCAACGATGTTTACAAATTGCCATAGCTCCAATTCTAGTGTAAACCACTGAGCTCTGGGGGTTTTCTCTTGCTGCTAGAATGATCCAGTGACCTCAGAGGCATTGTGACATGGAGAGTGAACTGTGAAGTGAGACTTGGACAAAAGTTGCTGATGCTGATCCTGCTGATAGGAGATTGTGTGTGTGCGCATTTCAGTGGATGAACTGGAGGGGAGAGGAGAGCAGAGCTGAGCTGAAATCCTTTACAACTTGCAGGCACTAAACCTCTTAAATCATCATTGAAAAGTCATTAGAAATCTGGCAGAAGAGCACAGTGCAGATTGCCAAGAGAGGACACAAAACCCCATTTTCTCTCCACAATACCTGTAATGAACTGGAAGGGCTGGGGTGGAGCTGAAAAACAGATTTCCTGCCATAACTAAAGTCTCTTTTCAGCCTGGTTTGCCACAGTTTTACAATGTGTTAGAATTTACATTCACATGTTTGTTAACCATTCTTCAATGCAATGAAACGTTTTATCTGTCTGACCTCAACCTTTGCCATATGGTACCACAAACTGTTGAGCCTCAGTCACACCATGGGAGGGAGTGGGGCTGGGGGTCAGTGGACCGGCAGCAGCACATTCAGTCCAGGCCTCAATAGGACTCCATGACAGGAGTCATGTCCCCACTGCAGGGAGGTCATTCCCACAAATTGGTTTAAAAGGCAAAAATGCCCTTCATGAGCATGGGTTCTTTGCAATTGCTAAGTTCTGTGTCATGATTGGTACAAATTTTCATTGGAAAAGTTAAAGGAATGTGTGGGTCACTTGCAGCAGATGTTAGACCTATAACTTGATCATTTTTCAGGACCAGAAACCTCGAGATGTGAGCTCACCTTGGGGTTTGGGACAGCACCTTCTGCCCTCTGCGGCTTAGTACAAATTAGCTTTCTGGAACAATGAGAACAAGTGTCCGAAGACTGGAGCAGCTGGCTCGCCTGTTTTGAGGCGCGGGGAGAGGACTCAGGGAGTCAATCTCTCAATAGTTAACCCAGGCGAATTGTCCTTTGTACAGGACGAATTCAGTTAGGGAAAATTAAATATTTCCTTGAGTGTGAACCGCTGATGAGGAAAGAAAGAGATAATTAATTATTTGATTATTTGAGGCCAGGGACAGAGTGGTTTTAGAAAAACTCTAAGTCTTATTGATTCATTACAAGGCCATGGGGACAACCAGACACTTTAGCTAATGCCAGTATGAATGTCCTGTGAAAGACACACCCAACAGAGCCTTAGAGTCACAGGCCGTAGTATACACTCATTTCCTCCCCAGCTCCCTAACTAGACAGGGGTATACTCAAACTGTCAATCTTATTCCCAAAGATCTCCCACAAGAGACAGACATATAGATCCCTTACTATCCTTTTCATCTTAATTGTCTTTCTCTGCTGGTATTTATTATCTCGACTCTGCTCGTCTGTGGGGGGCAATGCCACCACTCAGTTTATTAGTGTTGAGAGTTTAGGATCACTGATCTTTGGAGATGGCTTCTAGCCTTATAATTGTAGGTCTCCGTGGCCATCCATTCATTTGACAAGTCCATATTGACCGCTTACTATGCACTAGGTGCTGATGAACGGCAATGCTTAAAATGGATAAGAAGCCCTGACTTTACGTTCAGGTGATACGCTTGGCTTCCTGTAGTTTGATCAAAGTACAAGCCATTGTTGATTCTACAGCACAGTGTACTTTGTGGTATACTGTGTGAATGTGTGCGTCTTTTCCTGTTTTCTTAAGGAACTGTTCATTGGCCACTTCATCAGCAAGTATATATCATATACTGACTATGTGCATGATCTAGGGATTTCCTAAGCATCCAGCTCTATGTTGTGCTATGCTGGGCCCAAAAAGATTACATAAAACCCTCACGATCTCCTGCCCTCTGAGGATGAACATGGACAACAGAGCTCAGGGCCCATTATGAGCTCATGCCTCAGTTCCTTAAGTTAGTTAAAAAACTGTTCCTGTTCCATCTTTTCTCAACATGTTCCTTCACTCTGGCTTGACTGACGTGAACACTGCTCTCATGGCCTCCACTTTGGAATCTAACTTCTTATATGGAACTTTCATTAGCTCCCAGCAGGAGCATTGCCTGCAGCTTTTTTTTTTTTTTTTTTTTTTCCAGTGCTTGGCTCTGCAAACCTCTTTTTCCCTTAATTGATCAATTTTCCCGTTCAGAAATAGATATAATCAGATATATGGCTCGGTAGCCTCCCCGAAAAAGCATTAGCTTTGTCTACTTAGACAGGCATTAGGTTTGACACCCTCGAGGGTTGCTTTTCTTTTTCAAGAAAAATTAAGTGACTAAGTAAGAGGGTGCTAAAACGAAGTTGTATTACTGCTTGGCATTTAATTGGGAAACTTGCTAATGAGTCCTTTGAACCCTTGGTTTTCCCTTTCCCTGAGGAATTGCTGATACTTTGCTTTAATGGTAGCATAAAAATCTCAGTTTGACTCCGGGTGGCATTATTTGGGCTTTAAGAATGCAAATTGTTATTTTTAGTGCATTCATTGGTCTAGTGATTCTGACAGCCACCATATCCAAGTAACTGACTGTTCGAAGAAAGTTTCTAACTTGGAGGGCTTCTTAGCTCTTGGGATCTTGAAGTGTTCTATTGGTGGTTGGTATTCACAACTCCCATTTCATGAGGCTGATCTGTAATGGAAGTCAATGGTTGCAAAAAGGGGGGGTTGGGGGAGATGAGCAGAAATTGCTTTCCCTGAATAAAGAATTATGATAGAGTGGGAAGCAAGTGGGCTTAGGAGCAAATAGACCTGCATCTGAATTCATTCTTCCCTTACTCATTTTTGTGCAAGGCTCAACAACTCCCCAAGCCTCAGTTTTTGCATTTACAAAATGTAAGCAATATATATAAATCTTGTCATAACTCAATTGTACAAAAATACAACTTTCAAAATTTTCTGATAACTGAACTTTACATCTATTGTAAGATATTTTGTTCAGGATATAACTTAATCCAAGCCAACCTAGGGGCCCCTCTCACCTTTCCTTGTTTCTTGTAGTGTCAAAGCATTGGAGAGAGCCAGTCCTGACCTTGCTATTATCTGTCCACCAAAATCCAACACAGTGACCTTTGACCCTTCTGGATCTTGATTATCCATCCATCTGAGTTTGCCCCTGAGGTGCCCCTTGCTCCTGTCTATGTGGACCCATCAGGTCCTCTGATTCTCTCTTCTTCTATCATGCTATGCATGAGACTTCTGCAATAATTTTGTTACTCTCATGCAACAGTGGGGCATAAAAATCTCTGTGGTGTAGCTAAGCTGCCTTCGTTTTGACTCACTGTACATTTCTTGCTGCCTCTCTGGGGCGCTGCTGGTCAATAGGTGCAGGGTTCCCTCTCTGGAGTTTAGCAACCTCCATTATATCATCCCTCTCCCTAGCAGAAAAAAAATGGTCTAGTCTCCAGGGAAAGCTCTGCTCTTCAACTTCACTTAATTCAAGCATTTAACCTATGCCCAAGGTTCTTTTGAGTCTTATAAAAACATTGAATCTTTAGAATGGAACGCCAGAATATTTTTTTCTTTTCTTTGCTTTCTACCTGTTTCATCTGCCCCCTAATGCAATAAGTATTGACTGGTCCAGTTGCTTGAATTGGGAGCAGTGAAGAGGTGAAAGAAAGCACAGTATCCAGAGCAAAGCAGAAAATCAATGAATCATTCCAAATATTATTCTGCCTCATGGGGATAATAACATCCTCCCTGTAGAATTATTGTAGAGTTCACATGGGAATATGAAACGCTTGGTCCTGAGATGCTCAAAGAATAGGTAGGTACCATAATCCATGCCATCTCTACTTCCCCTCATGGTTCTAAGGGAGTGTGAGTGTCAAGGCTGGGTTTAGTGTCCCTTCTGCCACATCACTTTCTCCTTTGGTTTTCCTTATGTCAGTGTTCTTTATTTGCTCATTTGTTTATGTCAGGAACTAGGGAATTATCTTGAACACCTCTCCTTTGCCTCCCTTTTCCTAATCATGTTCCCAAATCCAGTCATTGCCAAATCTAAGGCTAGATTATTCTCTCTCTCTCCCTCTTTCTCCTTCTCCTCCTCCCCCTTCTTTCTCTGTCTTCTCTCTTCACTACTCTCCCAACCCTGCAGTCCAGGTTTCTGTTATCTCTTTCCTGAACTACTATCCTATTCTCCCCATTGGTAACCCAAGAGCCACTCTTGCCCACCTTTAATTCTTTCAGCAGCCAGAGGATGTACACACACACACACACACACACACACACACACACACACACACACACAACACACACACACACACACACACACACACACACACACACACACACACACCTCTGCTGACTCACTTCCCATATCCTGATGAGAATGAAATGTAAAGCTTGCTCACACGTCCTACGAGGTCCTGCCTGACCTGGCCCTCAAGCCTCATTTTATTCCACCCTGCCCTGTACAGATGCACAGCTCCAGAACCAGTGCACCCTTAGTGCTTCCAGCAGACTCGTCCCTGGGGCACACTCCCTTCCTCTCGCCTCGGTTGATGCTTCTAGCTTTTACATCTCCCCATCAGATCTCCATGCTGACCTCTGACTTGCCCACTCTCTGCAGATGACCTGACCTCCAGGTTTGAGAAAATAGAGGGCATGATTTCAGAGCTCCCTACACTGAAATAGTTTTCTCTTCACTGTTCCTTCTTTTCTCTCCCATTTCTCAGAACTGACACACCCTACAGTCTTTCCCAGGTTTGTCTTTCTTCCTCAGCTCCTGGTTCCCTCCTTGTTTGCCCTGCCTAGGATTGCCTGACAGAATACAGGACACTTGGTTAAATTAGGATTTCAGACAAATAGTGAGCAACATTTTTAGTATAACTGTGTCCCAAATATTGCACAGAGCTAAAAATTATTCATTGTTTATCCAAAATTCTAATTTAACCAAGTGTCTTGTGTTATAGTTTTATTCGCAAAATCTGATAAACTTATCCTTATCGCTTTAAACGTTTCTCTTTCTCCCCTTCTACTGGGTGCTCCCATGCAGCTTTGACATTTTTGCAAGCTACTTCCACTGAAAAACTCTTGGACACTAGCAAATCATTCCCTTGATTCTGTTCTCCTTCAAGCTAGTACCCTACCTCTATAACCTGCCCTTGGTTCTTCTTTACTTGTCTTTCATTATTTTGGTCTTCGCAATATGATTTCCAGTTTCACCACTTGACACTCTTCTTAAATATCACAATTGCTTTCCAAATTCCTTCTTTAGAAATCTTCATATCCAATTAAACTTTTCATCTGGGCATCCCACAGATATTTCTCCTTACATACTCTGTGCTCCCAAATGTCCAGCAATTAACTTTTAATTGCTCTCACAATTTCTCCCTCTTTCTGCTCCAATTGTTGTAATTTTAGAGTATCTACATAGATCTAGTTGCCTACGTTACAACCCATGAAGTCATATTCAACTCTTTCCTTTTATTTATCATCCCCAATACAATCAATTACAGGGTTTTATGACTTTTGTCTCTAGAATAAACTCTTCTCAGTATTGTCCTTTTTTTAAACCTCCCTGTCCCTACATTAGGTTAGGTTTCTATCATTTCTCATTGGATTCGTACCATTTTCAGGTCAAGAGGGATGCAACATTTTGTGTGTTTGATGGATATACCAAATTAGCCTCAGAGATTATACCAAATTTCATTCTTGCCGATAGGGGATTGTTAATTTTAAGGAATCCTTCCCAAAACTAATTATTGTCTTCAAAAACAACTTCAGCAATCCTTTAGGTAAATATTCCATTTTGAAGTTCTAATCACATTACTAATAAGGTTGAACACTTTTTAGCCTCCATATCTTTATGCAAGTCAAAGCTGGATCTAAATCTCCTGCTTAAAATCTTTCATGGCTTCCCATTGCCATGAGATGAGATCTGAAATCCTTGGCATGACAGTTAATGCTTTTCACTGTCTGGCCCCCAAATATTTTTTCAAATTATATTTTACACTATCACCCTCCCCTCCTCCATGGAGTAATAGGGAGTGCAGAAGGAGGGTGAGATGGTGAATTCTTTGAGGTCAGCAACTGTGCCTTTTCTCTCTCCTACTACTGTAATCCCAGCTCTAGCATGTAATAGGTGCTTAATGAGTAGAAAGGTGATGAGTGAGAATGAATGAATGGGAATGAAGGCTTTAGTGGAGAGAAAGGCAAAGAGGAATTAGGGACAAGAAATAGCATCGGGTGGTAGATGGTGGTGGATGGTGTGCCAGAGACATCCAGGGCTTATGGTTCCAAAGTGACTGTCCTCCATAATGTCACCCATCAATGGAGGCTAGGATATAAAAGTAGATAATTTAGGATAATTCACGAAAATGCACACACAACTGTACATGTTGTTAATCTTGTGCAGTGTGTCTGGAAAAGTGAAGAAGTCATTTTCTTGAGACTATAACAGCAATCCCTGTGCCAGCAATCTTAGGACAGGACTTTTGTAGCTGGCTGCAACCCCACCCCTACTCTCTGAGCTCCAAACCTAGTAGTTCCCTCGTAGGGATTTGCCCACTTTCCTCTACCTCCACCCAAATGGCAGCAGCCAGGCACCACAGCTTTGCACAGCTCCAGTTACCTGGCCTCTCCTTGAGTTTCTCCTCTTCACCCGGGTCCCTGGACAGCTCCCTTTCTGTCAGCACCGCCGCTAGAGGGCAGCTCCAGCATCGTCCCTGCTGCACCCTCTAGTGGCCGTTAGGATGTTGCATAACTTGAGAAACAGCTTTCCAGCTATCACATATTCTTACTTTCGTTAAGTTCTCACTCATAAGTGGGAGCTAAGCTATGAGGACAGAAAGGCATAAGAATGATATAATAGACTTTGGGGACTCGGTGGTAAGGGGGAAAGCTTGGAGGGGGGTGAGAAATAAAAGACTACACATTGGGTACAGTGTACACTGCTCAGGTGATGGGTGCACCAAAATCTCAGAAATCAGTAAAGAACTTATCCGGCCAGGTGCGGTGGCTCATGCCTGTAATCCCAGCACTTTGGAAGGCCAAGGCGGGCGGATCACAAGGTCAGGAGATTGAGACCATCCTGGCCAACATGATGAAACCCTTTCTCTACTAAAAATACAAAAATTAGCTGGGCGTGGTGGTGCGTGCCTGTAATCCCAGCTACTTGGGAGGGTGAGGCAGGAGAATCGCTTGAGCCTGGGAGGCGGAGGTTGCAGTGAGCTGAGATTGCGTCACTGCACTCCAGACTGGTGACAGAGTGAGAGTTTGTCAAAAAAAAAAAAAACAAAAAACACCAAAAAGAAAAAACCAAAAACAAAAAAACGTATCCATGTAACCAAAAACCCACCTGTACCTTAAGAACTATTGAAATACAAGTAAAAATTTAAAAAAAGCAACGGGAAACAATCTATGTAATCCTACAATATCATAAGGCATTAACTGTGCCCATCTATTCTCTGAGGCAAGGCTCTTATTCTGCACATGGCTCAGGCAGAGTTTGAATCCATTGTGGAGGGGGCTTGGCAACAGCTCCAAATCTCCCCACTCTTGTCTTAGGGCACAGAGACTCATCCGTGTATTGAGTTCCAGGAACATCTTTACATAACCCCAGAGTTCCATAAAGGCAACGTGTAAATTCAGCTCCAATAATGACTCGGAGTTCTGTGGATGATTTACAATCTATGTGATAAGACCACCAGTTGGTATTATAATGCTACGTATTTTGATTAATTGCAATACAGGGCAACACATAGAAGTTCAGAATGGTAGGACTGCCACTGACAATCTTGATCTTAAAATAAAGAGCAGTGTGAAGAAGCCATCTAGCCTGTAACTTTTGTATTCAGATGCTGCTCCCATTTTTAGGCTGACTGACTCTCACGGCTCATGCTCATTTTACTTAGGGGAAAAAAACAACCCTCAGATACTAGAGAGTCTTTCCCTAAACTCCCAGCCTCGCTGCAGCACAGCCCATGCTCCAACTGTCAGTCTGATGCCCAAGCTGTCATTTCCTTCCTGCTGCTCCTCTCCCCAGAGTCTGATGGAGTCTCCTTGAGGCAGCTGAAGGAGTGACAGATAGACATGTTGTATAGTGGGGCCATTTGTGGCAGCCATGTGAGGTGTGGAAAATGTGATTTATAGATATTTTTTTCCCCAGGGGAAAATGGATTTCATTATTTTCCACCTCAGGTAAGGGGCAAACCTCTGGACTTGACCTTGGAAGGTTGTGCAGCTAGAATAGTGCTGCCTGAAATGCTGATATAAAGTAAAACCTCATTAAATCAATATTGGTTATTCAAAATCATGCTTGATTGGAGGCAACTGCTTTTCCTCAGCAGCCTGATGCCCCATTCTTTCTTGAGCAAAAATATGAGATACTCTGAAGTGAGTTAAGTTGGTTAAGTTTTTTTCCGGTCCTTAGAGTTTCAAATTAATACAGTTTTATTATGTTTCAAATGGAAGACAGTTCTAAAACACCAAGTCCAATATTGATTATAATCTACCACTATCACATGTATGTTTATTAACAAAAATCCTGTTTCCATAAGAAAAGCCATGCATTTTCTCTTCCCATTTATATAGGTGCACAATGTCTGCTTATTGGAATAAATAAGCTGTGGGTCCCTAGGCAAATTGAAGTTATGTAAATAAACAGCCAGTGGCTAATTATCCATGGCAGTGAGCTGCTGGGACAGCTGATGGATAAATTCTGTTGTCAATCTTAAAGTCTTCTAGCCTGAGTGAGGCCAGGCTGAAGGAAATGGGAGAAGGTGTGAGATCCCAGGTGACCTTCAACAATTTTATGCTCCATCTTCTCACCAAATCAAATCAGTGGTAGCAGACATTATCAGTGGTCATTTGAGTTTTCATTAAAGGACGTTGAAGTGTCTCAGAAGAGATTAGGCAGTCAATTAGAGGCCTGGTTCATCTGCAAATTATTAAGTAGGAGGTGTATGTTTATCTTCATGATCACCCCAGAAAGTCCTGATTGTGCCCACAGTGTACAGATTACCAGAATGTTGGGTACGCTGAGGCCTTCAGAGGCAGTACCATATATTTGTATGTTTGCCACCCATTGACTAAAGAGTTTTTAAGATTTAACTGAGGCAGGGCATTGGATTGAATATCTCCTTCATATCATCTCTTCCTTCTTTCCCTAGCTTCTCCCCCTGGTTGAAGCCAGGGTAGTGGCTATTGTTTATGTCTTTATTTATATCAATTTCTTTTGAGACAGGGTCTCATTCTGTTGCCCAGGCTGGAATGCAGTGGCACAATCATGGTTCTCTGTAGCCTTGACCTCCTGTGTTCAAGCGATTATCCCATCTTAGCCTCTCTAGTAGCTGGGATCATGGGTGTATGACACCATACCCAGCTAATTAAATTTTTTTTTTTTTTTTTAGACACAAGGTCTCGCTATGTTGCCCAGGTTGGTCTTGAATTCCTGGGCTCAAGTGATCTCCCTGCTTCAGCCACCTATGTCAGTGTGGCCTTGGAGACAACCATGCAAGCCTATATTAAGAAAACCTGCTACATGAAAAATGGAATTTATAAAACCAGGAAATGAGGGCATGGCCACTCTTTTGACAAAAGGATTCCTTCCGGATTCCTGTAAACCATGAACTTTCCTGAGAGTATTTTTGGTGTTTTTCAATTTGCTCACTGTTCTTTTTAGGTGCTTCTCTATGGAGTGACCAAGGACGCTCTTAGGTGGCACAGAGGGACACTTGGATTGGAAAAGTTTGGGGAACATTAACACAGCCAGGAGGCCTGTAATCCGGGTTGGCTGGTTTGGAAGAGCCACTGAGGACATTCTGCAAATTAGACATTTCTCTTTTATCTACCCCTTGCGCTCATTAATTTTACCCAATGCATTGTTTTCCCAGGATTGCAATGAAATGTACCTTTTTCATGATTTGTCTAGTCATAATTAGAGTCTTCTTTTCTCTTGTTAGACAGTAATGCCAATAATGACTGCAAACATTTTGTCTCCTTTTAGAAAGGCACAGGGCCAAAATCATTATATCTATGAGTTGATGTCAGATTTATAATGCAGAGATGCAAGCTTCACACTCCATATGTATGCCAAATTTTTATTAAGCCTTTGGAAGTTTTAAACTGTGCATTAAGAAGATATCCTGTTTTTTTTTTTTTTTTCTGATTTTTTTTTTGGTCTTATTTATTTGTACCGAAAAGCCAGAGCTTTCTGTTTACCATGACTCATTTTTAGAGGAGGCGAGTGGGAGGAAAGAGAGATTCAGGGAAGAGGAGTGGTAATGTGAAAAGTGAAGAGGAAAGATGGGTAGGGAAGGGTCTAGGGAGAATTGTAAAGGGAGAGGAGGGAAAGCTTAAGGGAGGAAGGAGGAGAGACTTAGGAACAAAGACAAGAGGTGGTGTGGGTGTGTGTATGTGTGTGGTGTGTGTGTGGAGGGAAAATAGAGAGAGCATTTAGAAAGAAACAGAGAAAACAGAGGGAAAAGTTAACTTGATTGACTTGTTTTGGCCAGTTATCTTCACCTGTGCTCATACTCAGATATGCCAAAAATAGTTTAAAAATAGACTGAATTTATTACATGTGGCTGAGCAGATTGCTCCCAAGGGAGTGTTTTCCTGGGCCCAAATTGTAGGATCCCAACCATTTTGCACTGCAGAAGAGGTAATTTACTTCACACAAATGAGCACTTGGCTTCCCAGGAGAGTATTTCTTTCTTTCTGGCTCATGACAGAATGGGGTCCAATATTCCCAGCCTTGTTGGTGGGAATTACAAACCCATAAACCAAGGAAGGGAGATAATGAATGGATCTTGATATTACTTGGATGCGAGAAAGACAGCACAATCTTTTCTAGACTCTTGACTTGGGCACCCTAGCCCACCCCCACGTGACAGCTCAAAAAATTTTTAGGAACTTGTACATGAAAGCCACACATTTATTTTTTCAGCATTGACAACGATGATTATTTAAGTGTTTAATCACCCAATGTTCACCCCAAAGCGCAAAATTCTCAATTCCCTCCCAAGGCACTGGGAAAATAGGTTTGGAGTCTGATGAGCTGCCTGCTGCTGGCTCCCCTGTTTTCTGGCATCAAGGTTTCTCAATAGTGGACTCAACAGTTGCATTTTCTTTTTTTCTTTTCTTTTTTTTTTTTTTTTGAGACAGAGTCTCACTCTGTCACCAGGCTGGAGGCACAATCTCGGCTTACTGCAACCTCCACCTCCTGGCTTCAAGCGATTCTCGTGCCTCAGCCTCCCTAGTAGCTGGGACTACAGGCACATGCCACCATGCCCAGCTAATTTTTGTATTTTTTGTAGAGACGGGGTTTCACCATGTTGGCCAGGATGGTCTCGATCTCCTGACCTCGTGATCGGCCCTCCTCGGTCTCTCAAAGTGCTGGGATTACAGGCATGAGCCACTGCGCCCAGCCAACAGTTGCATTTTTCGCCTGGTTTGCTATCAGAAAACCAGGCAGCAGATAATTGTATTTCATGAGTCAATGGTGAAGGTACTCAGTTCCAGTCAAGGTCGAGAGGCTGATAATGTTCAACCAGGAGAAATGGTTTGTGTGAGAGAATTCATTTCCAGGTGCTCATTTCTACTGGAGGAAAGAGTCTCACTTGGATTTCTTTATATTGTTCTCCAACATGCAACCAGAAAGTTCAGAATCCTCAGCCACTCTGGGGACCCTTGCTGAATTGGTGTGAGTGCAAGACTTCCCGGGAGACTAGAGGCTTTGGCTTTTAGGAGGATTCTCAGCTTTCATGGATCTCCTCAAACCTATGAGGAAAGAAAATAAAAGTACGTGCCTGCAAATATCCTCCTCAATGGGCAGCAAATGTGCTGGGACCTTGCTACCTGGTTGTATTGGACAAGGAAATGAATGTCACCCTCCAATCACACAGAGGGCTGCTCCTGCCTCTGTCTGGAGCAAAATCAAGATGCTTCCCCAGAAGTCCTCCAACTGCCCCATGTGTGCCAGGCTTAGTCATCTAACATGTATAAATATCCAACATTCATCCCTCCATATTATAGATCAGCATTGTGGTCTATAATTATCTACCCCTCAGGATGACAGGATGACTCTGCAGTTTTCTGGGATTCCTGTTTTGATAATTTTCCAGTGGAATTTGAGGAAGAGAGAAAGGGGAGACCTAGACTCCCCTCCTTGCTCTAGAAAAAAATGCACCAAGACAGGGTGAGAATGAAGGCAAACCTGTGAAGCCTAAGAATCTGTGAATGCTGTTCCACCAACTTAGAACACCCTTCTCTCTCCTATCAGCACACGTTTACCTCAATTTTATTCGTTTGTCAAGACTCATTAAGTCTCATCTGCTTCATGAAGACTTTCCCATCTATGTGTTTTCTCCCTCCCCTAGTCTCCTATGGTACCTACAGTCTGTACCAGAATCTAATGTGAATACAGACCATGTCTTGTATTTCTTTTCTCCTCCCTTTCTCCTTCCTGTTCCCCACACAGTGCTGGTCCATGATAAGCTTCAAGCAATGTTTGTTGATCAACAAATTAAGATGAGCTCATTCTCCTTTCTGTAGCAGGAAACTGGAGCCATAGAAATCATATTGCATGTCTCATATGCAAGACTATCCTAATGGATTCCTGGGTCTGGACTTTCATTACAGGGCAATCTTAAGGGTAAAAGAATCTTCCCCTGTCCCCATCCCTCTTTTGTTCTCTCTACTATTATTTTATATAGACCAGGTCAAGATAAAATGGTGGTGATATGGGAAGGGCAGGGCTCCAGGCAGGGGGAAGGTCACCAAAGGTGAAGCTTGAGACAGTGTGTGGGGTCCAACTTGTTGAGCTTCCTGATGGTGGGGAGTGTGTGAATGTGTCTTGGGATCAGACTTTTCAGAGGTTACTCTTCAGTCCTCCCAGAGACCTCTAAACAAACAGTGTGATTACAATGAGAACCTGAACTGAACACCAGGAGGACAAACACCAGGAGGACAAAAGGCAGCCACTCTGCTATTAAGATTGGTGATGGTGGGCTGGTCATGGAAAGATTCACAGGGGAGGAGACCTTTAAACTGGGTTGCAAGACTGTGTCAGAGTCATGGTCCTTTAGCCTCATCCGTAGGAAGGGCTCCTAAAAGTCCTACAGAGGGATGCCCTTGTTCCAGGGCCCTGGATAGTGGCACACATGGGTACCTGTAGCACAAGTGCTCTCTCCTGGGCTGCCACAGACACAGTAGCTTGGAGCGAGGTGGTGGGGTGCTCCGGTGATTTTGCCATCCTGTTCCCCAGATACACAGAGCTGCCTCAGAAAGAGTCTTCCAGCTGCCTTGCCCGGGGACAAGGATGGCCAAGACCGGCTGCTGGTGTTGCAGTGAGTCTCACAGCTTTCTCTAACGGTGGGGAAACAGACATTTGCTCTGGAGATTGAGCTCACACTGGAAGTGGTGGGGACCAAAGGCTCAATCTCAGAGCGCTCTTGTCAGGGATGTCTGTCAGAGTGAAGATCCAAGTAGGCCACCCCTCTCTGGGAGTCGTCAAGTCACTGCTCATCAGGCCCATGAGTGGGGAATAGCTTAGTGCTGAGAGGCAGTGGCAGCGTGATAAGAACCATGCACATCACCATTAATTTAAACAACTAGAACGTGGCTCCTGTTTGGATGCTTGCCAAGCCTCATGTTTTTCAATGTCACTGCCAGCATTTGCTGGGAACCTGTTTGCTTTGGCAGCTCTGGGTAACAGTTTGGCCCCAGAAAGCTTTGTTTAAAATGAAATGATCTGAATTGAAACCAAGGAGAGGTGCTTTGCTGTGGTGCAATCACAGGCTGCCTTCTGTCTTTGGACACTGTTGAGTGAAAAGCCACCAGAAAAGAGCTCAGGAGTCACAATTGCGACGCTGCGGGCTCCGGTGGAGGCCCCATGGGGACTGCGGTGGGACTGCAGGATGTGCTGGAAGTATCGCTGTACAAGTTTTCTCCATGGTGTGGGGTTCTGAGCAGGTTGAAGGTTGATTATTACTGACCCATCCATCCATTCACTTGAAAATATTTATTGAACATTTCAGATGTGCAAGGCAGGTCTACAAATGTAGCTTATGTTCCCCGGGGTTCACAGTCCAATCATAACCACTGATACCTGAGCAGTGGATTGAATGACTAGTGTGGATCTGATTTGGTCTAGGAGAATAACCAAAATAATGAATTTAGCAATTTGATCATTCAGTCAATCATTCTTTCATTTATGTGATTTAACCTACATTCATTAAGTGATTTCTGATTGTCACGGAAGTGTGCTGACTTTTTTTTTTTTTTTGGCACTCAACTTTTCATGGAGGTGGCAGATGCATCCCTACGGAAACAGTGCGATTTCAGTGAAGACACCCTGTGAATGCCTGGAGGGCTCACAGCAGTCAACTTGGCTGTTAGGGTTGGTGGCAGGCAGCTGGGTCATGGAGGCTTCACAAGAGCAGGAGGCATTAGAGTTGGGCCTTGAGAGAGGGGAATTGTCAGAAAAAGAAGAGAAGAGGGAGTGAAAGCCAGAGGGAAGGTGATCTAGGGCAGAGGCCCTAGCATGGCAAAGGCACAGAGAAGGGACGATGCTGGGCGCTTGGTATGGCCAGAGTCGATGTGGGCAGGTGGAGCAATGAGCTAGCCCTTATTTCTTAGGGCTGTGTCTGTAAATGCTGAATTAGTATGCTGCTGGAATGAAATCTTAGAAGATTCAAAATTCTACAATCTGACTTTGAACTGAAGCACTAAAAATGTAGGCAAGACACAGCCAAACATTCAAAATGCAAATTCGCCTTCATGTTTCAAACTGGAAGCCTAAATTAATGTTGTTTGTTTTTCTAAATCCTTTACTTGTTATTGAGAAAAGCCTCCAAATTTCCTGGAAAGGTGATCATAGTAAGAATGTCACGGATATACTTTAAAAACATCTGCTTCATTCTTCATTTAGTTCTGAGGGTGAAAGCAGTTTGCCTATAGGCGAGGAATTGGGGATGAAGGAAATGTTTTTATTGGCTGGGTCACCAAGCCTGCTAATTCCAATTCTGAGAAGAGGATTTTTAATGAGAGCTATTGCTATTCTGGATTTCTAGAAGGTAAAATTTCAGGGACAATCTGTATGTTTTAACAAATTATGCTATTATGGACAAAGCTAGAATTGCTTCTAATCATTTCACAAGGGACATTTTAAAAGTTGCAGACAATTTTGCTATTTTGTCAGTGTGGGAAGGACCCATTTAAACTTTCCAGCTGTATTAATTTTTAATTTAAATTTAATGAAATTAATTCAAATTAAGAAGGTGACCATTATCAATTTCGTTTCCTATTAGTTTCTTAATGCTTTGGCAAATTGCATTCTAAACTTCTCCTTCAATGAGCTGGATACATATTCATGGGTTTCCTAAGAAACGATGAATTTGATCTTGATATGCTAATCCCATAGCCATGGCAGCAATCAAGGAGCAGCAAGGGAGAGAAGTGCATTCTGGTATTAATTATGAATCAGACATTAAGAACTGGTAAATAATTAAAGCTTCATGTGTCACAGCACAAGTTAAGGATCAGTGTGTTTTTCCATTACCAAATGCATTTTTGGGGCTACTTCTAGTCCCATTTCGATACTGCTTGAACATAAAGTGAAATGTAGATAGGTAACTCTCATTCATAGTAAACTCATAGTACAAATTTTGAACTTATTGAACTGCTGGTATAGAAAAAAATTTCATTTCAGAAGCAGAGGCCCAGTATTTCTGGGAGATTTTGGGTCATTAACCTTCCCCACTACTCCTGAATTTTTTTCAGTCTTTGGACAGCCTGTGCAGAATAATCATGTATTGGGCAGGAGGTTGAAGTAGATGTTCCTGAGGGTTTTGCTATTCAAAGTGTGGTCCACAGACCAGCAGCATCTGCATTACCTGGGAGCCAGTTAAAAATGCAGAGTCTCAGGCCCATCCAGACCCACTGAATCAGAATCCACATTTAAGCAAGTTTTCCAGATGATTTGTTTGTACAGTGAAGTTTGAGAAACTCTGCTAAGGTACCTTTCCTTTTGGGAAACTGGTGACTTTCCAACTTCCTGTATTTCTTCTTCTACACTGGAAAGGAGACCAAGTTCTACTTTGTCCCTCCCAGTATTCTAAATGATCACAGCTGTCCCCATCAGACTGTTAGGGGTTGGATACCACTGAAGCCCATCTGAATGCCTCCAGGATGCTAGAAGCACTGGTCTTGGATTTGAATCCTGGATCTGATCTTTATGATCTTAAGCAAGTTACCAATCTCTTGGAGGATCAGCTCCAGTGAGAGTAGCACTGCCTGTCTCAGAGGGCTGCAGTGAGGGGTAAATGAAACAACATATATAGGAAATGATGACTGTTAGCACTCTGCAAATGTCAGCCCTGATAGTGATTGTGGTGATGATGATGATGATGGCACTGAGGAAAAAGTAACTTCTAAAAGAATGAATTGACAATCAGGAAAGAGATGACTAGCTCATTGGACAATGAAAATAAGCTTTGAAACTAATCATAGGCTACTGCAGTGGCTCATACCTGTAATCCTAGCAGTTCGGGAGGTTGAAATGAAGGATTGCTTGAGGCCAGGAGTTTTAGACCAGCCTGGGCAACATAACAAGACCTCATTTCTACAAAAAATAAATATTAAAAAAATTAGCTGGGCATGGTGGCACACACCTGCAGTCCCAGCTACTTGGGAGGCTGAAGTGGGAGGATCACTTGAGCCCAGGAGTTTAAGGCTGCAGTGAACTATGATAGCACCACTGCACTCCAGCCTGGGCAACAGAGTGAGATCCTGCCTCAAAAAAAAAAAAAAAAAAAAGTAATCGTAGACTCTGCATCATGATGTTCTCTGCCTGACAGAATGAATGAAAGTTTAAAGGAGAGGGTTTTTTTTGGCATGGGTTTTGGAAGAAGAGGAGTAGTATTTTCAGAGAGTGAAACTTACCCAGAAAAACAGAAGAGAATTTAAAGGGAAACCCCAGTGCTATCTCTTTTTTGACCTCTTCGCTCTGTTTTTACTTTCTTCGTATCACAATGCTGTACCAATTCTACCAAGTACACGTTTGTCCCTTCATGAAGATATTGCGCTCTCCTCTGGAGGAAAAACTAAGTACCATTTTTGCTTTTTCTGAAGTTTAAATTAATGAGGAAGGACAAGTGAGTGTTTGAAGTACCAAAGTGTAAAACCTCAATTTAAAAATTTCAACTTTATGAAGTTTACTTAAATTGATTGTTCTCAGTGACTCCTATCATCCTATCATGCCCCCAAACACAGTGACTGCCCATCATGGAATTCAGCTTCTCTCTTATTTTCCACCCGATAGAATCCCCTTTCTTCAGTTCCTCTCAGCCACTCCTGTTCCCAAGAAGTATGAAAATGATATTTATTATAATAATAAATGTTGGCCTCTTCAAAGATAAAATGAGCTGTTTGTAGGATGGGGTTAAGGGATCAGATGCCAAGGAATGTTTTCATTGCCTTTTCAAAATGCTGAGGGAAAAGGAGAATGAGCAGGCTTTGGTATTTCCCATTAGCAGCTGCAGGTCACAAGGTCATGGGCCCTGGCCCTGCAGGAACATAAGAATACCGAATACGAAGTACTTCTTCTTCCTTATTCTCTATAAGGCACACCGTGGAATTACTCATTATGGCCATGAATTGCCACTTTATTTTCAAAGCCATGAAAGACAAGAAGAGCCAAATATTAAAAAAAATCCTCATCTTAAGTCTTTTTAATTTTTAAGTCTGTAAATATAGGGGTCAGGACAAGAGGCCTTTCTTTCAAAACATACCTTATGTCAGGTTGCACCATCGTGTAATATTTAGCAAGCAATATTTCTCTCATCTGGGAGGTAAATGATTTTTACCAGCTCTACTCACAAAGCAATTTATGGCCACATACTGCAATTTATTAGAATTAGTTCTTCAACTTTCCATTTAGATCTTGGGTACTGAGTTTGATTGGGTGTTGATTGGTTCTGAGGCTTTGCACTTGGTTCCAAAATTGGTGGCTTGCAGAATCTATGAGGTGGGAAGAAGGATAGAGGATGAGGGGAGTTGCTAAGGTCTGACCTCAGAAATTTCCTCGACTGGAATTAATTTCTCCCACCTGTCTTCTGGAGCACTGTGTACCTCACTTTAGGCACATGTCAGGCATGCCTAGTACTGTGTATCGTCCTCATTTGGGGACCTGCAGCTCAGCAACGTGGCAAAGTCGTTAAGGACTTGGACTCGGAAGCCAACTACCTGTGCTTTTATCCTGCCTCTGCCACCAATTATCTGTGGAAGCCTAGGCAAGATATTCTGTGCTTCAGTCCCCTTATTTGCAAAATGTAGATGGTAGTAGTACCTTCCTTATAGGGTCATAGTGAAAATTCAGTGGTTGAGTTAATACATGCAATGCAGTTGAAACAGTGCCTGGTGTATAGTAATTGGTGTGTTTGCTTGCTATTTCTCATCCCAGCTGCCTGACCCTGAGCTCAGGGAAAGAATTCATCTTTATATTTTCATAGTGCCAGGTATAGTGCCATTCTGTAGTTCACATTTACTCATTCCACAAATACTTAATACATGCCTATAGTGGGCCAGGCACTGACTGACAGACATGATTGCTATGAAATGCATGGCTTTGCTGGAGAGATCGGCAAGTATTACAATACTTCTAATTGGGGAAGTGTGGGATGCAATGGAGTATGTATCGGGGGTGCTTCTCTTGAACCTATGGGGGGCAGGCTAGGTTTCCTGGAGGGAAGTGATGCATCAGCAAGGTCTCAGATCAGCAGGTAAAGGACACAGAGAGTTCTGGGTGAAGAGAAGTGCCTATCGAGAAGGTGTCCTATGGATAACTCAAATGAGTGAGGGAATGAAAATAAATTTTGGTCAGCTTTTGAGAAGATGAGGGAATCCTAACGTCCTCTTAAATTGTTTTGGTTGAATGAAGAATGCCTAGGCACTCCTGACGGTCATGTTTTAATTTCCTGAATAAGGATGAATGATGGAAGAGGGCCGCCTAGAAGACCTCTTGGAGCAAAGGGCTTTGTGCTGAAATCAGGACTTGGACACATCCATGTTCTTTCTGAAGCACATTGCTTCCTTAATTGTTTTCTTTTCTTTTCTTTTTTTTTTTTTTTTTTTTTTTTGGCCGGGTCTTTCCCCCTGCCCGGCGTGCTGGGGTGGAATCTCGGCTCACTGCAGGCTCCGCCCCACGGGGTTCATGCCATTCTCCTGCCTCAGCCTCCCGCGTAGCTGGGACTACAGGTGGCTGCCACCGCTCCCGGCTAATTTTTTGTATTTTAAGTAGAGACGGGGTTTCACTGTGTTAGCCAGGATAGTCTCGATCTCCTGACCTCATGATCCACCCACCTCGGCCTCCCAAAGTGCTGGGATTACAGGCGTGAGCCACCACACCCGGCCTTGTTTTCTTATACAGTAGTTTCTTTCTATGCTTGGGGAATATGTTTCAAGACCCCCAGTGGATGCCTGAGACTGTGAGTAGTACCAAAGCTATAAATACTACATTTTTTCAATTTGATAACCATGACAGCTACTAAGTGACTAATGGGCAGGTAGTGTATACAGCATAGAAATACTAGACAAAGGGATGATTCATGTTCCAGGCTGGATGGAGCGAGATGGCATAAGATTTCATCATGAGACTCAGAATAGTGTGCAAGGTAAAACTTATGCATTGTTTATTTCTGGAATTTTCCATTTAATATTTTCAGACTGCAGTTGACTATGGGTAGCTGCAACTGTGGAAAGCAAAACTGCAGAGAAGAAGGGACTGCTGTACATATGTTTTATTGCCCTCTCATTCGGAATCTTGCAATGTCTCTAGCAACTCATCCTGATGGTATTGGCAGGCATTTTGACTGCAGAGGAGTAAAAAGTTTATTGCAAAGAAAACATAGGTCGAGCTTCCTTCCTTGCCTGCCCAGAACCTAACATTTTGAAACTCTGCCATCTTTGAAGGGGGTTTTGTTACTATCTGGGTTGCTGTGTCTGCCCCTCCACTCCATCTTTGAAGGGGATTTGTTCCTAACTGGGTTGCTGTGGCAGCCCCTCCATTCCCTCTTTGAAGAAGGTTTTGTTCCTATCTGAGTTCCTGTGGCCGCCCCTCCACTCCCAAAGAGACTCATCCTTATCCTTTTCTATCTTCCTCACCATGTATCCATAGGACGAAGCTGACTTTTGAACAGGAAGGCAGTGGGTTTAACTTAAAATAAGATTGGTTAGTCATTTAAAAGCTACAGAGACTGAGAGGCAATTCTTTCCAAACTCTTATTAGGTCCCCTCATTGGGGAGCTTTGGCGTTGGGCAGAGGTGAGCCTCTGCCTCCCTTTCCTTCGAGAAGGATGGAAGTAGCCCTTGTCAACACATAGCACCTTTCTCTGAAGATAAATCCCTGATTGAGTTGGAAGCCTGGCTGCTTTCCCTGCCCCTTCATAGCAGGGTCCCTTTGACTCTCAGTAACCTTTTCAGCATTTCACTCAACATTATCAATAGCTTTTCATTAATGCTTCTGGGTCCAGAGGAAGCAGAATAGATGAGAGAAGGCAAGCGGATTGATAAATACCTTAGAATCACCCAAAGGTAAATGGTTTTTTGTATATAGAATCCAAGAGAGAGATTCACTCTAAATGCATACCTTTCCCCAAGACAGGTGAGTGACTGCATTGCTCTCTGGAGGGGGCTGAATTGGCCATTAGCATCTTAAGAATGAGCCTGTCTTTACTTTCCTTTCCACGAAGAAGGAAATGTCCTTAGGACAAATCTCTCCTAGGATAACTTTCCAGAACAACTGAACATATCCAGTGACTTTACCAAAAAAGCCTATGTTTTTGTTTTTCTGGTGAGTTTATCATTCTGCAAAATGTGGGAGCTAGAATTGGATTATATAGTAATTTCTCATGAGAAGACAGCAGCAAAATTAGGTAAGTGGCAGGGTTTATGTGCCAGCCTCTTTGCCATGCCAGCTTGTGGGTTTTACATTTGAACAATGTCCTCAGAATTGTCTAGCTCATGTGCAGAGTGGGCACACAGTTAGGGAAATACAACAGAGCAGCCACTCTTAGAGCCTTGGGGCTGAGAAAATCCCACCAGATAGAAAAGCAAGTGGAGAGTGGAATCCCATGGCTCTCAGTGAAAACGGAAATGGTCACATTATATTTCTCTTTCTGGGGACCCATATGGGCTGACTTCTAGAGCAGGGTTTTCAAACAGCATTTTATGGACCCATGCTTCCTTTCTTCTAGTCCCCATTGTATCTCCCTAATAAAACAATGATCACCTATTATTGCTTATTTATTTATTGATATGCTGCAGCTTATAAGATTATATAGCCCTTGCATTGTAATAGTCTCTCTTAAAATAGCATTCATTTAAAAATGATCAAAGTACAGTTGATCCTTGAACAACATGGGTTGGAGCTGCCTGGGTTCACTTACATGTGAATTTTCTCTCCACTCTGCCACCTCCAAAGCAGCAAGAACAATTCTTTCTCTTCCTTGTCAGGTTATTTAATGGGAAGGTGATGAGGATGGAGATCTTTGTGATGATTCACTTTCACTTAATGAACAGTAAACATATTTTCCTTTTCCTTGTGATTTTCTTATGAAAATGTTAATTTTCTTTTCTACAGCTTACTTTATTGTAAGACTACAGTGTATGATACATATAACATATAAAATATGTGTTAATCAACTATGTTATCAGTAAGGCATCTGGTCAATGGTAGGCTATTAATTAAATTTTGGGGAGTCAAAAGTTATAAACAGTGAATTTTTGACTGTTCAGGGTATTGATGCTCCTAATTCCCATATTATTCAAGGGTCAACTGTAATAGATGAATATCATAAAAAACATCAAACACTGCAAAGTGTACAAGGCAGTGGGAGCTGCCCCACTCACAATCATCTCTCAGTCCCCCCTCACAGAGGCAACCACTTTGAAATTTTTTTTTTTTTGGACACAGAGTCTTGCTCTATTGCCCAGGCTGGCATGCAGTGGCATGGTCTCAGCTCCTTCGCAGCCTCTGCCCCCTGGGTTCAAGCAATTCTCTTGCCTTAGCCTCTTGAGTAGCTGGCATTACAGGTGCCCTCCCACCACCCCCAATGCCACGCCCAGCTAATTTTTGTATTTTTAGTAGAGATGGGGTTTCACCATGTTGGCCAGGCTGGTCTTGAACTCCTGACCTCAAGTCATCCACCCACCTTGGCCTCCCAAAGTGCTGGGATTATAGGCATGAGCCACCGTGCCTGGCCTGAAATTTTTCTAGCTGTTTCTGTGTATGGTTATTGTTATTTATTGGTCTACCAACTTTAGAAATTATTCTCTTTCTACTGTGATCATTTACCACTTATACTCTACTCCCCAATCCTTCTCTCTCCATCCTTTGAAAAGAGCTTTTTTCATGTTATAGTAATGAAGTGATTATATTATTATGAGTATCTGAATATCTTACACTTCAGAGTCAAGTAGAGCATCATGATTATGTTTTCTTTCTTCAACAGCTGTTGTTTTTTCCTCATGTTTCCAATTGGCTTTGTTTTTTTCTGTGTACTGTTTACTCTTAACACATTCTATATTATTCCAAATCTTTAAGGATATATCAAGCCCAGAAATCGCCTAATTCCTTCCTCATCCCTGTCTTCCATGTGACTTCTTTCTTCGTTGACTAATTCACCATGTAACAGCAAGATCCTTGAGGGGAGAACTTTATCTATTCATCTGTATATATCTCTTGTCTATCACCTTGTCTGGCACATACTGGACATTCATTAAATATTTGATGAATGCGTGAATGACTATACTTCTGTGGAGTGTTGAACAAATGAATTTAGGCTTTATGTGCTTGAGTGAAATTACTTTCAGATGTTAAGTATGATAACGCAAAATCTACTGTATTAGTCTGTTCTCACACTGCTAATAAAGAGATACCCAAGGCTGAGTAATTTATAAAAGAAAGATGTTTAATGGACTCATAGTTCCACATGACTGGGGATGCGTCATAATCATGGCAGAAGGCAAAGGAGGAGCAAAGTCATGTCCTACATGGTGGCAGGCAAGACAGCGTATGTAGGGGAACTGCCTTTTATAAACCATCGGATCTCATGAGATTTATTCACTATTACGAGAACAGCAAGGGAAAACCTGCCCCCATGATTCAATTACCTCCCACTTGGTCCCTCCCATGACATATGGGAATTATGGGGGCTACAAATCAAGATGAGATTTGGGTGGGACACAGCCAAACCATATCATCCACCAATTTTAAATGCACCAATTTTTTGCCATTATTTTTACATTTTATTCTTGAGTTCACCATGTAAATATTCACGTATTCCCAAGTATACCCTGAATTGAAACTGCAAAGTACATAGTCAAATATTGTCCATAACATAAAAATATTAGTTATAATCACCAAAGTCTAGATAAGAAATAGCTGTCATTTGTTCAATAGTTTAACATGCTATTTACTCACTTAACTGTATACTTATTTATTATTATTGTCTTATATTTCTCCTTGGTGTGATTACTGATTATAAACCATGTGCAATTTCTATTATAGTGTCTTTGCATTATTTGGTCCTTTTGCCTGTAATTTTCTTTCCACCATCTCTCATTGCCCCCTCTCCACAATACACATACCTAGATCATGCCTACTTTTCCTTCATAGTTCGGCTCGGTCATCCCTGACTAGGCCATTTCTCTTTATTTTATGCTCTCACAATCCCATGTGGTGCTTATCTCAATCATCTTCACTGTGATCTGAGTGATTCTTTGATTAATGACTGTCTCCCTCACTAGATTGTAAGCTTCCTAAGTGTGGGATCCTGTCTGGTTTTGCCTTCTGTTTCATCTCCAGCATTCTGCATCAAACATGGCAGGAAGTTAGTGTTCAATTTTACCATGGAAAACCTTCCTCTATGATTTGATTTTTCTTGAATAAGTGTTCTATGACTTTGAATTTCTGGCAAATTTATTTCTGAACGTGTTTGTCAAAAGTTGACTTCTGGGCTGGGTGAAGGACAAGGAGGGGAGAGTAAGATTGAGAAATCCGTATTTGTGAGTTTTTTGAGAGATCCAGGTTATTTTATTAGTTTCTTAAAAAGATTAGTATTTTCCAAAGTGGAGGTGCTTCCCATTGGATGTGGAAAAAAATGACAACTTTTATTTATAATGAATTTATTTTAAACAAACACTTCATCTGTCATCATGAGTATTCAAATCTATCTACACGAGTGTATTTTCTAGATAACTAACACTTATTCCATTTAGCAAAAAAAATTTTCATATGTATTATTTTAAACAAAATATTTCCAGTACACCCACAGACCTATTTGCCTTCTTTGAAAGAAGACACTGGCCTTAACCCATTTCCAGGTGGCTCTGCCATTGATATTAGAGAGTCAAATGTACTTATGATTGATTTTTATCAGGGTTGTACAATATATTGGTAGAGAAATGAGTTAGATGTGAAGACCTTAATTTTTTGTAACGTAAGACGTCATATATTGAGTAAATGCTAAAATAACACATATAAGTGTAGAGTAAAAAGAATAACAATACAAAGAACTTATGTATATTACCAACCCTGTTTTAAAAACTGAATATTTTAATGATCTCTAAATCCCAGAAGTGTTGCTTCCTAATCCTTCTCTTTCCCTTGGCCCTTAGATACAACCATGATTGTGAATATTGTGCTCCAGATTGTCTTGCTTTTTTATGGCTTCAAAATATGTATTTGCAGCATAAATAATATAGTATTTAGTTTTGCATGCTTTTCATTGTTTACAAAAGGAGTCATCCTGTAAGCATTTGGCAACTTACTTTTTTTGGGCTCAATATTATGTTCATGAGATTATTCCTTGTAAGTGAATAGGGCTATCATTCATTCAATTTCACTGATGTATAACATCCTATTCTGAGACTACCCCACATTTATTTATCTATCCTTGTGGGTTGTTTCTAGGTTTTGCTCTTACAAATAGTACTGTTATGAACACGCTTTGTACATGTCCCCTGTACAAATGTACAAGAGTTTGTCTTGAGCATGAACCTAGGGTTGGAATTGCCGAGTCATAGGTTATATGCATCTTAGGCTAGAAAAAGCCAAAATCTTCTCCAAAGTAATTGTACAAACTTATGCTCCCAGCAGCAGAGTTTAAACATTTTAGTTGTTCTACCTCCTCTCTAGCACTTGATGTTGTCAAACGTTTAATTTTTGTCAATCTGGCATGTATAAAGCAGTATTTCGTTATAGTGTTAATTTGCATTTCCCTAATTACTAATGAGGCTGAGCATTTTCCCCACATATTTATAGGGTATTCAAATTATTGTTTCTGTGAAGTACCTTTTCAAATATTCTGTCCATTTTTGATTGACTTTTGTTGGCCTTTCATTGTGTGTTAATCTGTAGTTCTTCATAGTATATTTCATTGAATTTAGGAGAATACTTATTGTAAGAGGTGCTGCTATTTTATTTACACTAAGAAAAAAACGCTAGCAATTAAATTGTGACAGTGTTGATTATAAGATGCATCTTAATTAGAGAGATGTTAAATATGAAAGAAAAGTGCATTTTATAATGATGCAATATTATATATTGGAATAGTAATACTTTGCCAATTAAGTATATTTGGAAGTATAGTCTCTCAATTTGTATTTTGTTTCTTTACTTTCTTTATATTGTCTCTTGATGCAAACTCATTCTTAATATAGTCCAATTTAAAAACATTTCAACTTTTATAGATTCATGGGTACATGTGCAGGTTTGTTACATGAGTATATTTTGTGATTCTGGGATTTTGGGTATGATTGATCCTGTCACCCAGGTACTGAGCAGAATACTCATATAGTCAAATTTTAAAATATTTTTCTCTGTATTTTTTACATACTGTGTTTTAAGAAGTCTTCTCTGCCTTGAAATAATAACAATATTTTTTTCAATATTTTCCTCTCTATGTTTTATGTGTTTGCCTCCCACATCTAAAATTTTAATTATCTGGAATTGATTTTGGATTATGGTATGAGGAAGCCTCCAGAGTAATATTAATAATTATTCCAGCATTAAAAAGTTCATCCTTTCTCAACTGATCTACAATTATATCTCAGCCTTGAATTAAGTGTCCATATATATGCATGGGTCTGTTTCTGGGCTTTCAAATCTGTTTCATTGGGATATTTGTTTATTCTAGCACCATTACTATGCAGCTGAATGTTGATTTACCAGAAGCTAAAGAAGCTTAAACCTCAGTACCTCCTCACTTCAGCACCTCTCATTTGCATGAATCCTGAATCTAATATTTATAATTTTGTATTATTTTATGTAGAAGTATGCCCAAGCTACATAAACTTCAGGCCTTATGTAATCAAATGCCACCTTTGCATGAAGTCTTAATTATTATAGTTTTATAATATTTTTTCATGTGTGTTACATCAACTACCCCACTCCATTCTTCTGGAATGTCTTGCCTACTCTTTGGCTTTTGCATTTCCATATGCATTTTGGAATCCATTTGTCAAGTTCCATAATTGAACTGTGGTAATTTTCAGTAAAATTACATTGCATCTCCAAATCAATTTGGAAACCATTGACATCTTTGCAATATTGAGTTCTTCAACCCATGAGCATGGTGTCTATCCACTTTTTTTTTTAGCTCTTCTTTAATGTTGTTCAATAGAGTTTCATATTTTTTGTAAATATTTAGCATATTTTTATTAGTCATATTTTTAGTACCTTATATCTTTGGGGGGATAGCGGAATGAATATCATTTAAAAAATCACATTTTCCAAAGGTCATTGATGGTAGACAGAAATTCAACTGATTTTTGAATACCGATTTTGTATTTAGCAGCTTTAACTTTGTTATTAATTCTTTTTTTCTTTTTCTTTCTTTTTTTTGAGACGGAATCTCACTCTGTCTCCCAGGCTGGAGTGCAGTGGCACAGTCTCAGCTCGCTGCAACCTCCACCTCCCGGGTTCAAGTGATTCTCTTGCCTCAGCCTCCTTAGTAGCTGGGATTACAGGTGCCCACCACCATGCATGGCTAATTTTTGTATTTTTAGTAGAGATGGGGCTTCACCATGTTGGTCAGGCTGGTCTCGAACTCCTGACCTTGTCATCCACCCTCCTCGGCCTCCAAAAGTGCTGGGATTACAGGAGTAATTTTGTTTTCTTAAGCTGTCCTTGCAGGTTTCAGAATTGAAATTATGCTGCCAACCTTATACGTTGAATTAAGGAGTATTTTCTCTTTTGCTCAACTCTGAGGTAGATTTTTGTAAGGTTGAAATTATTTGTTCCTTGAATATTTGGTAGAACTCGCTGGCAAAACCCTCTGTGTTTTCTGCATGGGAGGATTTTAAACTGATGATTCAAGTTTTTTAAAAAAGGTTTTAAGATTATTAAAGTTTTTGATTTCCAGGAACTTTTCTAGGAATTTGTTCATCTTATCTAAGTTTTCAAATTTATTTGGCTTACAGTTGTTTATAACATTCTCATTTTTTTAAAAAAAAATCTACTGCATGTAGTTATATCTTCTTTTTTTATTCCTAAAAATGTGTATTTGTGCCTTGTCTTTTTCTTGTTCAGTACTGCTACTACTTTGTCCATATTGTTCTTTCAAAAAATCCAGTTTTTGGTTTTGTTAGTAATCTCGATTGTGTTAACTCTCTCAGTGATGAACTCCCAATTGGCCCAAATCCCATTTCCCGAGCAGTGCTACAATGTCCACCCTAGAATATGTCTCCTTAGGTATCCGCGTGAGGATGTACACTCCACATTCTACTCAAGAGTAGAATTTCTGGACCACAGGGAATGCATGTGTCTAGTTTGAGTAAGTAGGGCTGATTTATCTCACTACTCCTTTACCTGCAGTGGATGAGTGTTCCTGTGTCCCCACATCCCCACCTAACGCTCGGATTCATTTACCTTTCCCATTTTGGCGTTTGAATAGGTATAAAGTAATAAGCATTTTTAGAAAAAAGGTGTGTTCTTGGGTTACCATTTTTGGTACATTTTATCATGTGTGAGTTGCCTTTTTGAAGTGTTCTTCTGTATAATTCCCTATTAATATATTTTGCTTGTTTTTTTTTTCTCCCTATTATAGTTTGTCTTTTGCTCATTGACTTACAGGTATTTCTTAGCTATTCTATTTGTTAGTCTTTTTGCCAGCTTTAGACATTGCAAATATCTTCTTATTTTTAATTTCTTGAAAGAGTCTTGCGGGCTTCCTGGGAGGTATATTTACCTTTTTGAGGTGATGGCTGGTTGGTGCTTATTGTCCTGTGTATTCAGTGGATAAGGGGACTGTGATGCTAACTATAAATGACTTGGCCGCTTGGTATGGTACTGATATTCTATACAAAGCCAGCAGCTCAAATGGCTGTGCCCTTGCCCTCCAACACATTGCCCCTGGCTGGTTTTTCTTGAGACAAACCTCTTTTACTTTAAAGAAGGTTTTATATTGGAGCTGAGACTTCTGATAGACTTCTGATAGAGAAATATTTGCTTTGTTTGACAGGATCTTGGCAAAGAAGGTTCATTTTACCAGTTGCTGGCTAATGTCCTAGCTTGGGAAGAGCAATAATCTCATTAATGAATTATCTCTTACTTACAAGACAAACTGGACTCATTTGTTTCCTTAAAAAGATGGTGCCATTGATTAAAGATGGTCATTAATGACCACTAATAAATGCATCTGTTCACCATTCAAAGATGTTTGACATTTGCATTTAATGCTAGGAAGCAAAATAGACAGTTCTCTGGATAAACCATATGTCTTCAAGTTATCTTAAGGATGGCCTCACAGTTCTAAATGGTAATAGTAAAAAGTATTTAAATACACCTGAATTGAATACATAGGTATAGAAATATCCACTTGTAACTCTTAAATTGGGAAGCGATGCTAACTCTTTGCTAAATTATATGCAGAACCTACTGCCAGTGATCATGCTATTGAGGATACAATTCACAAGCATGTTGATATCCAAGATAATGAGTCTGACTATAACAAAGCACTTAACTGAAGCTCCAAAGCCAAAATGGAATCTATCATGCCAATTCAGGAATCTAAAACCAAAGTCGAATGCTAATTTTTACAAAAAAGCATCAAAGTTTTCATTTTCTAAAAGTCGACTGAACTGGGTTGGATTGAAACCCAAGCCTATGCATTATTAAAATAATTGAATTGGGCTATCAAAAAAAATCAGACTGAAGTTGAATCAGACTTCCGTATGTTCTTGATTATAGATAACAGGTCCCTCCTTTATAAGCTAAATTGGGGTTTTTGAGAGAGAATGGCAGTTGTGCTATCAGGCAATGAAATGGTGGGACTCAATGCAATTAGGCTTTGGAGGGAAGGCATAGATGTGCCGAGAATGACAACGTGCTCCCTGGCCCTTCTGTGGTGACCGGGAGTGTCCCTGCTTCCTTTACATGCCATCTATGTGTCCATCTAATAGTCTACAAGATAGTGTTGGCTGAATTCAGGGTTAGTCATTGTAGCCTGGCTGGGACTGACCATGTGGGGGACAAAATCAGCTGGACTGACTAAATCACAGGCCACTTATTTGGGGGCATAGAACAACATCCTGCCGGTTGTAGTTTTCATGAATGGCAGAGGAAACATTTGCAAATGACATGGCTTCAGAACCCCCCCCCCCCCCGGCTGTGCTATCTTTTCCGGGTGAGCCTGATTGCTTTTGGCTCTACCCAGTGCAGTGTTTTCCATCAAATCAGTCTGTCCTCTGCGAGGGTATTTATTATGTGCCATTTTGAAAATAAAAGGGACGTGGAGCAATCATCCAGAAAAACCATAAAACATTTTATTATCCGAGACGGTGAGGGGACAGGTTTGACATACAACGCTGGGAACGGCGATGGCCGGACAATGTGGTACTAAAGCGTGATTTAATGAGGCTTGGAGGATTTAGTTCAGTCAGAAAAGTTCCACTCTGGGCAGAGGAGAAGCTGAGCTGGTGTGGTCAGCTGACCTAGCGGCCTCTTACCAGGTAGGCCACCGCCGGCAGCCCCTATTTGTTCGGATCCCAGAAACAATTGTCAGGGAGACTTGAGTGCTGGAAACCTCTGACTGATTTAGTGGACCCCAAACATGGCACAGCTTCCCTGTTGCTTCTGTTTTACAAGGCCAGCAGTTAATTCAACAAAAGCCTGAATTGGTTTCCCTCTATATCCATTGACTGTCAGCTAAGAGCTGGCGGCCATCAACTTCATTAAAAAAAAAAATCCCATTTCACTGGAATTGAGGGCCTTTGCCCTCTGACACATGGCAGCATGCTCTCTCGGGCAACGCTTTTTGTTTCTCACTTTTCCAGGAGAAAAACTCACTAGCAGATAGTGGCTGATCATCAAGTCATTGCATGTAATCATACACATCATTCTGATCCAGCTGAACTAAATCCACCAGTTATACTTCATTATTGTGTTGGCAGAACCTCAGCCTTTGTGTTATGAACTAACACATTCATGGACAAGTTCAAGCATCCTTTTGTTATCTTCTTCATTGAGGTAGATGTGTTTATTGAATATTTATCTAGTAACTATGGTATGCTTGGTTCCATGGGGAGTGAATGGGGTGTGGAAGAGTTGAAAGCCCTGGTTACTGTCCCGCAGGGGCTGATGATCTAGAAGGTGAGATAGAACACACATAAAGAGATAGGTAACGTTGCACTGTTACATAACCTACAGGCTTTGGGGGAGATGGCCTGGGCCTAAGATAATATGGTAGTTATCAAGTGACACTGCATCACAGAAACTTTTATAAAGATAAAGGTTTAGGTTCCCCATACCAGAGACCTTGACTCAACTCATCTGTGGCAAGGCCTGGGCAGCAGTACTTGGAGAAATCACCCTAGGTGATTCCAGTGTGTGGCTAAAGCTGAGAACCACTCGTCTGGCAGAGAGATGGCTTGGTTTTTGGTTTGTTTTGCTTTTTAAAATTTAGGTTCTACTCTGGATTTTGTCCCTCTCCAGGTAAATAGGTGCTTCCTTGTCTACATCTCAATTATTGCCTCACTATCTCTCTGTAACAATCTCTTTACAAATCTATTCATCCAGCAAGCCTGGGAGCCTCTCTGAGGGAAAGGACACAGAGTTCTAATCATCCTTTTATATTCTCAGAACTTGGCACAAAGAAGATGCCCCATGAATGTTTGTTGAATGAAGGAGTGAAGAATGGGCTGGTTGATCTTGAACATGATACATAAACTCTCTCTACTTAGGAGCTTTTGTTTCCTGGTTCATAAAGACAAAGGGAGGGAGAGATTTTGCCCTCTCTCCTTTACCTTATAAACATTCTGCACAGCTATATCAGAGGTAGATACCTTCCTTTGATGATTTTGAAGCCCTTTTAGAATAAAGGTGCAATGCAGATTCTGGGCATTCTCATGGATAATCGACCCTGCAATAGTACTTTTGTTCTCCCATTTTGTATCGAGACACAGGTGAATTTTGATGAGCTCATAAAAGCGCTGCTGCTGGTACAACGGTCTACTAATGTCATCTAAATGAGATGGCTGACTTTTAAAATATTTGTAATATAGCTAGGGACCAGAATGTGAAAAGGAAATAGCAGCCCAAGAGGGTAGTCACAAGGTCCCAGTAATGACCCAGGGGTAGGGGCTGGGGGCTGGTGGTCTCCCAGCAGTCCTACTGTCTCATTGACCTCTAAGTCATTCCTCTTTTATTAAAATGCTCTTTTAAAATCCTATTTGCCAATGCATTTATTTATTTGCTGGGGAGGGGTTCAGGAGTGAGGAGGCCAGTGTTTCCAAGAACATGTTTAGGATACCAACATTTGTAAGAGACCTGTGGTTAGAAGTCATCTACAGTGACAAATTAACCATTGATGTCTTTTTTTTTTTCTTCTGTGAATTAGTTTAACTGCATTTACAGGTACCTCCCTCACTTTTGCCTTACCACAGCCTTTAGTGTGATAAAAATTAACACTCAAACTCTAAGCCACATATACTAGATTACAGGAAGCCTTCTGCTTCTCAGAAAACACATTGGCCATTTAGGTGCTGTAAATATTGTGCTATGGGTTTCTGAAATCCAGGCTTCATTTGTTGATTTGGGGTTTAGAGTCCAGAGATGAGTCTCTTGCAATGTCTTCATCTCACCTCTGCTCTCTGAAAGCTGAACTGAGGGCTGACCACCCTCGGCTCACTGAGAAGGAGCTGGCCTTCTGCCTTATATTTAATTAGCAGATTTTCTCCTTTGAGATCAAAATGCCTTTTAAAAAATGTTCAGGTGAGAAAACTAAGGTCCAAGGGCATCAAAGGTCACCCTTTAAGTTTTTTTGTCTCTCTAGAGTGCGTCTTTTCCCATGGTGCCTCTTGCCTATTTATTTTGGAAAAAAAAAAAACATGAATTCAGACTGTCGTTTGGGAAATTGGTATTATTTAAAGGTGAGTTAAACATTTCCCTCTTCTAAGACTACTCTGGGGAGACAACAAAGGAAATGTCACATGATGGTGGTTAACAGAAAGGTGTTTTTTTTTTTCCTTTTTTCCTGGTGTAATGGTAAGCGTGTCATGATGAAGGCAGTTTTCGTCAAGACAGCAGGACTTAATCAGCGACAGTAATTTCAAGGACTTCAGAGTGAGCTGTGTGGTTAGATGCAAGTCAGTACCCCAAAGCATCAGGCTGGAGTCAGTTCCTAATGTCACGGCACTTCAACTTCTACCTTTAGAGCAGGGTGATTCTGCATGTCAAATCTTGAATTTAAATGAATGTGAAGCTCTGTTGGCAAAACCTCACTCCTCTTTGCAGCCACAGCTGGGCAGCCACCAGAGAGTTTTCAGGCTAGACATGTTTTCCCCCACATCTGTCAGCTTAGCTAAATCAGAGCTCCAAATGAACAGTGTAATACCCAAGATCATTATCTGGATTTGTGACACTCCCTCCTACTTCTCCATGGAGATTTGGGATTCGAAATGAAAAACAACATTTGTAAGGGATCAGGAGGGGGAGGATTTTCATCTTTATTATTATTACTAAGTAATAATACATTTTCATTAACATGGTTTTAATAGTATGAAACAAGAGAAGTGAAACATGCCCTCTCCACATCAACATGTTCCCCAGTGCCTTTTGCTTAAGGTACAGTATCTGCAACTCATTCAATCCAAGATAAGCCTATTAATTAAGCTTGAGTCTACAGGTGCGGTCTACACAGCTGTAATTTTCTGCTCTGAGCTAATGGAAAATTTGCAGATGGTCTAGGGGTTTAGCACGTTTTCGCATCAAAAAGATGTGTTCTGTGCTCCAGGTAGAAGGAGAGAGTTAATCCACTAATCAAGTCAACAAATATTTATTGAGTGCTACTTGATGCTCAGCTTAGATGCTAGTGTTGTAGGGGATCCATGGTGAGGAGAGCTTTCGCTTTTAATGAGGAAACATGACTCACATTCAAAAGCAGCCTGGCATTGTGGACAGAGCACAGCATCTGGATGAGGCTGACCTGGTTTAGAAATCCAGGTCCATAGCTTAAAAGTGGTATGATCCTGGAAATTTCCATTTCACATGAGAGATACTTCTTTTCTTTATATTAAAATAGGGGTATTAGTACCTTTAGAGTTGTCGCAAGCATTAGCAATAAGATTTGTAGAGGAACTGGCATGTTGGAGACACTCCAAAAAATATTATTCTAAGATGCTATATCATATAGCATGTTATAATTTGGCCCTTAATAATACTTTTATAAAGGCTCAGAGACTAGAGAGAACAGTTCCAGCCAGAATAGATGGGTAACCACTGAGCATAACTAAGGTAGCATTCGGAAATGATGGAATCAAATTCCCGGAAGGGATCTTATAGGTTAATTGGCCCAATCAAGTCATTCTAGTACAGAAACAGAGGCTCATATAGGTTCACTTATCCAAACAACTCAATATTACTGGGAGCAGGTGCTGGGTTGGACTACACATATGACCCTACTTTGGGAGATGGTGCTGTATAGTATGGTGGTTCCCAGGCCTGGTGGAATATCAGGATATCTTACGATCTTTTTAAAAAATTGACTTTCAAGTGAGCCTGATTCAGGAGGATGGGAGTGAGGCTTGGAGTGAGGCTCAGGAATATGTCTTTTTCAGTGAGTTCCTGCCAGCAGATCCACCCACCGATGTAGCATAAAGAGCCTTGAACTAGGAATCTTAGTCCCAGCACTTCCCCTGTTTGGCTGTGTGACTTGGGCAAGGCAACCTTTCTATTCTTTGCTGTCTCATCTGTCTCTTGAAGGGATTTCCTTTGTTGAGATTCTGGTCACCTCCATCTCACATAATTACTCCCTTACACCATTTCAGCTCAAACTGAAATTGAAGTTTGAAAAGGATTGGGCTTGGAGATAAGGAGAAGGCTAGCATTAGTTGTATAGGGAAGGTGAGACTGAGTGTAGCCTGGCTGGGGAGATTTCCTATAGGGAAGGAGAGCAAGACTTTGGCCATGTGGATGGAGGAGGTTTTCAGTATACAGAATTCTGCAGGGTGGATATGGGTTTTAGGCATCGTTCTATAGAGGAGCACTTCCCTATATATATAATCCATATCTATCTATCTATCTATCTATCTATCTATCTATCTATCTATCTATTATCTATCTATCTATCTATCTATCTATCTATCTATCTATCTATCTATCTATCCCTATATATACATATATCCCTATATATATATATATATATATTTTTTTTTTTTTTTGGAACAATTCAGCCTTTGAGATGCTCTAAAAGAGATCTTGGTGTCAGTAGGTTTGGGAGATGCTACATACATGTACTCTCCATGGTCTAGGAGATTCATGATGCATATTGAGGGCTCTGAGAAGTCTGATTAACCTTGCTGAGTCTGGAATGGTTTTTTTTTTTTTTTTTTTTTTACTAATTTACTTTTCCATACAGCACTTAAAAAACAACTATGAATGAATGTTCCAACAACTATTATTTAACATATTTGGAAAACACTTAGAAATGACAGAATCAAATTTCCGGACATGTGACCCTTATAGAGAACAAGGAGTCATAATAAGTTCTATGCTCAGTTTTAGAGAAACTTGGGGGAAAAGATCACTTGAAAAGGTGCTTAAGGAGAACAGGAAATGAACTGGAATTTCTCAGCTTAAAAAAAAGAAGCCTTATGCACTACATTTTTAGTTTTATGAATTGGTATAGTGAGGGATATGATTGGTTGATCTTCACATTCACTTAGCATAAAGCCACAAGAAATGGGCTTAAAAGGCCAAGAGATTTAGAAGTAAGAAAAAGGAAATCTTTCTGATAAAGGATATAAACTAGAGTAGTTGATCTAGGTAAATTATGTAATTTCCAGGATCTTGTTCATTGTCAGTAATAAAATCAGGAGGATAGACTAACAACTCAAGTTCCCTGTACCTTCTTGCCTATCTCTTGATATTCAGGGACACATGTACATGCGTGGGAGTCACAGAGCACCCCTGCAGTCTACACAGAGATCCAGCAGCCTATAAACCTTAGATTTGGAAATAACTCAACATCTGGTCCAACTTCCTACCAAAGTAGGAGTATTTTCTGCAGGAATCCTGCCCTGTGGCCTTCAGGAATATGCTGGGAATAAGTCCAGTACTTGGAAAATCATTACTTTTCTAGGCAGCTCATTTCATTTATGGATGGCTTTGATTGTTAGAAAGGCAACCTAGTTATTTGTGTTGGAGCTGCACAAAATATGCTTGTTATTGTTTTTTCCCCATGGTATGACCATTTAAATGTTTGGAGATGAATGTTGTATGTGCACTCATCTTTCTCCAAGACAAGTAGTCCAAGCTTTTTAGCCATTTCTCCAAACATGTGGTCTCTAGAACCTTCACCATTGTAAGTTTTCCAGTTTGAGAATGTGCTTACAACGCCGTATCTAGAAGTAGAGAATAGGGTTAATCATCATGAACCACACCTGGGTTATGACTTCTTTTGATCTAAGAATCTTAATGCAGAGAAGCCATATGTGCAGGGCAAGTTCCTCAGAGTTCATACTCTGAGCCATAAGACAAGTCCAGTATGTCTAGAGGTCTGGGCTGGCAGATCCATTTGGTCTATTTATATATGGAATCAAGAGGCCACAGAAAGAAAGCCACCATAATGTGAAAAAAAGTTGATGAGCACCAGTGTGGCAGGATAATGGACTCTCAGGAAAGGGCATTGTGGGTGGGATTTAGGAGTTAGAAAGTGTTGAACTTATAATTTCCCTAAGTCATCAAATGTAATAGCCAAAGCTGCTTTGTCAACAATATTAGGGGTGAAAGGTGGAGATTCAGGAGGTGTCACAGCAGCCTCTGTGACACATCTTCCCAGGAGTTACACAACCATTACTAGGAATGGGAGAGGAGGTCTGAAGGGGAGTGTATGTGAGACATCCCTTTAAGATGACTCAGTGCCTTAAAGAAACACTGCTTCATGACTTACTGGGACCACCTCTCATTCCCTCAGACCTCACTAGCCTGGAAATATGGGCCAGATTTTATTCATTTGTTCAATTCTTTCCTATTTCCAATAAAGAATTGCACTTGTTTTTGTTTAGCAATCATGTCACATAGTTGACAAAACACTTTTTTTCACACAAACCACTATCAATTAAATTCTCTCACCTATTCTAGTAAATTCTTTGAGCCAAAATGCAGAATTTTACATTTGTTCTAGCTACATTTAATTTTATTTGTATGACTTTATTGATGTTTAAATTTTTTTTTCAAAAGTATTCCTCTTATCTTGGTGTCACCTTCACTTTTGATAAGTAAGCCTTCAGTTTCTGTCTCAAAGCCTTGGAACATGCCCATAAAGGGATCAGGGAGAGAAAGTTCTGTGGCATGGTACTAGAGAGTTCCTTTGAGTAAGACATCCGCCCTTTAATAAACTTTTTGAGTAAAATGTCCAGCTAGCTATTCATTCAGAGTAGGACTGTTTACCAGCCTGTGTTTCTCCATCTTGGCTCACAGAGTAATCAAGAAGAACTATCAAAATTGTTTACTGAAATCAAGATACATTATGCAATGGCTTGATTTTTTTTCTTTCTAGTCAATATCAGTAGGAACTGGGGCTTGGTGTGAAACTGAAAGTGTACCCTACCAGACGAAGATGTTGCTTTTGGGTTATATAGGACTTGCCCTTCCAGTCACAGGCATGTCTGGGAGTTCATTGTGTAATAAGCAACATCTGCCTTTGACAGCATCAAGTTCAAATTATTTAAGCAGTGTACAAGGCCTTAGCTGGCTTACATTTTCAGCTTTATTTTTCTTTGTGTTCTCCTCCTGCTCCAGTTTTCTTAATGGGTCACACTCTTTAAGCCGCTGACTATTGACACCCTGTTTCCACTTCCTGGACACTCTGCTTCCTTTATTCTGTTTCACTAGCTCTTACTCATTCTTTAGCTTAAATCTAACTTCCTTGAGGCAGTCAATCCCAGTCCTCGAAGGCTGGATTAAATGTCCTTCCCGTGCACTCTCTTCCATACTGGGCTTACCCCTGTGACAACACCTGCCACTCAGGTATCCTTGCTTATGGACTTTTTTTTTCTCCCCACTTGGTCATAAACTCCTTGACAGCAGAGACTGTGTCTGGCACTTAGCAGGTTCTCAAATCAATTCAAGAATTACCAGCTGTGAGATCTTAGGACACTACGATACATTAGAGGACTCTGAAAGATCTCAAGGTCCTTTGTCAAAATTTGGACTATGCCTTTGAACAAGTCATTGCCTTTTGGGGCTTTAGTTTCTCTTTCTGTGAAATGAAGATGATCTCTAAGGGTCTAGGCTAATGCAAAGAGCATTAAATTGGAAGCAAGTAGCCTTGACCTGGATCCAAGGAGTGACTTGGGAAAGGTGTTTAATCCATTCACTTTTCTGAGTCTCAGTTTATTAGATTAAGAGGCTGAACTGTGTGTAGTGTATGAACATGGAGTAAAGTCAGAGACAGATGGGATGCTGTTGAGCAAGTTACTTTGTGCCTCAGTTTCCTTATTTACAATTTCAATTTCTCATTACTTGATGATATGGTTTTGCTGTGTCCCCACCCAAATCTCATCTGGAATTGTAGCTCCCATAATCCCCATGTGTTGTGGGAGGGACCTGGTGGGAGGTAATTGAATCATGGGGGCAGGTTTTTCTGTGATGTTCTTATGATAGTTAGTAAGTCTCATGAAATCTGATGGTTTGATAAAGGGCAGTTCTCCTACGCATGCTCTCTTGCCTGCCACCATGTAAGATGTGCCTTTGCTCCTCCTTCACCTTCTGCCATGATTGTGAGGCCTCCCCAGCCATGTGGAATTGTAAGTCCATTAAACCTCTTTTTTTTTTTTTTTAAATAAATTACCCAGTCTCAGGTATTTTTTCACAGAAGTATGGAAATGGACTAATATACTTGGCGGCATTCTAGTGAGGACTGGATGAGCTAACTTCAGTAAACTGGTGAAAAGATAAAAATAGGTTGAATATCTACTATATGTTAAGTGCATTCATAATGTCATAGCATTTTATCCTCTTAATTGATATGGTAGGTTTTGTAAGTCTCCATTTTACAGAAGGAAAAAATGGCTCAAGGTCATACTGCTCGTAAATGGCAGAACTGGATTCTCAATATGACTCCAAGCCCATGCCAGTCCCATTTTACTCTGCTGTCCCTGCTTTGTTCAGCACCTGGCTTGAGACCTGGCACAAAGGCTCTCTGCACCACTCCAGATCTAAGTCTGGCTCTTGGACTGGTGCTAAGATGAGGCTCTCTGGCCTGCAGATGGAGCAAGGTCTGGGGCTGGAGTCTGCTAGTGCTGTTGGCATGCTGGCTTGACGCCCTGCTCACGCACTCTCTCTGGAGCGGGAGGAGCAGGCACAGAGGCATCCAGGCAGCGTGCATGGTTTATAAAAAGCCATCAGGAGCACTGTCCTGGGACTGCAGTCATTTATCCGCACTTTTTCCTTGTAAAATGTTACTGACTGTTTTACACCAAGGGCAGTTTATCCTGAATGGGATGTACAGGCATTCAGTTCACCTCTACTTTTTGCCAACTCTGCTTTTCTCCCTCTTGCTTCTGAAGTTATATATGGTTCTGAGAGAGGAAGCCATTTTCCATCTGAGGGAAAAAAAGAGCTGATGGCTTTAAAGAGAAACCTTCCATCATAGGAAAGAACATTTGGTTGAAGAGATAATGCCTTTGTTTTTAAAAATGGAATCCTGCATCAGTGGTATTACAGTCTTCTAAAATTGGCCCCCTCTTCTGGTCAGACGCTAAAAGCTTTACCGAGATGATCGGTATCAGTGTACTTTTCTAGGGTAAAATGGAGGATAGATATGATCAGCTCCATTTTTCAAATGGGAAAGTTGAAGCTCAAAGAGGTTAAATCTCTTGTTTAAGACCACAATGGAAGGCTGCTGGAGCAAGCAGTTTGCCCCAGCTGCTAGGTTAATGGAGGGGGCAGGGGAAGAGAAAACCTCTTCTGAGCCAGGTGGCCCTGCTCTTCCACCCCTACCCACCACTGTCTCATGTACTTCGTCCCTAGTTTGTGAAACTGGTATTGTAGTGCCCAATTTGCACATGAGGCTTGAGTTTCTGTGACATTAAGCAATTGGCTGAAAGTCACACTTAGTTATTGCAAAGCAGGTCTCAAACCTAAACCTTCTGAGTCTGAGCTTGTTGCCTCCCCAGACCTTCCAGCTGCCTTCATTAGTATCTGCCACTCGCCTGCCCTGGCTTTTGCAGAGAATCTAAATATAATGGATTGCTGCTGAAGAATGCCAGGATATTTTAATTTATAGAAAGGAATGACGGGGTTCAGGTGAATGCCCCCTTCTGTATATTCTCTTTGGAATGAGGCTTAGCTTTATTGTCCTTTCACTTCCCGTTAGTTCTAGCTAAAGTGATTCCATAATGACATATAAACCCACACATGAGTAATTGATGGCAGCCTCAGGAGCTTGAGGAGGATAAAACCAGACTGACTAGAATCTCCAGGGTGAAGAATTAACATTTATTGGTTTAGTGAAATGAATTTATGTCCCAATAAAGCTAGTTACGGACTAGACAGTGATTTAATGAGGTGCCTTTTGTAAAAAGAACAAATATGAACTTCTGGGCCTGGGTTAGATTGTAACTAATATGTCACCCACCAACCAGTTTTATAGATATGTTCAGAAAAATCTATGATATTCCCTTAATTCATGAAATTTGTGTTTTAACCCATTCTGTCTAGACAGTTGAAAGTTAAAGGGGAATAGAATCAGCATCTCTGAAACTGTGAATGGTACATTTGTTCATCACTCTGCAAAATCAGGACTCCAAGTGCTCCCAGAAGCTTCAATAATAAAGATTAGGACAAATGCCACCACAAAAGAAAAGAAATACTGAATCTAGATAGTAAGATGCACTTTAGGTCTAAGGTGACCTAGGTCTGCGGGAAGGGGAGGAGGGGCAGAAGGAATAAAGATCTCTGGTACCTTCCCTGGGGTGAAACTGTAGGCAGAAGAGGACATCCTTGCCTATGATCCCTTGGTCATTGGACAGCCCATAGCTGCCACTACAAGCCACGTCAATCCCTGCCTGCCACTGCTTTCTTTGCTTCTTCATGGAAAGAACAGAGGAATTGGTTGTCTTTTTTTTTCATTTTTTTTTTTTTTTTTAAACAGAGTTTCACTCTTGTTGCCCAGGCTGGAGTGCAATGGTATGATCTTGGCTCACAGCAACCTCTGCCTCCCAGGTTCAAGTGATTCTCCTGCCTCAGCTTCCCGAGTATCCGGGATTACAGGCAGGCGCCACCACGCCTGGCTAATTTTGTATTTTTAGTAGAGATGGACTTTCTCCACGTTGGTCAGGCTGGTCTCAAACTCCCGACCTCAGGTGATCCGCCTGCCATGGCCTCCCAAAGTGCTGGGATTACAGGCATGAGCCATCGGTTGTTTTTGGTAATAAAATGCTCAGGCCAAAAACCTCAGAGTCATCTTGGAGTCTTCACTTTCTTTTGTATCCCATATCCAATTCATCAGAATATTCCGTAGGCTCTACTACCAAAATATTTCTAGAATCAGGCCACTTCTCACCATCTCTGCCATTACCTCCCTAGTTCAGACACTATCCTCTCTTTGCCTGGGTAAGTTCAATAGCATCCTCATTGATCTTTCTGCTTCTGTTCCTGATTCTCCACCCAACTCCTACACATACATATATAATCTGGTCTTAACATAGCAGCCAGAGGGAGATGCTTTTAATATAAAGCCAGATCCTGCCTCTGGTCTGCTTCAATCTGCCAGTGGCTTCCCATTTCACACAGAGGAAAGCTAAATCCTTTATAATGGCCAACAATGCCCTACACCATCAGGCCCTCTCCCACCCACTCCCACCCTCTGACCTTAGCCCCTACTACCCCTTCCCTGGCCCTTTTGGTCTTGCTGTTTCTTGAAGGCAGCAAGCATACTAACCTTAGTGTTTCTGCCTGCATCACTCTTCTAGATATCCATGTGACACACTCCTTTACCAGGGGCACATGTTTTGCTCAGTCTCACCTTCTTGATTAAGTTCACTCTGACTACCCTACTTAAAACTGTAACCACCCCCCAACGTCCTAGTTACCTTGACCCTCTTATCCTGCTCTATTTTATTCAGAGCACTTATTACTTTGTAACCTGCTATCTAACTCACTGACTAATTATGTTTTTAACTGACCCCATCATTAGTATAGAAGCTCTGCAAGGGTTCAAATCTACCTGTTTTGTTTATGGATGCAGCCCAGGAGTCTATAATGGTACCTGGCACATAGGAAGTGCTCAGTAAATATTTGTTGAATGAATGAATGAATGAACCTATGAGTAAGAAGTCTGCTGAAAGCCACCCTAAAATAGATTTAATTCTGAGGTGAGAAGCAGGACTAATTCAATTTTGTTCTCATACTCTGATCTTTTTTGTACCCTGATTTTTAATATTTGTTTTGTTTTTAACTCTGGAAAATAAGATACATCAAATTGAATGGAAGCTGTATTTTTTCTGTCTATAAAGTTTTGAGATCTGTGGAAAAAAATTTCAACCAGATGAATAGGATTTTTATTTCAATAATTACTGTTGAGTTGTATCTTATTGGATCATATTAGAAATTTTGAAATTCGAAACTAAGTGAAACAGCATTAGGAAAAATGCAACCTTTTAAAATGTCACCATTGACACTGACAAAATATTTGAGCACACACTGGGTGCAGAGCACTGGGAAAAAACACAAAATCCATTAAATGTGTGGCACACACATCTGTGCTGCTGTGAGGCCAGATGTTCAAGTTGTGGAAGTTTTATGTTCCCAGTACTTCTAAACAAGGATGTCAGATTTCATGCATTTAAATTAACTTTGTGAGAAATGGCTGGCAAGTGTAAAACGTGGTCAACAGCGAATACAGCAGAAAGCAGTTTGGTTCAAGTAGAAAATATCCCATAGTACTTGGAATGGTTTTAAAAATTATACTTTATTAGGCAAACCTAGACCATGGTTGTCACCCTAATTCACATTACATAGCATTGTGCAGCTTACAAAGCACTTGCTTATAATAGATCATCTCAAGTGTATAGTTTCTGAGAAAAAATTTGCCACAATCATTATCTCTCCTGGCACAGTGAGTATGTAGAGTTCAGTTTTGCAGCTTGAGGCAAATGCTCAATGTTGCCTGAGTAAAGAGGAGCCACCAGGAGGAGCCTCCAATTGTGCAGCAGGCAGCCAGCCAGCCATGAGTGGCGCTGTAACTGAGAGCACAGACTCCACAGCCAGGCTGCTGGTTTCAAAGCCAGTCTTGCTTCCTATTTGCTGTGACTCTTGGTGCCTCGGTTTCATCATCTGTAAAATGGGGTTAGTAATAGTAACTCTTTGTAGGGCTACTAAGATAATTAAACATGTTTATAAACAAAGTGTGCTTAGAACGATTTCTGGCACCTGGGAAGCCTCTCACGCACGTTAGCTGCTATTATTAATAAGGAACAGCAAAAGGAGCTGCTTGTCCCTCACCTCTCCCACAATTTTCTGGTCAGAGGTCAGTGTGTTGGAAAATTCCTCTTTGGAGTCACTCCTTTGGAGATTTTTATATATATATTTTTATAATATATATAATATATATATTATATATATTACATATAATATATATAACATATATAATATATAATATAAATAATATAATATAATATAATA